>NW_017728922.1:73201-83559 GCF_001723895.1 Crocodylus porosus | reverse complement strand
GGCCCGGGACGCTCCGGCGCCCCGCAGCTCGCGCGCCGCTGCCCCCGGCACGTGTCCGGTCCCTTCGTGAACGCGAACGTGGCTGAGCCACGGCTAGGGGCGGCGACTCCCACGCTGGACGCTTCCGCGCTGGGCAGAATTGGCCCCTCCTGCTCGGAAGAGGAACAATATCCGTTCGTCCCGTCTTCGTCCTCTCCCTTCTGAGCACCTTTGAGCTGGATCTTTAAACCTGGCCTTCTTGACAAAGCAGCTCTTGGCCGGGCTTTGCTTCTCAGGCTGCCTGGCAGCATTTCCCGGAGAACGTCCTGGAGGGCCGTGATGCCCGTTGAAAGGGGTTCTCGGGTCCGTCGAACAAGTCTCGGGCCCGTGGGTGGTAGCCAAGTGTCCGTGCTGCAGCTGGCACTGATGGGCAGCCTCAAACACAGCCCTAGCCAGGTACCAGGGTGGGTGGGAGCCTGCCCTTCGCTGCCCTTCCCGCGAGCAGGCTCTCAAGGTCGGGGAGGCGCGCGGCTGGAACGTTATCTCGGCAGACGCGCTGGAGCTTGCTGTAACAAAAAAGTCTCCCTGGGGTGCTGCTAGCGGAGAAAGAAGCTGTTTAGTACTTTGAGTGCCTTTAATGGGATCCTGAATGCCGGGTCCAGGATCTCCAAAAAGGCCACGTGATCTGGGGAGCACCCACCCTTGGAAGATCAGGCTCAGAGCAAGCTAGGCCTGAAAAGCTGGACACCCCTGGTGTGCCAGCGCCAGGCCTTGGCCCCTTTAAGCTAGGGCCTGGCAGCAGGTGCTGGAGAGAGTGGCCCGCTGGGATATAAAAGGCAGCCGTGGCGCTCATCAAAGGGAGCTGCAGCAAGGGGGAGGAATCCCCTGGCTGGAGGTTGTAGCTGGCAGGATGCCTCCTGGGGGAGACCTTGGCAGCGGCCAGGAGTGGCAAGCAGAGAGGCTCTGCACCGCGGGGACTGCCTCTGCCTCTGCCTCTGCCTCCCAGACCCGAGTGGGAGGGAGGGCGGTGGGTGGGACCGGTGGTGTGAAGAGCACTTGGTGGCTGGAGGCTTCAGGAGCACCCGTGTAGCAGGCTGCAGCCATGCCCAGGGCATCTCGCAGGCTCTGGAGAGCAGGGGCCTCTTCTCTGCCTCCAACGTTGAGAGCTGCCTAGTCCTGTCAGTCCCTGCTGACCCATGCGTGCTACGTGGCTTCCCCGGCGCTTCTCCCTGCTAGGCATGGACGTGTCCCAGAAAGGAGCAGGGAAGTGTTGGCCGCTGCCTGCGTGCCTGGGGTAACGAGATGAAAAGAGGGATGAGCAAGCAGCCGCAGTGAGCGTGATTTGCTGTGGAGGGGGGTTTGCTCCTGAGAAGCGGGTGGGGAACCGGGAGGGCAGCCACCGGCTCTGGGACGGGGGGAGGAGGCGGCTGTAACTCCCCTGGAGCCCGTCTCCCTTTGGACTCCCCTCGTGCACACGGCCTCTGCCGCCCCAACTACCCAGGCACAGCCTGAGTGACATCCCCACAGCAGCGCCTGCTCCCGTGCAGGGGAGGGAAAGGGCTCCATGCCCAGAGCTGCTGCCGCTTGGGTGGCTGTGCCAGGCCCCCCAGTTGAGCCAGGGGGCACGGCTATCCCTGCCCCAGTGTGACTGCTATGTACCATTTGTCCCGGTGAAGCAGCTGGCTGAGCCCTGCTGACAAGTCCTGCTGCGCGCTGAAAGGCAGCGTGGAGGTGAAAACACCCCTGCTCCGAGGGCGTTTCTCTGCTGCCTCTGAGCCACGCTAGGAAGCACAGCACGCCTGCTCCGGGCATGCCCCTGCCCAAACAGATGGCTCAGCCCGTGGGGGCTTACCCGGTGCTCGTCTGTGAGCCTGCCTGAGACGGCTAGCTCATTGGCGTGGGTCCAGCACTGCTCTGAGTGGTGCATCACTTCCATTTTGAAGCATGGCAGGTGCAGAGCAGGCAGCCCAGGCTTTGCTGCTGTGCTCCTGGCACGGTCCAGGGCAGGGAGGATGTGCCCTAGGCTGCCTGCAGGGTTCAACACCCCCGTGGCATGTATAGAGGAGCAGACAGATCCTCTTGCTCCACTTTGCTGATAACAGCTGACTTCTGCCCACCCC
Organism: Crocodylus porosus; assembly: GCF_001723895.1. Taxonomy (NCBI): domain Eukaryota; kingdom Metazoa; phylum Chordata; order Crocodylia; family Crocodylidae; genus Crocodylus; species Crocodylus porosus. Next base: position 81,460 of record NW_017728922.1, on the reverse strand, counting down.
AGAGCACCTGCCACCTCTCTTTGCAGGCAAGGAACATGGCACTTGTGCAACAGGAGAGGCCTGGGGTGGAGGGGAAGGGGGTGCTCTCTTGTGCCATGTGTTGCCCCCGGGAAGACCATCCCAGGTCCTACATAGCATCCCAGGCCTGCAGATCCTTGTTATGCAGCAGCCTGTCTTCGGGCCCCTGTCCCTGCTGCAGGGGTGCGCATGGACATGCATTAGGAAAGATGGACTGCAGGGCATGGTCCAGCTCCTTGCTCTCCGATAGGCTTCAGGATCCTGGGCAAGTCCCTTAGAGGTCTGGATGGGGAGTGAAGTTCTACCAAGCAATTCAACCATAACAGCTGCCACCAGCAAGATGCATGGCCTTGATGTTCCCCCCCTCCCAGCTGCTCTGCCTGTGTGTTCCCGTCTCCAGCACGCCTGCCAAGAGCAAGTGGCAGCTTGGCCTCCCTGCTTGGCTTGCGCTGCTTTCTCTCCTGCCTGAAGCAAGCAGCCCGTGTCCGCTCTTTGTGGAAGCGCTGGAAGTCAGGTGCTGTTGTGCGTGACTTGCTGCTCCCTCCCTGCTCTGAGTGCTGCAGTCTGGAGAGAGAGGGGGGAAAAAAAAACATTTCCAAAGTTGAGTCACCAGTTGCTTCTGTTTTCCTCACTCCCCGCCCGGCGCTGCTGCACAGGACAGGCTGCGGAGCTGTGTGTAGCAGCCCCAGAGCAGCTCGAGGACAAGGTGGGGGCAGAGGGGAGAGATCCCAGAGTCCTTAGTTTGTCTGCCCAGCACGTAGGGCTGGCGACTTCATGGTTGCTTTGTGCTGGGGGAATGCAACTGGAGGAGGAGCAGAAAGCACATCTAGAGCATGCCCTGGCCTGGCTGAGGAGAGAACTGGTAAGAGCTTTTCCAATTTGATAGACCTACTGATAACTCTTTCTCTGCTGTGAGAGAATGAGTGCATCCAGACATGTGCGCGTGCCCATACACCTGAAACAAGCATGCAAACATGAAGATTGGCACGCGAGTCTACATGCACCTATTCATGCAAACAGGTTCAGAAATTCTCACATTGGTTTTCCCACAGAAATGGGAGTTCATTCGCAAGTTCCAGTTCATAAGAGCACACACTTGCAAAGCCATGTGTCTGTATGCATATACACATGTGCATGCACACACTGAACCATCATTTATCGTGCACTCCAAGTGCCTTATGAGCAAAGAGCCCCATTTTACAAGTGGGAAAACTGAGGCAATGAGGGATCAGGAGACTTACTCAAGGTCACCTGGTGAGTCTGGTGCCAGGCAGATTTACCTATGTGACAGCCTTGATGCGAGGACCCTTCTTAGCTTTGCAGTCCCCAGAGAGTGGTGATTTTTGTGCCAGTGCGTGTCAGGGTGAGAGTGTGTGTGCCAGTGCGTGCATATACACACGTGTGCACACTGAGCTACCATTTATTGGGCATTCAGAGTGCTTTATGTACGGTATATGCTGACTCTTCCCTACACCTGGGAAGCTAGAGCAGTGACACCACGTGCACTGGTCACAAATAGTGGCACGTCTGCTCCAGGACCTGCCCACTGTCTCTGTGCTGATGTTTGCTCATCGAGCCTGTCTCAGTGGGATAGAGCCAGGTGCCATCAGCCAGCTGGAAAGGCCCAACCACGTGATTGCTCCTATGCCTCATCCTCTGACGCTCGGTGCCGGGAATGGTGTCAAGCCTTACAGTAGGGGCTCAGCTGGCAGAGGGTGAGATCACCCCAATAATCGTCCTGGCTCCCTCCTGCAAAATGCCAGTGCTCTCCAACAGCCTGAGCCTGCAGTGAGCAGGAAAGCAACGGAGCACCAACAAGCACCATGCTGCCTGCTGCAAGGGTGGAGGTTGACTGTGACATGGGATATGCAAGGGCCCGAGGTTGACTGCCCTCCCCCGTTACAGATAGACCTTTCCCCCCTGCTGCAACAGAGGGCTGAACATGAGGCCACGCGATCGCCAAGAAGGGGCAGCCTGGAGTACGGATCACAGGGATCTCGGGCTGCAAGTATGAGGGCAGGGGGCACAGGGAGAAGGGGGCTGGGATTTATGCTTCAGCTCTGGGCAGCAAGAGAGCGCTACAGCCAAAGGCAGGGAGGCCAGAGAAGAGAGGAGGAGAAAAGGCATGTAAGCTAGTGGTAGCAGGTGAGAGAGAAGCTGAGAAATAGCTAGACATGGGGTGGGAGGGAAGGTGGGATGTGAGAAGGGGAGGGGGCAACGCGTAGATGGAGGAGCAGAAGAGGGGTCCACATAGGGAAGAGAATTAAGTGTGCTTTTGGGGGAAAGAGGGCACAGGAATGGGAGGACGAGAGGGAAAGAGGGGCCCGAGGGAGAGGATGCTGCAGGGCCTGGCTGTCATCATCAGGGTGCCCCGGCAGGTCTCTGGGCAGAGGAGGGCGAAGCTGGAGGGAGCCTGCTCCAGGGTGACGTGCCGAGGCTGCCTTGGCTGTGGCCCTGCCTGGGTGGTAAAGTTTCCTTCCTGCCTCGTTAGTATTCATAGCTTTCCACCGCAGCCTGTGCGCCAGCAGACGCGCGTCTCAAGGTGACGCAGAGGTCAGGCCTTGATGAAGGAGAAAACAGCTGAGCGTTTCTGGAGCTCGGGCACAGCCCTGCACAGAGGCAACGATCTGTGTCCGCCCCTGTGCTTCCAGTGCCTCCTACCCGGGCACACGAGGACAGACAGCATCTCTGTGTAACAGCACACCCCCGCCATGCTAAGCCAGGGCACCTCGCTGCTCAGAGCCATGCGCTGTCACATGTGCTCGCAGGCCACTTCGTGCCCCTCACCCTGACGCACCGGCCCCAAATCACCGATCTCTGTGGGCTGCGGAGCTAGGAAAGGTCCTGGCATCAGGGCTGTTGCACAGGTGAATCTGCCTGGCACCAGACTCGCCAAGTGACCTTGGGCAAGTCCTCTGATCTCTCCTTGCCTCAGTTTCCTGACCTGGAAAATGGGGCTTTTTCCCCTCCACTGTCTGGCCTGCTTAGCTAGCAAGGCCTCTGAGATGGGGATTTGCTCTTCCTCCGTGTCTGTGCAGTACCAGTCTCTGTAAGACTCAACCTGCAGCCATGCAGGCTTACAAATGGGCTGATTCTTTCCTGACTCTCTCAGGCATGCCATCTCCCTGATTTCGCCTCTCTGGTCCACTGAGTTGCTTTCTGCGTGCCCCTTCCATGTTCATTTGTCCTCTCGCCCTGCGGGCAGGGGCACCTGAAGTTCAGCCTCCGGCCTCTAGGATTTCAGCCCAGCTGAGCTGCTCAGGAAAGGGGTGCAGCTTCTCTCTGCAAGTAGCTAAATCAGCAGAAGTGCCAGCGTGGGCACCATTACATCAGCATAAGTGCGCCTGATGCTCAGCTAGCCTGTTCACTTATACTGATGATATTCTGATGGCTGTGCTGATACCACACCCTTAATATTAATGCAGCTATGCCTGAATTAGGCTGGTTCCTTTAGACCAGTGATTTGCAACCTTTTTTTCCATTTGTGGATCTCTTTGGAAATTTTGAGTGTAGGTGTGCACCCCTTGGAATTGTAAGAGTAGGTATTCACTTATTTTTAATTGGCCGTAGTCATCTTCCATGGACCCCTTAGACAGTCCTTGGACCCCGCGTGGACCGCAGATTGAAAACCACTGCTGTAGATGAGTTTGGTGAGAGCACTTCTGGTGCAAAGACGTGGCATAAGACGCAATCGTCAGACCCAGGCTCCTCTTGAACACAGAGGGTCTTTCCCACCTGTCCCTTCATCTTGTAAAAGTTTCTTTTCCCCACCCTTCAACACATGAGATGTGTTCAGCAACCCTTCACCCCTCATGTCCCTCCATCTGCAGACCCTCTCCTCGTCCTCGCTGGCCCCTTCATGCAGTCGCTATCTTCAGTCATCTAGTTGGCCTAGGACAACGAACAAGGCAGGAAGAAGTCAAGGGCTGGGGGGCAGGGTTCAGAAAGCACCTCTGTGCTTAGATGAGGTGGGTCCCTTGCATCAGCTCTGCTGCGTCTGCCCACCTGCTCTACCAGATCAGGCTCAGGATCCAGGGTCTAGTGCAATGCTAGAGACTCAGCCTGCCTCTATCTTCTTATGTCCCGCTGCAGTCCGAGATGCAGCTCCAGGACCAGCAGCTGCTGGAGAAGCTACTACAGCTGCACGCCGGCATGCAGGACCTGAAAGCGGAGTGCGCTTACTGGGAGCGTTCAGACCCCAGCAGGGAGCCCGTGAGCACCAGAGCTCGGTCCAGTTCGGAGGACATGGGTGTGCCGGTCCCCACAGACAGCCCAACTTCTCCACTGAAGGGGGAGACCAGCAGGAGGAACTCCGTCCCCTAGCACAGCCCGAGCCAGCCGACAAACAGAATTGATGTTCATCGGGAAATAACAACCCGTCTCTCCAGTCAACCCGAGGTAGAAGCTGTGCTTGCTCCTTTCAGGGTCAAATGGATCCTGTATAAACAAGCGGTTTAAAATTCTCACCATGGATTAGTATTGCTAACGTGTCTGTGCAGATGTCCACACCCCAAGTGGCTGTGTCTGCTTGATCCCATTTCTCTCTGGACACCAAAGCTAGGAAGCCCTGCCTTTTGCAATAAAAGTGTCCCAGACACGTCTCGTGCATGTTTCTTTCCAACTCCCATGCACCACCCAGTGCTACTGCCATGCTCCACTGCAAACCATCACGAGATCTTCCACATGCAAGGTCACCTCTGGCATGGTTTGCTCTGACACCTGGAGTCATATAGATCAGGACACTCCTGTTCCCATTCAGGCTCACTTTACTCTTGAATCAACAGTATTGCTCCTGAGACCCTGCTACCAAACCAGAATAAGAGTCTCAAAATCTGGCACTTAGATGTATGCAAAACATCCATCACAACCACTTCAACACCATGATACTAACACACACCTGTCCTTTCCATAATATCCAGCAGAGAGGCAAGTTCACAACCATCTAGGTGCAAGTTTCATCCCATTCTCCCCCCTCACTGGGCACAGTATATTTGGCTATAGCTTATTTCCCAGGCTGGATCCATGATACCTCCACACCCATTTACGTTCAAGGCATTTCAAGAAAAAAATGTCTGGCGACGTACTTCTCATTGCGTGACAGGCAGAGTCCCTAGTCTAGTACCGTGCAGGTTTCCGGAGGGAGAGCTCTCCCTTGCTGACAGAGGTTTTCTTTCTGCAAGGACAGCTTTGTGAGCCAGGTTGTGCTAGATGATGAAACAGCTCCGTGTCTGGAAATGACACTGTGCCAAGAAAATGGGACTGCAAACAGCTTTTTATTGTCACCAGGAGCAAGGAGGCTGCTGCTGTCTCTAGGCCGCTCCTTTGCGAGGACACCTGCTACTGGAGAGAGGTGGGCTGCTGCCAGGAGAGCTCTCAGGCCAAAGGGAGCCCCTTTCACCTGTGCATTAAAAGCTGCTTAGCCCTTGCCATGGAAAACCGACATAGAAAAATGCTGGAAGGTGGGTGGTTTCCATAGAGGGAACCTCACTACGCTAGACATACAATCTACCGGGCAAAGGACTGATTCCCAAGCCAAAAAAGGCTTGGACAGGGGTGGGGGTAGGTGAACGCTGCACCATGCTCAAGTTAGACCATCCCGGGGCTGGCACAAGGAATGGTTTCAAACATCAGCAAGGATCCCTGAAGTCTAATTATCTCCAGCTAACACCAGGCCCCTACAGAGAGGCGAGAAGCCACGGGGGAAGAGCGGTACCTTGTGCAGAGAGCTGGCAGCAACTGATGTGCCAGGCGGAGGCTCTGTAATGCAGAAAGATGCCACTGGCTTTGCTCTAATGTAAAGCAAAGTGGATGCAACGGGACTGTGAGAAGCCCATTATTTTTCTGCATTGTGTTGGAGTTATTTATAAATCAGCATGGGCGTGGAGGGCAGTACTTGGGAAGGGGAGACGGACTGAATCTCATTCATGATGGTACCTCCTCCCCCCGACATGCTGCCTGCACATGCACGTATGCACGCACCTGGCATCAGCGTTTCGGCTTGGAAACCAGCTAACAGTGGAGATAACTTTTCCTTTGTTAAAACAGTGCTTCCTGCATTGGTGCTGGGGTCAGATGAGATGGTCCTGAGGTCCCTGCCATTATTCTGTAGTACCTGCAGAGCCTCCCACCTGCTCTCGCACCCAGCGGGCAGCTGCAGGTGGGTACAGCTCATTTCATCCCACCCCTCATCGATACCACGTTCTCCTAGCCTTCCTCCCACCACGGTTCTTCAACCGCATTTCCCTTCCTGCCAGTGGTTTTCTCTCTTCTCCTCACCACTGGAACGAGGGTCCTAAAACACACGGGCTTCTGTTAGCCTGGAAAGAAGAGAACCAAGTGCAGGGCATCTCAGTCCAGCAATTTGAAGTGCTGGGACTGGAAAAGAGAAAAAGTTGGAGAGGAAACCCTTTCATTTTGACTGTTTGCAGGAAACAGAATTAGGTCCTCGCAACAGAAGTCCTGTAAAAAATGATGTGCTAAGATTTCTCCACTCTACTGGGAGCTCCTGCAGACATCAGGAAAGGCCTGTGAACATGCCTACACGTGGGATTTGCTGTGCCAGCAGGTTTCTATGAGTTGCCTTGAAAACCTCTGGGAATAACCTGCTTGAGACGTAGAGATCCTCCCTGCACACCTGCATGTGGCAAGCCGAGTCTGTCCTGAGAACTGCGTGCGCTGAGGTGAGGCATGTTGTGTGCACAGGCATCAACGTACATGCAAATGGAGCCAGAATTTGGGGCAGCAGCTGCAAAGAGCCTGGCAAGGACTGGACAACTCGTATCCAAGGGGGAGAAAGTGCAGATCTGCAAGACAGATTCAGAGAGAGCTCCTAACTACTGGATCAGAGAGAGAAGGGAACCCTTCACCAGCTAGCTATTGCAACAGATGCCTGGGCTTCTTTCTAGGAAGTCGCTGGATCGAGAGCAAGTGCTTGCTGTGACCTTGGAATACAGCACTAGGAAGGAGCTTGCAATTATCCAGTCAAAGAAATGATAAACAGGCTGATTTTTTATTTTTAAAATTTTTTTTTTAAGCACTGACGTTGCCAGGTTTTCTGCCCCTGGGCCTGGTACCAGCTTGCGCAAATTCCTGTTTTGGTTGCATGCTTGAAGCAAGCAAGCGAAGGGAGGAAAGCTTCTTCACAGCAAAGTCAGATCAGACACAGCATAAGTAATTTCATGCGTGTGGAGGGAAGTGTCTTCATCTAGCTGTCAGACAGCCAAGCGCTGGATTTTTCCTTCCCAGGGACAGTGCCACCTCGTGCCAGCCCTCATCGGCCACTCTTCAAAGTGTCAGTTTGGAAAAGCAATTGTAGAATGAGCTGGGGGAGTCTAGCATTGTTCTTACTTCAAACATGCTTGGTTTATAAGTGAAAAGAAAGGATGTGTGTCCCCCCATGTTGCATATCCAGCTGGGGATGTGGAAATCCAGCTGTGTTTTGTCTGTCTCGCAGTCTGAGAATGTAACCAGCAAAGGCAAATCCACAGAGAGCGCAGGGGCCAGACACCACCCAATTCATTCTCCTTGCATGCCTGCTTTGCTAATAGGAGTAAATGAAGCAGCTGAGCCCGTTCCAGCCTGGGTCACTATTGCTGGGGGTGGGTTAGCCCCATGGTGGGGAGCCTGGGGCGCAGCGCAGGAGCCAAGCTGAGCCATGCACCCCCCTGCCAGCTGATGCAGGCAGCAATGGGAGAATGGACAGATCCCATCACACACGGGCTCTAGTCTCCGCACGGCCTGTCTGTGTGCTTGGGAGCGCTGTCCAAACCTCTGTGCGGTCTGACTGCTGCCAAGGAAATGCCTCTTGCTCTGGCCCCTGCGGGTGGCTGAGACAACATCCAACGCTCTGGCCAAACTCTTGAGGCTGAATGCTATGGGTCCAGCTGCACAGCTCAGGGCACAAGGTAAGGCCAGTTTATCTCCTTGGGGCTGAGTTTATTGCAGGCTCTTTCATAGACAGGGCAGGGACCTCCAGCCTCATCCTTCCAGTCCGTTGGTTCAAAAACCCGGGCGGTAGCTGCACAACGGCCACCGCGTCTGCAGATCGAGTCCTGTTCTGCAGTTGCTCGTGCCAGGATAGCTCCGAGGAAACCTGCTCCAGCGGCAGATAGTCGGGGCCTTTCTCCTGCGGGTGCAACCCCCATCCCTTTGCACTGAGCAAGGCACTGCATTTCCCCTGGGGTACCCGAGTGCAGCGAGCGGGCTCCCTGGGGGGCTGGCTCGCACCCCTCGCACGGGGCA
>NW_017728922.1:67992-72944 GCF_001723895.1 Crocodylus porosus | reverse complement strand
GGGAGCGCCGAGGGGGCTCTTCTCTGCTGTCCGGTGGAAAAATCCAATTTCTTTCCGGAGCCGAGGGGCCCAAACACCCCCCCAATGTGGGGCTGTCACTGGTTTTGTCCACCCCACACTGCCCCCCAATACCGGCCATGCCTTTGGCCCAATATACGGTCGTTGTATAGACATTGGGATTATGGTCGGGACAGGGCCGATCCTGCCCCAGGTTTGGGGACGGACTTGTCCCCCCCAGCCCCAATTCGAGATCCCGCCTGCCGTTTGCCATCTATTGCGTGGACCTCGTTCATCACGGTCCAACGGATTTGGGTTCTCGCAATGAACACTGAAAGTCTTCTTGCCTACCCATGAAATCATAAGTTCCCGTTGGGTTTTTTTAACACCAATTTTATATTGATTTCCCTAGTTGGCGTGAGTGCAGCGACAGGATACGGGCGACATGTTTTACATGCATTTACTTGTGAACAAGCGGGGGCCACTGGCCAAAATATGGCTTGCTGCCCACTGGGAGAAGAAGCTCACAAGAGCTCATATATTTGAATGTAATTTAGAGATGACTATCGAAAAGATCATCTCACCAAAGGTACGTAACTAATACAAGGAGTTACCTGCTATAGAAATGTCAGTCTTCACTAGAAGAAAAGCATCTGCACGCAAAGATTATAAACCTTCATATAGCACCAGACCTAGACTCCCAGTGGCCCCAGGCGAACTTTTAGTATAGGGCCCCCCTTCTCCAGGGATAATGGTAATGATAATTGGACAACGGGAAAAACAATTACCATTTTTGGGCCGCCTTTCTGTCTGGGTCAGTTCACCTATGCCTGTGTCCAGGTCTGCCTTCATATTTGATATATACCAAATTTGCCTCTTTTGTTTCAGTTTAAGCAACTGGTGGCCTGGTCCATTTTGTGAGGTTTTATTCAGTTTTTTTACTGGGTCAAAACTTCCATTAAGTGGCAAAGTTCGAGTAAAATGCTTGCTGTTTTATGCCTGATGGATGTAGAGTATATTTCTTACAGCAGATGAAAAGTACATTTTAGAAAATGCTATTTAGAAAATCCTGCACTCTGGCTGGTATACGGGAAAACCTGTCTCAAGAGGGGGTTGAATAGACGGTTGCTTAATGGAACTAATGAAGTGACTAATGACAGCACCTGGGGTAACACTTTTGCCACTTTCATAATAAGTAACAAATCTTTAAAAAGGCCTAATCTTCCTTCCTTTTTCTTCAGGATCTTTCCTAGTCCCCTTTTATATCTAGATATGTACATAGTTAAATACACAGAGTAGGGCTAACAGAGACACCAAGATTTTGAGTTAGTGAAAGATTTATGAGCAAAAACCCTTGTTCATTAGAAACTTAGCTGTAGAACACCAAATAGTATCCTTGCCCAGGTGGTTGATTTAAAACTGTTTCATTAATAATATTATTAGGATGTACTGCAGTTTAAATAAGTGTCATTGCACATGTTGACATGTAGTTTCCTTACCATATGAAGTTCTTTTCTTCTCTGGGTAATCTCATCTCCTGCATCATGGCATCAGTCCGTAGTGCTGGCTGCAGTCAGAAAGTTATTGATTTTACTGGTATAAAGTCCATACATTCTCTCATCTAAAATAGCCCCCAATAGTCATGCAGAACTCCAGAATAATCATTATAATGTCCAATACCGCTTTTCCTTTTCAACATACATTACAAGGTTAATCCCTGAATTTGTTTAATCTTAATGGTTTTGCAATATTCGTTAAAGGCTGAAGGATTTTTAAAAATCGTTGCAGGTCAGAATTGCTCTGCGAACCTCAGGGCACTTGCTCTTGGGAGTGGTACGAATTTATCACCGAAAGACAAAGTACCTCTTGGCAGACTGCAGTGAAGCTTTGCTGAAAATGAAGGTGGCCTTTCGTCCAGGTATAGACAGGATTTTGCATTTGTCTGTCCATACCTCTTTCAGGTTCCTGTCTTTACCTTTCATTGGAGATATTCCAGTCTGGTACATATTATTCATTCTAACATGTGACAGACTTCCTGGTGCCTAATGCCAAAGTGTAATGCTTACTTAATTTAACCTTTTCGTCTTTTTGGCTTCTTTGTGCCCTTGAAGGGCCCAACTCTGAGGGCCTGGGTGCACACACAAGTTATGGTGAAGCAAACAAGCCTGGGGAATAAAATCTCAATAACTACCTATGTGCACACACCCTAAAGAATATGACAGCTGTCTTATGGTAAGTTATCTTTTGGTGAAAGGTTGTCTTCTGCTCTCACAATTAGGTGAAGACAGAAGAATGTCAGGTTCTGCTTCCAGCACTATCACTGCCTGAGAACATGAGCTTGGAGCAAGTTGCTTAACCTACTATGGCCGACTAGTTTATATATCTGTAAAATGGGGGTAACATTACATCCTGGTACCTGCCTTTTAAGGCGTCATTAGTTAAAGGCTTCAATACATTTCCAGATGTTGGTAGAAAGGCATCAGATAAGTGCAACGCATACATTTTTTATTGATAAATAAATATCAAAGTAGCTTGTAGTATGACAAGAACCACGTATTTGCAGCTTTGTTTTGTATATTTTCGATGTTGAAAACATTAGCTAGAAAACAGGAAACATTGCAATGTAAACTATAACAACTTTAAGGTACCTGTATTAGTTGCTAGTTGCCAAAATCGTTTGTAGCTTTGAAGAGCTGCTTGTACTTACAGCAGCTTTAGAACATTTCAACACCTCTGCCATTTTTTTTAGCAGCCCCATACTTTTTTTGTGCACAACACTAAATATTCAGCTTCTAAACTGTACATTGATTAAGGGCTTCATTCCACCTTGGGGGCTCTGTTGACAAACTACTTAAGCTTTGCTCTTATTAGTTATGATGGCAACAAATCCCCCAGATGCATTTAGTCATATTGGATGGACTTCTTGTTATGGTATCACTGCTCGTGTCTCTATGTTTTGTGCTTTTTCCTTAGGACTTGTTGACCTTCCAAAAGAGAACTTCGAAGCGACTTATCACTCCATCACGTTGCCTGAAGACTTCCATGATTTTGACACACCACTACCTGACTCGAAGTAAATGTTTCTCCATGTTTTTATAATAGCATTTTGCCTGACTTTGTGTCCAGAGCTAGAAATGTGTTTTCTTGCTGGTTACTAGCAAGCAAAGAGCTCAGAGTTTCCATTTGAACAGATAACTCATTTTTTTTCTGAATTCCAAGCTGTATGTATGTGAGTACAAACACAGGAATTATGTATCTGTAAAGTTACTCCCGTCTCATTTTATCAGTGAAGACCTTCCCAGTGAACAGTAGTTTGAACTTAGGTTTCAGAGTATCATCATGGAATCAGAACTTGTGGTAGAGATGATGTGTTGGTCTTTCCTTAAACCAACTAGATTTTTGCAAAAAAAAATTCTTTAATTGCAAGCTTTTGAGTATCATGGTGTAATTTATTTGAATGAAGACTGGAGACAAAAAAATGCTGTCCACTAGCGAATTGGTAGAAACTGAAGTTGGACCAGATGTTGGTGAGACTTTTAGAGGCAAAAAAGTTGTTTGGATGGTGTTATTAAGGGACTTCGCCTACTCTTGAACAAGGAGGCAGAAACTTGTGGGGAGTTCATCTTACTTGTTGCTTATGAAGTTTTAGGCACTGAAGCCCCAAGAAGATCTTTTCTATGTTCGTGTAGCTAAATGCTTTTCTCTTGAACATCATGCTTTTGTGACTTTGTGACTGGATTATGGTTAGGTGTTGCATAGGCTTCCTTAAAGATGACTTAGATGCTTCAATTAGTAAAGGAGGCTGCTTTCTGTTTGCTTAAAGGTGTCTTTTCTAAGGAACATACAGCATCTGTTTGTCAGATGCCATATGGTTATCTTTTTAGCATCTAGATGCAATATAAAGAGTTGTTTTGAATCAATAAAGCTGTAAATGTTTTGCATTCTGACTCTTTAGGGAGACTGCCTTTCTTCTCCCAGAAGAGTTGATAGCTGTTGAAGTGTTTGGGGGGCCTTCGAACGTAGCAGTTGTCTCTATCATTAAACTTAGATACGCAAAGATGGAGGCCCTCTGGATACAGATCATTCATGTTCCTACTCCCCTCACTTCCAGCTCATATTATATTTGGTATATTCTGTTTTTCATCAGTGCCATTGATGTTGCTGAACACTTCAGTTTGAATCAGAGCAGAGCTGAAGACATCACCCTTACAGAGGATACAGAGGGGAATTTTGGTAAGAAGAGCTGAGAAATTAAATTGTATTTTATATGCAAAATAACTTACACTGTTAATGATTTATAAAATCCTGCTTTGTTCTGATATATTATTTAAGCTCCTAAACCTTATAGTATGAAGGATCTGTTTGCTTTCTATGATGAATCCTCTGTTTATTGTCTTTGAACATGATCCAAAGCCCAGTTCAAGTTCTTTTTCACTTGAATGTTGCCTCTAACCTGGGCTTTGACCCCCCTCAGAAACCCCTAAATCAAGGGTGGAGGTGCTACTCTGCACGTGAGTGGGCTGGCCTGCCATACAGTATGGACTAGCCTCCTGAGTGTGCCTCATAAGCAGGGATCCTGGTTTTCTCTGACGAAAAAAATCCCCAATTTTCGTGTTAAAAAAATAACCCAAAATCCATATTTTTCTGTGATTAAAATGAAATGCCACTAATGTGTATATGCATATGTGTGTATATATGTATGTATATATATGTGTGTGTGTATTTTATATACATATGTATATGTTGGTGTGTATTAGTGGCGTTTCATTTTAATCACAGAAAAACATGGATTTTGGGTTACTTTTTAACCTCCAAAATTGGGAATATTGTTTAATCTGAGAAAATGAGGATACCTGATCATAAATCAGCTAGCACAACTGCTTTCCCAGAATAATGGAAAGTGCCCTTAGTGCGAATGAGCATACAACCCAATGCAATTAGTCTATTTGCTAAAC
>NW_017728922.1:0-67002 GCF_001723895.1 Crocodylus porosus | reverse complement strand
CAAACAAATATTTAGGATGATCATTTCACATAAATGAAAGTTTTTCCTGAAACAGAAGCTAGTAGGTATCATTTTGTTGATGGGGTGGGGAAAGAAAACCTGGCAAAAAGGGCACTTTATGTAGTTCTTATTGTTCACAAAAGGGTTGAGGCCAGAATTTCCCTTGGTTCACAATGGCCGCAGCCTTTCAGTATGTGTGTATGTACAGTGCTGTGCACGATAGAGCTGGCTCTGATAAAGTAGTTCTTGTTCTAGATGCAGTATAACTGCATTGGCACTGTGGGGTGTCTGGGGTAACATAGCCTGCTTTTCAGTGGAGCTAACTTAACTATGGCACTGCAAGCATCCAGCATGAAAAATGTCGTGTATGAATGATAGTTTGAAATGAGTGCTTGCAATCCATTTCAGTGCATTTTCGTTGACTCTTGTTTTGTATATTATTGCTCAAGAGAGAACCCGACAGATTTTCTTTTTATATTACTTGCTTTCTGTGCCCTCCACAAAAGAAAGGCATGACTTGTAAAGGTTTGTAAATGAATGGCAAAGAGCTAGCTTTCATATTAATTACCTGGAGTAGTGCTTGGATTGAACAATTCATGTCACCTCATGCCTGCAATATTAAAAGACCAGCTTTGGGAAGAGTAGTAATTAATGGGTTTAGAATTTACATACAAATGGCCTCTATTAAGTGTTAATAATGCAAATACAAAAATTTGTACTTGGCAGCAACTGATATGTAAATTTTTAACCTGGAAGCACATTTAAAAAAAAAAAAGGTGGCGAGAGGGAAACTCTTAGAATTCTGCTTCTGTGTTCTCCATTTTTACCTGCATATTTATTCAAATTAATATTTTCTTTGACAAATAAAACACTGTAGGGGTAAGTAGTGTGTATGTGAGGTTGTCATCCCATCTGCCCCTGCCCCCCCATCCTTATCACCATAAGACAAAAAGAACTAAGTAGTTTTTGTGCCTGGATTGTTAAATTTTTGTTAAAAATGTTCAAATTCCATCTAAAAACGTATAGCAATAAATCTCTTACCAGGGTGTGTTGCTATTTTCTGCTTATTTACCTCACCTAGTTTGTTTACAAACTGCTTATCTAGCAAATGATTTAATTTATAATATGCACTAATCACTTTTGACATTTTCACATAGTTTTTTTTTCTAATTATAAAACAGCCTCCAAGTTACTGTTGGGACTGATTGGACAGGTGCTGCACACTTCCTCCGAGTTCCTAAGTGCCCTCAGTTCCTGTTGATTTCACAGGAGATGCTTAATTCTGCAACTCCTTCTGAATAATTCATTATGAAAGATTCTGCTGCCCTACTGCATAAATACTGTTTTACTTGTTTGTTTGAATGGTCTCTATACATTCCACGTGTTGACTGGAGCAGGTTTGATTTCTTTATCTGAGACATTTACCTCTCTGTTAATGCAGGTGATGTACTGTAGCTAAAATTTGACATGAGTGAAATTATGCATTTTATTTTTAAGATGATTTGTTGAAAGCTGAGCAAAATAGCCTAATTAAAGACCTTCTTGATCTGGAAGAAGTTCCTTTCTCACAGAAGCTCCCTGGTGACAGTGCAGTGGGTGAGTGTGTAATGTCTCTGCTCCTTCTCATTACTTAATGAGCTTTTGTCTTTCTTGCAGGTGTGTTCTGTTACCGTTATCTTATTCCTTGCTTTTTTTCCTGTCTTGACTTCTGTTTTTCCTTTCTTCTTAATTGCTTAGATCTCAGGTACAATTTGAGCCAATCTTGGAATTCTGTCTCTGTCACACAACTTCGATAGAAATACTTTTTTGCATTAGACATTTCTTCTGTCTGCCTTCTAGGGATGTTGCAGGCTTAGTTTGACTAGACAACCCAGGAAACTGCTGAAATGAAAAATATTTAAGTAGTACTTTAGAAGTGTTATGTCAGAAGGAAAAAATATATTTTTGTATTTTAAGACTTAATCTTATTTTAATGCTTAAACTTCTTGATAGATACTGAGTTTGATTGGTATCAAATCAAACTGGTATAAAATCAAGATTGATTAATGTGTCCTGTTTCTGAGAAGTTGTTTGCTACATTGCACAGTGATTTTATTTAAATTGGGCCATGGCTGGCTGTTTCACAGTGCATTCCAGCCATGAAGAGTCCCTACATGAAGCGGAAAACCATCCAATGAGTGAGACTGTACTGTTGCCAGATGAAGAGGAAGGGTTTGCACTTGAGCCAGTTGATGCTACAGGTCAGAGTTGCATCAATTTTCTGTTGAATATTGCGAAGTGTTTAATACTAAAGAAATTGGCTTACATTATTTTCTTTTCTTCCCTCATTCATTATTGCTGAGACTACTTACCTCCCAGGGTGCATTCACAGCCTTCCCCAATTACTAAAATTAATTTACTACATTTAGCCTCTGTTAGCACTGTGTGTCTGCTATGGGGGTAGAGGAGTGAGCTGAATTCTATTCTGGCTCATCTACCCTCACTAGCTTGGTTTATGATGTTCTAGTTGCAGCACATTTATCTTTGATAATGCATCAGTAAATCTATATCCATAGAATGGCAATCTTAATTTTTTAATTTCCTGCTTTTTATTGCTTTGCTCATGGTTATATTGATTTCCCTAAAAATTTGAAAAAGGAACAGTACTCTCACGGGTATGTGTATATCTCATTTGGAATTTGCTTAGATATGAGAAGCATAAAGTAGCATGTGTGTGAGAGCTTACTTACCCTGCTTCTCAACTCTGCAGTGAACGGTGATTAATGTCAATTGATTCAAGACTAAAATTAGAAATCTTTAAGAGACATCATCATTTCAGAAATGAAGGTGTAATTTGTTTCATCCAATGGCCAATTAAAGTTTTGCATTTATGAATGTTAGCAAACAGAATAATACCAAGGGAAAGAATTATGAAACCCACTAGCACACTCTCTATACCGACACTGACCTTTAGAAGGCTTCGTTTTACAGGCCGCCAGCCAAGCGAATTTTCAGGAGGATATGTATGTGTAGTATATGTGTGCCCTCTTCCAATCTCCAAATGGTTAAAACACTAATAAAAAACATTGAGTAAAAAATACACTAATAGCAAAATAATTGTTTGAGTACATAAATGATTTCTGGCCTGGTTAACTTCCAGTTAAAGTAAACTGCCTTTATATGCATCTTAGACATACTTTATCATATGTCCTTTTTTAAAATAAGCTTATTCCACTGCTGCTTCAGTCCAGTATTCATAAACATTCCTAAACTAATAATATATGAATGTCAGAGTCTACAGACTTTCCCAGGAACGGTAAAGGTTGTTTTTCTGAAACACTCTCCTGGTTATCAGCATAACTCTTCAAGTTTACTCTCCTTTTTTCCCTGCACTGTATCTCAGTGGGTCAGCAACTTCTCCACTGAGTTCCAAGTGTTGGTTTCATGTTTAAGTTTTTAAAAAAACAGAACTAATTTTTCTATATTCATAGTGTGACAAGATTTTGGAAGAAAATTTGCTAAATTAGAATCAGTGTGGCTTTATGATTTAGGTATCCAGGTTGTACCCATCTTGATCTAGAGAAAGAAGGAATCAGAACTCGCAGTAGAGATGATATCTTTTATTTGACCAGCTAGATTTTTGGAAAGACATTTTTTTTAACTGTTTATTTTATTTTATTTTTTTTGCAAAAATCTAGTTGTCTAATAAAAGATATCACCACTTTATGGTTTAGCTACTGACTCAGATTGACACAACACTGAGTAGAAGGTGATGGTTTTTAGTCTCAGGTAGTTACCAGTACACACACGTGACCAGCCAGGAATGTTTTGGGAAGAGTAAAGTGCAGCAAATGGCCCATCAGGGAAAGCCCAGTTTACTTCTGGTCCTCCTGGGATCTACATTAGGAAGTTAGGAACCTTTCACCCATTCCATCCCAAATCCTTGGTAGAGAATATGCCCTCATCAGATATATGAGGGAACACAAGCTGCTGCTCAAATTTTGATACCATCATGCCAAACCATAAAAAAAAAAGAAAAAAAAATGTAAATAGCATGGTTTACTTCAGCTATGTCCTTCTGTGGTACCCAGCACCTCTTGGACAGAGATATTCCTTATAGACAAGCGTCCATCAGCAAAGTAGATAAATGTCCCTTTTTTTTTTATATTTCTTCTACTTAGTTTTCCCTGGGCGGAAAGAGAAAAGGAAGAGGAAGTTGCTTGTTGATGTAGTCAAGAAGCTCAGCAGTAAAACTATTCAGAAACAGCTTAGCAACTACACAGACACAGAAACTGTGCTGGATCTTGCACCCCCCACAAAAAAGCTGATGAAGTGGAAGAAATCAGGAGGAGTGCATAACCTTCTTTCCCGTGCTACCGAGCCATTGATTAATGTTGAGCTGCAAAAGGTACAGATTTATGCCTTTGTATGCTTCTGTTTTACTATAGAAATGATGGAATTATTGTGCATTTAAGTTCTGTTATTTTAGGCTTCCTTTTGTGTGCACAGATAACTGTGTCCCCAAAAACTATATGTGCAAATGAAGCTTTATACTACAATTCGGCTGGTTGGATATCTATTTGTACCCACAATTATGTGCTTCAACAAAAAGGCCATCTGCAGAATTCAGGCACCCAGTGTGTATTCTTGATTTTTACATCTGTGCACCTGATTGATTGCTGGTATGCTGATATATTATTATTTTTCTTCTTTCTTTCTTTTTTTGTTTGTTGTGAGTCCAATCTGTAATTATTACTGGACCACCTTGGCTTTCTGCAATTAATGTTTTCATTTGTAAGAATAGTGCTTAAACCTTATGCTTTTTATTCATAGGTCTCAATTTAACAGAAAAATATAAGTACTATAGAGTTTTCAGGCTGCCAACTAATGCTAGTCTATCATAATTACCGGTCTTATTAGTATAATCTACTTGAGTAGGAATTATGCTATCGGAAACCTAAGCTCTGAACAATGAATTGAGAAAATGAAAAGAATTTGTTCTCCCAGGGGGAAAACTAGTACTGTGTTTTAAATATGGAAAGCCAGCAAGATGAGTTATGAAGGAATATGTGTAAATTTGGACCTGATATTAATACTTTCTAACAAGATTTTTCTGCGGGAGAGATTATTATAACAAAAAATGTTATAAGGAAATGTGGTTACAGGGGAAAAAAAGGTGCTGTATTGTTTGAAATATCTACAGAAGTATCCATTTTCATCAGAGGATTGTCATTTCATTATATTTGGTCTCTGAAACATAATGATGGGTTGTACCAAATGGGAGTGATGTCACATAATCAGATTGTTGGTGGTGGCTCCTTTACTTACTGATTAAAATAAAACACGGTCTAGTTACAAGTAGAGCATGCTTTTAAAAATACAGAACTGTACTTTAAGCTGTTCTCTGAAGCACAAAAGTCAGTTCTCTTAAGTCAGTCAGAATTCAGAATCCATTGATGGTACAGGGAGCAGCTGCCACCATCCCACTCTGTCAGCCCTTAGATGAAAGACTTGCTCTGGAGCAGTCTTCCAGCAGAGTGGAAATCAAGTCAGTGCAATATAAAATTGTCACAAGAGCAGCTTCTGCCAGATAATTCCTGAGGCATGGCAGAAGGTGGAAACATTATATAGCTCTATATACAGTAGCATGCACTTTTTTTAAAATCAGAAGTTTGTAGTATTTCTTTGTTTACAATTTTATTTCAAATATATATATTTCAATTGCTTTCCTTTCAAAATAGTCCATTATGCACGCATGCATACACCTATAATTTCTTTAGCACTGTTTAGCATTATACTTATGTATATAACTGCCCTCCTTTAAAAATAGTCCGAAAGAGAGAGACAGAGGACTATTTTTAAAGGTTGGTTCTTTATAGCCCATTACACACACACAGACACACACACACACACACACACACACGTATAATCTCTTTAGCACTGTGTAGCATTATACATATGTGTATACAACTGCCCTTCTTTAATAATAGTCCGAAAAATGACTTTAAAAATAGTCCTCTCTCTCTCTCTCTCTCTCTCTCTCTCTCTATATATATATATATATATATTTTTTTTTTTTTTTAAAGGAGGGCAGTTAAAATCCATGTGATGAGACAGTACTTGAATTAAATCTAATGATTTATATTTTCAAATTAGTGCAGGTGGATGTCGCTATGTATCTTTAGAGGGTGAAATCCTAAGCATTGCTTTGAATATTTTGCTTCATTTTAGTTTTTCACTGTATTCATGTGTTAATTATAAGATGCTGCTATATATTATATTTTATAATAATGCATTTGTAAGCATGCTGTTGTTTTGCAATGTCATATCTATTTCCAGCCACATCCACCTCCCTTAGTATATTATGTGGAACAAGAACCTTCTCAGCATTGCCATACCATTCTACTAAGAGGGTTTGCCTGGAAAACTAAGTCAGATGTATGCTTAGTGGGATCTGTCAGGTCTGGATCTCAGTGCTTGCTTTCTTGAGAGAGAAATATTAGTTGCTTTAGGACACCGTTACCTGCCTCCTCATTCAGGATCAGTGATGAGATAAGGACTGGGAAGGCAAACTTGGGTGCAAAGACTCAGGGCTGTGCATAATTCCACTTCCTCCCCTGTCTCCCCAAAGCTACACTACCTTTACTGGGTCACTTCTCCCTTTAAGAGAGTTGATGGAGCAGGAACAGCTGAGGGGGGTTCTGGAGGAGGATGCTGAAATTCAAGAAAAGGGTCCTCAGGCAGATCATTCAAATCCCTTGGAACCACATGCATCCCTTAAATCTGTAGGGTTTAGGGACAGACCCTCAGTTTGCTCCACATGGGCAAATATCATGCCTACTTAATGGCATTCTGTGTAAAACTCCCACGTTGAGAACCTCACATAATGTTTTTTTTCTGCATCTCCCCTTCTTAGGAGGTTTAATAATGGGGGAGGTGACCAAGCCTGCTGTTGGGTAAGACATTTCCTTACTGCCTGCCAGAGGGCTTTTTTCTCAGAGGGTCTCTACAAATGTTATGGACACCTAGGTCAGTGTTGCTTAGTTCTAAATTCATATAAAAATTGCCTATCACTTCTTTATTCCCTGCATTTTGCCATTAGAACTCGAAGTTTTTCTGGAAATAGAAGACACAAGTTTTTGTTTTTACAGTTATTTGCAAACTGCTTCAAGTATCATGGCTTTAAGACTGGAAGAAAGAATATAAAAATGGGATCTGCAGAGCCAGAGAGAGAACAAGATACTAAAGGTGACATTTTGATTTTGTCTGATTTTTATCATTTTGCCGTCACACATTTTAAAAGAAACATACACATTTTATTTAGCATTTCAGTCATGCAGAGAATCTGAGTTTTGTGTCTGCACAAACAAGAAAGCCAAGAAGCTAACCATTTAAAAAAATGAGTACTTGAATCAGTTTCTTACAGCAATTACAGAGTCCTACAGAAAAATATATTTGGTTTGGTAAATATGTTTCTATTCTATTAATCCTCACATTTTAAAATAAGAGGGCAACGTGTATTACTTGATTTGCTATTACTTGACTCACTTGTGCTCCTGTGGCAATTAAGTGTGCATGATCTATCACTGGTTTTATGAATTTGCAAGTCCACAGAAACTGGCTTTTGAGAAAGTTCTTCTTATATTTTTCAAAGATTGTTGGAGTGGATTTTTCCTTTTTCAGAAAGGCAGTCAAACTTTTTTTTTCTTATTGATACAGAGACATTGGTAATTGAAGAGTCACTGACTGAAGACCTGAGTTATTCACAGGATGCAGCTCATAGAGCACCCCAGGGACCCATAACGGATGATTCATTTGTGTCGACGTTACAGAACAGCAGAAATGGGACTACTAATGAAAAGACAGTAAGTATTTTCAATAAACATAAAAAACTAGTGTGTGTGTGTGTGTGTGTGTGTGTGTGTGTGTATTATTACATAATTTATACGAATGTCCCATTTAAAAAGAGTTAATAAATGAATAACAGATGTTAAAAGCATGCTACAGCTATATCTTGTGTAGCACAAAATAGCATTTATTATAGATGGTTTTGAGACATTTAATAGAAGGTGTAACAAACAGTTTCTCTGGGTACAATAACAATGATATAAATGTATTAAAAATCTGTTTAATCTC
Source organism: Crocodylus porosus (assembly GCF_001723895.1). Taxonomy (NCBI): domain Eukaryota; kingdom Metazoa; phylum Chordata; order Crocodylia; family Crocodylidae; genus Crocodylus; species Crocodylus porosus. Next base: position 58,887 of record NW_017728922.1, on the reverse strand, counting down.
TTGTTAATACTTTATAAACAGAATCTTCTTATACAGTGCAACCTCTTTACTTGTATGGAAAAAGACACTTAATAGGGGCATCTTTATCAAGGATGGGGTGGGATTTATTTCTTTTGCTCAAAAATAAAGGGCATATTGTTAAATTAATAAATCATCCATTTCTTCCACCTTTATTCTGGTTACTCTACAAGGCCACCATTTGCAGAGACAATACTATTTATCTTCAGTAAGTATAATAAAATTGGGTTTAACTGTATTGGAAAAGTATAAATTCTGAACCCAATATTGTGTCCGTACAAAGCAGTCATTGAGTCTGTGTCATGAGGAAGTGTCTTCCTGCCTGGTTTCTGTTATACCATGGGAATCAAAATGTGGTTGCTTATCTGTAATATATCAGTGATATATTCTTAAAATAATTTTGTAGAAAAATCATCATAATGACCACTTGGGGCAGAAATACAGAACTGAGAATAATATTGCCTCTTTGAATACTGCTACTAACTGTCTGATTTTTCCCAACTTTCAATAGCAGGATATGTTGTCTGCTTTGTCTGAGGCCTGTTCACTGGACAGTGAGATTCAGCAAGCTGAATTAACCAACGTATGTGCGTCAATAAGAAAGTTGTCATCACTGGCATATTGTGTAAAAATGATTACAGAGATTTGAAACTAACTGCTTTGTTAATTTACTAGTAGTTTTATTGTATAAAACAGTACTGTAATCTTTATTTTTCTGAATATTTCACATACCCAATCTGAATTAATCACAGTATTTAAAAATGTCCAATATGCTACAAGCAACATTTTGCAAAATGATAAAGGCAAAATGTTCTTTTTAGAACACCAAATAGGAAAATTGTAACCAAAAAAGGGAAAATGGATTAAAATAACTGTGTTTGGCTTGTGATAGGTTTTTGGGAAGGGCTCCATCAGTGGTTGATCACTTTTGAATTTTTACTGAAACAGAAATCAAATCAAATCAAACCAAACCATGGGAGATATCCTCCCACCCCCTTCATGTATAAACTTCGTATGTTAGAAAGTGAACATGTTATAAGCTTTATGGCTTAATAATGTCTAGGCTCTGTGTGTGTGTGTGTGTGTGTGTGTGTGAGAGAGAGAGAGAGAGAGAGAGAGAGAGAGAGAGAGAGAGAGAGAGAGAGAGAATTTGGGGCTTTTGCTGGAATGCAAACTTCCTCTTTGTCCAACGTGGAGCATCCATGCAGTAGTGTTTATATAAAACGTTTGGTCTACCTGCCATGCAGAATGACTTCTGCATCCTTTGTGGCAAGATAGGAATAAAACTGAACTTTTTGGTGTACGGGAGGCTTGGAAACAAGCTAGAAGCAGTCTGTACCTCCTCACTTACCATGCATCCAGTAGTTGAGACTCATCACAGTAGGGGGGTCTACAGAAGTTGCAGATTACTAATCCAGAGCAAAATGTTGTGCCTTGCCTCTTTTGTGGGAGAATGAATTGCTATACATTTTTAAAATAGCAGTACCCCATATCTCTTTCTGTAAGGGGGAGGATGAAAGCATTAAAAACAATTTTCCCAAAAAGTTAAAATAAAAATTACCTTTTAAAACATAGAATTTCTGACCACTAAGTCTTTCCTGTAGATGTTAAAGTAGGCACACACAGGAAACCCTGCTCCAACTATTTCTACATTGAAGCATAATGGAGTTTGCCATAGAAGGAATTTTTTTTGAAAAAGGTTTCTGACTGTAATCATTGTGAAGAAAGAAAAAACTGAACCAAATACTAAATCAACAGTGGTGAATGGCATGAACTGCCCGGTTCACCTTGATAGCTCATTAACTCCATAATCTAAAACTGAAATCTTAAATGTCAGCTTTGGCCTGGAATCAGTTGCGAACTAGTTAAAAGTTTCTTATACTATTATTGACCAGGAGTAATAAACCCCTACTCTGCAGTTAGCCCTACTGAAGTCACTGGGGTTACTTGCAGAGTAAGTAAAATGCCATTAATCGCTCTCTGTCTCTATTATAGCAGAAAAATCTATCCGATGTTTATATTCTTCAGTTCCTAGTATGACTCCACAAATGCCAGAAACCAAACTTTTCCACTGCTGCCAAAGCATACAGTTTCATCCTTGACAAATCTCTGGTGGGTTAAGCATTATCCAAACATATAACACACAAGCCACTACATATAAAAGAAAAAAAAATTGCACTCTGAACTCAAGTTTACAGGAAGTCAGAAACTATTTATTTTGGCCTATTCATTTTTATTTGACCAAATTTTTAACATTTTGGTGTATTTTACATGGTGTATTTAATGCTCACAATCTCCTATGCAGGAGCTAATAAGAAATGATCAAGACAGCGAAGAAAAATGTTGGAGCAAAAGAACTCTCCAGCTATTAAATGCTCTGCAGGTAGGATGCATTTACATGGTTTTTAAAGCAATTCTGTATTTAAACATTGTGTCTGTTATGCATATATCTATTAACATAGGTGCACGCATGGCCTACAAAATCGTGATGTATTTTCTTCTATTTCTAGTATTTGCTGTGCTGAGGGGAGGGGGAAGAATCACAGTGAATAATAACATGATGGACAGTAAATCTAAAGCCCTTCAAAGTCTTTTACATGTTCTTTATTTTATGCACCTATTAGATGCGTTGAGTTGCATTAAGCTAACCGGCATATGTAAATTTAAGCATATGTTTAAGGCTGTGCAAGATCAAAGCCAGACTAGACTTTTATGAAAGCAACTGCATCATCTATTGATACTAGTATTGCCAGCCCCAAGCATCCAAAACCATGAGATTAGTTTAAAATTACAATATTTAAAAAAATTAACATTGAGAATACACTTGTGTTTCCAACCATAAAGGACAGAACCTTGCTTCAAGCTGAAAGGGTTTTTACTGCAATCCCTTGATTCCCAGCACCTGGGATTTAAGAAAAACCCAAACTTCCTGAGGCTGGCAATAAAATTGCAATTGAGAGCAATGCTGTCACTAAATTTTGTAAAGCACTTTAACAGACAATAGATCAAGTTAAAGTTCAGGGAGAAGATCCCCTCTTAAAGCCTTGATTTTGCAAACGTGTATTTATGCACAGAAGTATTTGCAACATCTATCCTTTAGTTTAGATATTGAGAGACATCATTTTATTAGTTGACCTAACTATAATTTTCTTTTCTTTCTTTTTGCCATGTAGCACATCAGCAATTCAGGAGTGAAGTCCTTCAGCTTGCTGGAGCTCTGTCAGACCAATGACCGGAAACGAGTTGCTGCCAAATTTTACAGTTTTCTTGTTCTAAAGAAACAGTTGGCTCTTGAACTTTCTCAGGGTGCGCCTTATGCTGATATAATAGCAAGTGTGGGTCCAAAGTTCAATACTATATGAGACCATCAATAACATTGAACTGCATTGTATGCTTATCGTTCAAAAAATCCCGAGACAGTATGGAGGCCACATGGATTGTGGCGATTAGACTCCACACCCATTACACTTAGTGCTTCCTCTCAGGACTGCATAGAAACTAAAATTGTGTAGATATACATATATATTCCATGGTTATTAGTAGTCAAGATATTTATCATCAGCTTTGTTTTTCTGGGGGGGTTTCAAACAAGTATCATCAATAGTTAAATATGTTGTTAATGAAGAATAGCTTAAAATGGGCATTCGACATAGGCGAGTTTTAAATTTCCTATTAATTTTATTTATAAAAAATCCTTCAGAAGTTGAGTAAAACTGGCCTGGAGTCCAATTTTGGAGCTAGGGAATATACTTTTTTAAAAAGATGAGCCATAATCCTTTGCAGTGTGTTACTTTTCAAAACTAAATAAATATTCAGTCCAGATTTCTTAAGATAAATTAATACACTTGAACGTTTCCCACGGTATTATGTCACTATACATGCTCATATCTGATGGCTATGAAATCTTGCTGACTATTACAAATATTCAATTTATTCATGTCTGAAAATGTCAGGCTCTGTCATGGGGTACAGTACATTCTGCTTGCTTCATAGCAGAAAGCCACAGGTATTTATTTGTTAGCTTAATTTTGATCTGAAAGCACTGAGAGTGCACTCTTTTACTCTGGTAATAAAGTGATACCTTACACAGGAAACAACTGCCCATCTTAAAATTAAAACATTCGTAGAAGTTATATTCAGATTTTTATATTTAATGGTTTTTATGCCAGCCCCAAAATATTCATATAGCATCAGGGAGATGCATAGAACTATGCAATGTTGCTCACTAAGTATTTTACCCAAAAATAAAATTGTCTTAGAAGAGATATTTATTCTTTAAATTATGTGTTGACCTGTTTACAATTCTGTGTTGATGTATTGTGTTAAATTGATGTATTTTTAGCTCATTGCAACATCACCTGTCCTCTAGGAAGTTCTGTCAGTTTTATTTCCATGTTGTACACTGAAGTTTTCTGAGTAGATAAATCAGTTGCATTGAGTATACTGAAATATGAGGGGGCAATATATATTAAACGTTAAGCATACATTTCCTTAGCTTGTTTAGTATTTGTTCTGAAGAGTCAAAAGTAGCAGATACTTAACAGAACTAGGTTGTGCTTTTTTCAGTTTAGCATCTCCTTGGATTCCCTGCATATTTACATTCTCCTATAAAGTGTTTTTACACTTCATTTTCAGAGCGGCCCTTACAGTTGACATGCTCTGGGGAAGTATTCTGGAGATAATGTCTTTTGAACTGTCAGTAATGGAGAAAGTAAGACTGAACAAATGCTACAGGCTCCTATTTTCATCATGTGTACGTGTAATGAAAACGTGAATTGAATACCACGCTCGTTGAAATTACACAATGAGCTGCCATGCAGTCTCCTAGAATGGGTTGTGTATCACAGAAGAAGTGCAAGTTAGAGATCCAGAAAGGTGGGAATAAACTGAAAATTAGGAAGGGGTGAGCTTGTTTGGCACCAGCTCAGCAGATCCCAGTGGGCCATGTAACTGGCCTTCATTTTATAAAATAATATAATATAGACTCCAGTTTGGATCACGAGGATCTCGGATCTGTTCCTCCATTCTCTTAAGATGGCCCTCTGTACCCCAGGAAGAGTTCAGGAGATCCCTGTGCCACCTATTAATCTGTGTTTCAGGCTGCGGACGTCTTATTTGTTTAGCAGTAAGGCACGCTTGACATTGAACAGGACACAGAGACAAACCTCATCCTGCTGAGCTCACAATCCAGAAGGTAACCAGAGAGGAGACAGGCTATTGTGGGGAATCCAGAGGAGGGAATAACTGAGGGTTGGTTGGGTTTGCTTTGAAACTGTTCTGTTGCTATGAACTCCCAATCCGTGACAATTGCAAGACAGGAGGTTGATAGCTTGTTCCAAAAGGGCTTTTGATCAGGTCTTTATTCTGCAGGTGTGATTGAAGGTATCATTTGAAGACCTTGGGGTTTGATGCATGTTACCAAGGCTTTAATTTGCCCCACAAGGATCTTTTATTGCAGGGGGAAGAGAAAAAAGAAGGTTTAGAAGGCTAGGATTTAGAAAATGATCTGTTTATTTGTGAATTAGGCACATTTTGTATGGAGCCCTTGTGATTCCATAAAAATGAAACTCCTTCTACCCTTGCTCTCCAAGGGTGTATTTCAGTTTAAGAACTGGTCTGAGAATCCATGATACATAAATACAGGGAATAATCTTCTAATTGCGGGTGCTCTGCCATGCTTATGTAAAGTCCTATTGATTTCAGTGGATGCAGCAATGAACCTGGGCATTGTAAGCTGTAGGATCGGAGACACAGGTTTAGATTTCCATCTGATGCAATTGCTCAGTTTTCATTTGGGTGAATACCCTGTGAGTTCCACTGCTGGGTGCATCTTTTTAAATAGCCATTTTGGGGCTTTAGCTGCACACGGCATGTCCTCCAGAGGCCATCAGTTCCTTCCTTCCACCCATGGCTGTGAGAAGTTTCTGCAGCATTCAGATCCCTGCGTGCTCTCTGCTTTTTCCCATATTTTATTTATTAGCTGTTGGCTGTAGTTAGTTGGAGTCTGTTGGCACAAAGCTGAGATGGGGAAGGAGAGGGGGAAAAGGAGGTGCATGTCGGCACCCATGGGATGTGCAGTGCTATCAAAACCCCAGAGGTGAAACCTCAGGAACTGATTAACCTTTGTCCACCCTCTAAGACCCTAGGTATGGGGTGCCAGGGGGCCTTCAGGGTGCAGGTCAAACCCCAAAAGACCCTGCTATTCAAACAGGGAGTGATCTCCCACACTCAAGGTACAGTTGGAGGTTGAAGAACAGTTATGGACACCATGTGTAGAAAAACCACATTAGTTCTGGAGTGGGCAACCATTCTCTTTACTTTATTAGACATGAATGGGCAATTAAAATAATAATAAACCTTTTTCAATGCATATTTTAGTTTACGCGTTTCTTGATGGGGAAAAATGCAAATTGCAATCTTCTGACAAGGTTTTCAAGTAGTTGACAAGCCGGTGCTGGGGCATATACAAACTAACTTTAAAGAAAGCCTGTATTGCCTTTTTTAAAAAAAAAAATACTCTGAACTGTGCCCCCTAGGCTTGTCCACAGGATGAACTTCCGACTGGTGAGTCAAAGATCATATCATTATGTGTAGTAAGTTCGTGCTTCACTGGATACCACACGCCAGCCACAGAGAATAATAGATGGTGGTTAGTAAAACACTTGAATTCAGCTTCCAGGCTAAGTATAAATCCAAGCCCTGATTCTTACGCTGTGTCCCTGTGGGTAGGCTCTGTACCTGTGTGAATGCATTTTCAGGGCTAGGGCCTTAGTACTGAGTCATAAATATTGCTATTTATAAGCTCGACAGTGCAGCGGTTGGCGTCAAGGTTTTGAAAAGGCTTGCCAAGCAAAGGCTCATTAGTTTCCCTGATGCAGATTTCACGAGTTGATTTCATGAGTAATTCTACATACCCATAACTTACCATTACGACTTACCAAGGACTGCATGCATATAGATGTGTAAAGTGAGGAATGCATGTGTGTATGGGTGTGTGTGCAAGTGAGCATGTCTATGTTTACATGAGATTTGCCTAATAACATTATACCTTAAGTCCTCTCAGGTATTCCAGGTCAATTGTCAGATTACTGTCTGTGAAAAACACAGCCCCAGGTTTTCTTGGGACCTAAGAGACCCAAATCTTCCTTTCTAGAAGAAGCAAATTTGTTTCCACTCATGAAATCAGCAGGAGATGTGTCATCCCAACTTGGCTTGGCCTGGGATTGTAATTAAGACTGGGGTTTTTCTCTGCTCCTCTTCTCTTTGAGGGCTGGCCAGTTCATTCATTTAAGAGTCTCTGAGTATCAATTTGTGGTGGAGGAAGAGCTGGGTTTTCAAAATGCAGAAAGCAAGCCAGTGACAGGGCCAGCCATTAAAAAGCCAAACTGAACCAAACCAAAAAATATGCCTTCATTTCCAATGCCTTTTTTTTTGCTATCTGATGTAACTGGGGAAAAAATGATCTGCATCTGAAAGAGCTTCATGACAATACCTCCATAAAACCCTTACAGCCTGTTTTTATAGATATTTTATAACTGTAAAATACCTATAAATGGAGCCCTTACTATGGGAGGCTGAGGGCAGAGGCATGCAGGGTGTCACATAAACAGAGAAAATGAGTCTCCAAGGAGAAAAATTAGGGCCAGTGATGCAGGCCACCAGAACAGCAGGGAGCTTCGGTGCAACAGGGAAGGAGAGGGCTCAGATACTTAGAGATATCAGATCTAGACTTTCCCAGGACCTGCACTATTACAGCACCATGGTGTTCTTACCAGTGGGCTGAGTTTTCTGGTGCATGTAAAACAGCACACATTGGGGAGTTAACGAATGTGTTTTGCAGTTGTGGAGTGATTAGGGAACTCTGATTAGTTGAGCAAGTGGAATATTTGCAGCTCTCATTCTGTTTGTTTTAATGGAGATGCCTGCATGCTAAATAATTTAGGGACAGTCACATATTTATACATATCAAAGGAAACCTATGCGGGATAGCGTGAGGAAAAGCAGGAGCTTGGATATGGAGGTAGTAGACGAAGGAATCTGCATCTCCAGTGTCCACGAAGATGCTGAAGATGCTCCTTGTGCCTGATGAAGGGCGTTTGTACCCAAAAGCTTGCAAAGAACAATTTTGCCAACTCTTTAGTTGGTCTGATAAAAGAGATCAGCATCTACCCAAAGAACCTAGTCTGCCCTTTCCCTATTACAGGAGCAGAGAGGGCATCAGCTGTCCACAAACGTGGGCTATTTCCAAGGCCCCGGGCATTGCTTCATGCAGTTGTGTTTCAATCCTGCAGCTTTTGAATCCACAGCACGTTTCAAGCCAGCCCCGGAGCTGCCTGCATCTCCATGCAGGGCCCAGATGGCAAAACTCCTGCGTTCAGACGTGCAGAGCAGCATCCAAGACTGCGCAGGGTGGGGCCTGGGAACCGGTGCAGCGCTCCCAGCTGCCGGGAAGGGGCTCTCCCGGGCAGGGGGTCCCTCTTCCCCTTCCCCGGAGCAGCCCAGCCCTGGGGGTGCAGGAAGGGCCGAGCCCGAGCATCCCCAGCCATGCATCTCTCCCCGCAGCAGGTAATTCGCGCTCAGCCCCGGGGGATGCTTCTGGATGCACGTTGCTATAGAAACTCTGCTGGCGTGTGTGACATTTTCCGGGTAGCTTTTTTTTAATTTCCCCCCCTCTCCCCCCTTCTTTGTTCGCCTGCCAGCCGCTGCCGCCGGCCCCCGCTGCTGATGGAGCTGCCCGCTGCCTCCCTGCCGCCGCCGGAGCCCCACGCTGTAAGCTGCTAAGCCCTTTCCAGGGCTGGAGGCATCCTCCCGGGGTCAGGGCTGCAGGGCCGGGATGCCCCGGGGTGGATCCCACTCCTCCCCCCTCTTCCAGGCCCCACAACGCAGCTGCAGGCAGGCACAGCCCTGCCCAGCAGCGCCAGCCCCGCCAGCCCGGAGCACCCTGGCAGCATGGCAGCTGGAGCAGGTGATGGGGAGCAAGGAGGGAGGCAGAGGGGCAGGGGGGTGCAAGCATGCAGAGGGGCCGCCTGTAACCCGCTCTCCTCCCCTGCTCGCTGCCAGGGTGCTGAGCCAGCCGGCCGCCTGCTGCAGTACCGCAGTGCTGCTGCATTGCCCCAAGGAAGAGGCCAGCTCCGCCGGGCCCCGCTGGGCACCCCCAGGTGAGCATCGCCGGGCACCCCCGGGTGGGCACAAGCGGCACCCGGGGAAATGCTGCATCACCCTGGGGCTGGGCGAGGCTGCGGTGCGGCACGCGGGGCGGCAGGGGTTAAATGTGACTCATGTCCATCCCCTCCAGATCTAAAACTTATGGCTAATGCATGTGATTTAGCACAGTCCTCCCCCCCCCGCCCTTTTCCTCCCCTGCCTCCCCCCTTCTGCAAGGAGCTGCGGCTCTGCAGTGAGAAGCAGCAGGCGCTGGTGAGGCTGTGGCACGCTGGGGAGCGGCTGAGGTCACACTGGCACCACGCCTGGGTGCACCGATGCCTGCTGCCAGTCCTGGACTCCTCACTTGGGCAGGGCCAGCCAGGCCGCTGGAGGTTTTATTATTTGGTGGTGTTTGCACTGCAGCTAAAAGGGGATGCTGCCCCCGCCTCGCTCCCGGCTGGGCCAGACAGACGAGCGTGCTGCTTTCGGTCTCTCCCCACCCAAGGTCAGTGCCGCCTGGCCGCTGCCAAGAAATCTGCTGCTGTGCATTTGTCAAGCCAGCACAGCACCGCTGCCGTAGGTCATGCCCAGCTGGAGGAATGACCTTGCTCCAGAGGGTGCAAAGCCCCTCTTTCCACCTCTCGGGACTTCCTCCCCGGTCCTCGAGGTTCTCCATCTTGTGCTCGGCAGGCAGCGATGCCTCCGTTTCTAGGGAGCAGGGCAAAGGGCTGCCCTGGTTTTGCACAAGGAGCAGAGAGGGGCCTCGAGGTGGGGTGGGGTGGGGTGGGGCTCCTGCTGATACTTTGGGGGTTTTGACCTGCCCCCGTGGCCGGTGGGTTTCTCTTCCCGTTACCCCGACCAGAATCTTGTCTCTCTGCTCTTCGGTCCCGAACCTTGCCCCCGCCACGCTCAGCCAAGCGCTGGGCTGGGGTTGTCTGGTCTGGCTGGCCATGGCATCTGGGTCTGGTCTAAGTGCTTGGGGTGGGTCCCAAGAAATCCTTTCCGCTCCCACTTTTGCTGTCGCCTTTGCTCACGTCAGGATTGGGGCCCTCAGGGACTGCATTGTGGACCAGGCTAGGAAACAAGGACCCAGCAGAGTATCCCTGCAGAGCAGCACTGGGAGGAGTGGGCAAACTGGGCCTCTGTGCACCATGGGGGAAGAGGCAAGGGACATGCTCTCACCCCATGTTTCCCAGTCCTCTTGGAAGACTTGCAGTGAAGCTTTCTTGACCCACCAGCAAGCACTGCCTTCCTTTTGAGGGTCCCAGCCCTCCCACCCTTGGGGTCCAGGGGCCATTTGGAAAAGTTGCTCAGCCCTGCCCTGCTAGTCCCTGTCAGCCTCTGTCTCTCCGGCAGGATCTTAGCTGCAAGCTCAGCATTTTGCAGCAAGTAAAAATAATCATGTTTCGCTACCTATGTCACGACGCCTTTGGTGGAGATGGCTTCTGCCGCTGGGGCGACTCCCAAAAGCAGCAGCCCTGATGGTCCCTGCAGGGCCAGGCTCCCCCACCCCGGGAAAGGCTTTGCCTGCCCTGCTTTGAATGCCATGCTGCAGCCCTCAACAGGGCTTCCCCAACCCCTTCTCCATGTCCCCACAGCCCGAGGTGGCGAATGCTTCTGGTGCAAGGCCCTGGAAGAGCCTGAAGCCAAGGAGCCCCCCCGGATAAATCTGTTGCTGTCAGCTGAGGGAATTGCTTGCAGGCTCTGGGGTCCTGCCCTCCCCTCCCTAAAATCAGGTGTTTAAAAAAAATATAAATTCTGTGCTTGTTCAACACCTGTTGCGAGAGGAGGGGGGAGTCCCCATTCCCACAGCAGGGCTCATTCCTGCTGCCAACCCTGGACTGGAGCATGGCAGGCGAGGCAGAGTCCCGGTGCTTGCAATAGCACCCGGAGGCTGACCGACGCTGCCCAGTGGAAAGCTGCCCCGCTCGATGTCTGTCTGTGGATACTCAAGCTACCCCCCTCCCAGGCAAAGGTCCATCTGTCTGGGGACAGGGATGGGAGGGGGACTGGGGTTATTGGGTCGTCCTGCAGCTGGCAGTTCAAGGTGGCCACCCAAGTGACGAAGAGAGGTGTTTCCAAGGCTGGCATTTTAGCTGGGACCTGAGGTAGAAGCAGCCAGGTATTTAGCAGCCGCAAGGAACTTGTTTTTAAGCAACAAACCCAAGACCGGCACTTCCATCCAGGGCAAAGTCAGCTCCTGGCTGAGATCCACCGGTCTCGGGCGGCGTTGGCAGTTGCACCGTAAATGGCTGGTTTCAGACTAAAGGAGCCAGGCCTTTGCCAAGCCACTGTCTGGACGCACAGGAGAACCCACCTTCAGGTCCTTGTGCCACCCTGTGTCAGCCAGGGCTGGGCACCTGGCAGCTGCTCCTGGCCACAGCTCGGAAGATAGGCGGATGGAAATTTGGATAGCCCCAAATCCAGGGTCTGGTATCTCTAGAGGCCCTACCCAGGCAGCCTCTGCATTCAGCCGTGTTTGCAGGACGCTGGCTCTAACATCTGTGCCGCCTTCCCTTGAATACGTTGCTGCTTGCAATGCTGATATATGGGGATTTAACATCCAGCCCCAAGTCAGGTCCAAGGGGTTTTGGGGAGATGTCTTCTTTTTAACACAAAGCATACCCTACAGCAGCATAGCAAAGCCTCTGGAAAACTGCATTGGGTTGTTTGTTTTTTTAAATAGCCATTTCAGACCCAAATCTGCTGGGCCTTTCCCATGTACCTGCTCGTTCTAAGAGAATATCCCAGCTCCCACTTAGAGCGACCCGGGAGGGAGGGATGCCGGGGACTCTCCTGAGGAGCTGGGCATAGAGGGTTACGTAGAAACGCTCTGTTCGCATGGTCTGTGCTGCCGGGTCCGAAACCTGGTTGTGCCCAGGCAGGTATCCCCGGTGCTGCTGCCGTGTCAAAGGGCCGCGGGTCTTTCTGAGCCCCGTGGGGCATCCCCCAGCATGGCAGAGGCAGGTCTGCAGCCAGCGTCACAAGGGACTGGTGTGGCTAGCACATGCCCAGCTGCTTTGGGCTTCCCAAACCCTGTCACAGCTGTGGGTGGATTGGGACCAGCCTTTGGCCCAAACTCAGAGCAGGATTTGAACTCAGGCTCATGGAAACCCAGCGAGATGCCCTCACCACCATGCTGTTGCTGCTGACGTAGAAGTTCAGCTGGTTCCTCTGTTCTCTTCCTGGCCTCTTCTCCCCGGCGTCTGCAGCCTGCAAGGACACAGCAGAGAGCCGAGGCCCCATGGCAATACGGCATTGCCATGACAGCTTTTCCAGGGGATTTCCTCACCTTCCTCAGCATCTCCAGGGCCACCTTTATTTTTTTCCCACAGATGCCTCCAGCATCACCGTGACAGATAAATGCTATTAGGCGCTTGCTTGCTCTGTTGCATCCCCAGATTGCTAGGCCCTGAACTGTGCCCAGCAGCGGCTTGTTCTTGGGGAAGAAGGTGCTTCCCTACCGCCCAGCGGTTTGAGATCAGCTTTTCCCTGATGCTTGAGATGGGCCTGCCCTTTCTCAGGGGTTGGCTTTGCTTGTTTTTTTACTGCAATTCTTCATGTCCCACATAAACACCCCGTGTCGTTTGCTGAGTCCGCAGCAGAATGAAATGCTCTTATGGGTATTAAAGCAGAACCAGGCGGGCAGCTTGAAGGTCTGCCAAGATCCTCCTCACAGGGAGGTCTCTCTTGCCTCTGGCCATTTGTCTTGACCCATTTCAGAGCTGCTCCTTGCTTTGGAGAGATCCTAGCTGGGGTGCCCCAAGCCCATCCCAGATGGTGGCATGCTACTGATGTATACCGTGGCATTCGAATAGGGCTCTGTTCCTGCACCTTCTCCACTGTAACATCTGGGAGGGTTTTGGATGGAGGTTGCCAGGTTTTGTTGTTTCTTCTTGGTTGCTACAATGCCACGTGCAGAGCTCTGTGATTTTATAATCAGTGGGGCTGTTCCTACCTCCCCTGGGGTGATAAGGGTGATCCTTGGTATGCTGGCAGATGCTGGAAACCTGCTGTCCAAGATTTTGGCATCTGACCTCAAATCAGGAACAGGGGCAGGGTCACTCCCAGTCATCCATGGGGAGGTAGCGACAGATCTTGAGGCTTTTGTGCGACTCGACTCCTGTGCCCTAGAGCAAAGGGGCCAAACCGACCGAGTGTGACGGCTGCAGGAGGGCAAGACAGTCCGGCAATGACGGCCAACTTCATGCTGTTCAGTAGCGGCTCCATTGGTAAACAGCAGGGAAGAGGCTGTGGATGCTCCATTTGGACGCGCTAGAAACCCACAGAACAGGGGGCACAAGTCCAGCCTTCTGGGGCAAAAAGACCTGAGGATGGGGTAAGGGCACTTAGTAAGAACCAGTGACTAATGGAAATAACATGGAAACAGCACCAGTCTCCCTCTCCTTCCATCTTGGCAGCACCCAGTCCCTCCCACAGCCATAGCTGGGTGCCAGGAGATGTTGCCAGCACCTCAATTGCAAGCGTAATGCCAATGCAAGCCTGAGACGATCCACTGTAAGTGGCCCCATGCCCCCAGGCCTCTGGCAAACCTTGAGGCAATTTTGACCAGCATTTCCCTCTGTTCGCTTCGGCGTGGTGGCTTGTGAACGTGGCCGTGGATGGCTGAGCATCTCGGCAGACTGGATCCTGGTGATGGATTTGGGCTATTTGGACCTCCCACCATGCAGCCCGCCCCATGGGGACCCCATGCCAGGAATTATCACCGTCCTTCCATCCCAGCCCGATGACCAGAAGGTTTCTGCTCTTGAATGTCACCTGGAGGCTCTTTCTTCTTCAGCCACGTTTCACGGCGCGGTTGTGTTGCCTCTCTGCTACTTGGGGCACGTCAGTTATTCCAGAGTTCGAATTGTGGGGAGAGCCCCATTTTGGTGCATTTGGGCTGTCCTGGGTGTTGTTTGCACTGGCAGGCCTGGGGGTCAAACCAAGCAAGTCGAACCACTCTCTCACATGGCTGCAGCAGTAGTTTCTTACCTGTGACCGCAGCTCGCTTAGCTGGTGGCTTGTGCTTGGGACAGACCATCCTTCCCCGTCGCGCAGCCAGGCTGGCGTGATGGACTGGTGGCCTTGGAGCCTCCTGGGATGGAGCAAATCCAAAATAGGATGTCACCAGCCCAGTGCAAGGGTGCTGAGATCCAATTCTCCCCATGCATCCATGACCCAGCTCGGCCCCGGTCTGCCATGCATGTCGTGGCATGTTTCCACCCAGTCCCAGGCACCTTGAAGTTCACACCTGACTTGCATCAGCTCCTTCTGGGTGTCGGGGTGCATCGGCCCAGCATCGGGGTAGCGGGCTCCAGCCCTGGTCTCTCCCTGCAGCAGGATAAGATGATTTGTGATCCCTTAAACCTCCTCTTGGTTGCCTTGACAACCTCCTTGGATGACTGTCAGCAAACCAGAGGCCTGCTCTGATTTTTGTGCAGCGCTGGTAGCCGGTGCCTGAGAGGGCGGGCAGGGGCCTGGCTGGACATCCGGTTCCAGCCACTGTTGGGTCGCCAGGGGCATGAGAGAGGGCATCCTTTCTCTAAGCGCAACAAGAAGTCAGTGCCACGTCAGCAGGTGCGTCCCAAGCCCGGGCCAGCTTTCTCCTGTCCCCACAAGGCATGCATTTTAGGGTGGCTCGCAGGAGAACAAGACCTGGAGCAGAGAAGAGCATGGACACTACCCAACTCCTAAAGCTGTTGTGAGTCCTCTGGGCTACGGCACTTCCCGGCTCCAGCACGATGCCCCCAAAGCCCCACGTTGGGATGCTTGCAAGAAATGCATCTTCTCAGGCCTCCAGGTAGCAGAGGCCGGCTGCTCAGATCCCCGTGCTTCTGGGCCCCGATTTGGAAATGGTCCATGAACAGGGGAGGATCCAGCTTCCCGAAGCAATCAGCTCCTGCACTTCCAGAGCCCGCGGGGCCATGCGGCACAGCTGCCCCGCATGGAGGGAGTCAGCAGGTGGGTGGACACGCTGGTGCCTTGCAGGGCCCTGCCCTCTGATGCTCGGACGTGCTGGCAGCCTCGCTGGCTGCACGACAGACCTTGTGGCATCCGGTCCAGGCTGTGCAGCAGAGACACAAATGTGCATCTTTTAAAGGGTTCGTTTCAAGTGCCACCGTTCTTGCTGCCGTCAGGTGCTGCTGTTGGGTCCTTCCCCAGGACCTCTGGGTCTGGGGCGGGCGAGTCCTCGGACTACGACTGTGCCTGGCGGCGTCCCGTCTCTGCCCCCTTGCTCGGTGGCTCCTTCTGCCCCTCTCAGATCTCCGCCACCTCTGCGCTCAGTCCCCACCTCTGAGCGTCCCCGGCTGGCATCGTGGGCGCTCAGCGCCCGCAGAGGCGGCTCTGGCTCTTTGAACCCTCTCCGCTCCCTCCCTGGCCCTTGTGCTGGTGTCTGACGGAGCAGCGGCTGCGGCCCGCTGTGCTTGGGCTCCATGCCACGGCGACAATAAAACGTCTTTCATGCGAGCTGCCACCAGAAACGCCCGGCATTTGCAAGGAGGACGTGCTCCAAGCAGAGTCGAGTGCTTGGCTGAGGAAAGCCAAGGGGCGGATGCTTGCAGAGAGCCTCAGGGGCTCTGGGAAATGCAGCAAAAATGAGCCTCAGTGGGGTGCAAAGCCTTGCCTGGAAGCACGAGCGCCTGCAGAGCCCCCAGTCTTGTCCTTGCAGTTCAGAGCAGCCGTCTGGTTTCTTCTGGGTGGGGAAGGTTCCCCGTTCACAACAGAGGATCTGAGCCCGGGAGCAGTCTCCCCACCTGGGCTGCGGCCAGCTCCTCTTGGATTACCTGCTGCCCCCGTGGAAAGCTTTCCTTATGCCTATAAATATTTACCGTGGCCCTAATGGCGGTAATTATGCATGCCCATGCTAGTGCGAGGTGCACTTCCACCCATCACCGTGGCTTTGTAACCCCTGAGGATCTCGTCTTCTGCCTTCTTGCCTGACGTGACCTCACCTGGCGCGGGAGCCTTGCGAGGGGGACGTAGCCAGCCGATTCCTAGAGAGCGACGATTTATTGCAGCCAATTAAAATCAACCTGCTGGAAGGAAGCCTGGCCAGAGAGCCCTGGGTCTCTGCAAGGTGGGGGAGGCGTGGGATGGAAAGTGCATGCCCACGCTGCGTGCTTGCAACTGGGAGGGAAGGTGGGAGGACAAGTCAAGCTGGGGCAGGGGGTGAAGAGCTTTGCCCCCCAGGGCACTGGCTAGACCCCCACATTCAGGGCTTGGAGGGAGAGACCCAGGGCAGGTGAAAGTCCTGCCTTTCCTTGCTGCCACTATGGACCCCCTGAGTCCCGTGGCTGATGGGACACAGCACTGGGAGGCTCCTTCCAGCCCAGCGTCCCCAGGTGCTGAGGAGGGGGTCAGTGTAGACCCCTTTGGGCCTCCCCAGGGCAAGGAAGAGATGCAAGACTCTGGGAGGGAGGTAGAGATGTCATGGGGACAAGCAAGGCTCATGCCTGCACCCAGGGAACTATTAAGGGCCCGGTGCGTCCCCCCTGACCCTGCAAACACATCGTGCCCCCTCCTATAAACCTTCTGCATCCCCTGCTGACTGCCCATAGAGCCCAGCGGGCACCACAGACTCCCCCGTGCACCTCCTGTGCCAGCCCCCACTCCAGCACCGGGGCTGTCCCGTGCTTGGTGCTGCACGTGGCATCGCGGGAGCCCTGCAGCCAGGACCCCCTTCCAGTGCCACCGCTTCGCTCGTCCTGCGGCCATGCTCACACTCTGTCCTTTCTCCCCGTCTAGCCGGCGTGCCAGTTCTCCCCACGGCCAGGACCAGCTGCACCTCTGCTATGTCCCTGCCCAACAGCAGACGACCTTCCACTGGATCTCGAAGGTGAATATGCCCGCACTTCTCTCCCCGTGGGGGCCAGGGTGCACCCCGTAGCACCCTGCCAGGGCCCCAGGACTCTCCCCTGTGACGGGCATGGGCCCTTTCCGGACAGACTGGGCACTGGGGCTGGGCATGCTGTCGCCAGGGCTGCCCGTATGATAACTGCTTCAGCTGTGTCCTTCTGTTGCAGTTGCTGGCATTGGGCTTATCTTGGGCTGGAGGCACTGATGCACATCTGTATTCCCAGCCATGGGTGGGAGGGAGCTGCTGGGCTGGGGTAGCAGCAGAGCTCAGGACCATTTACCCCTTGCAAGACCTGATCCTGCTGCAGTTCCTGACTATAGGCAGGGGCAGCATTTGCTCCTGGCCTGGGCAGGGGGTGTGGGCACCCCGATTGCATTTGCAGTGGCGGGGGAGGCAGGGCACCCCAGGAGCTGAGTGTGGCCCGTCCTTGCCCCGCCAGCGGTGCCCGCCGTGCTGGGGCTGCCACGGGGAGCATGCATATGATGCCAGGGAAGCCCGGGGAGGGGCGTCCTGTTGCAATAACCTGTGTCCAGACAGCCTGGCGCCGTTTCATTTTGATCCCCGCTGTTTGTTTTGTCCTTCTGTCCTGTGCGTCCGTGTGCCTGGTGGTGTGGAAGCCGCGGGGTGTATGGCAGGAGTGGCTTGGCCTCGTTCTTTAAATCCTCGGCGCCCCCGGCCACTCCGACTGA
The DNA here is from genome assembly GCF_001723895.1 of Crocodylus porosus. Taxonomy (NCBI): domain Eukaryota; kingdom Metazoa; phylum Chordata; order Crocodylia; family Crocodylidae; genus Crocodylus; species Crocodylus porosus. Next base: position 41,175 of record NW_017728922.1, on the reverse strand, counting down.
GAAACAGCCTCTTCTTCCTGCCTCCAGGCGCCCTTCCCCGCCCGTGAGCATGCGGGACACCTACGGCACCTCCTCACTGAGCAGCAGCAGCAACTCGGGCTCTTGCAAGGGCAGCGACAGCAGCCCCACCCCCAGGTAACCGGGCACCACCCCATTGCTGCGGAGCGTTTGCCCCAGATTTTACCCCGGGGCAAATTCACTCCGCAGCAAGGAATGCACACACGTGTGCCAGCGCATGCAGGAGAGGCCGGTTTGCAACCCCACGGTGTGTCTACGGGGCAAGGGGGATCTTGCTGGATATTGCCTCTCCCCAGTGCTGCCTTGCCAGTCTCAGCTGTCCTGTGCAGGGCACTGGCTTTGCTGGCAGGGGACGGTGTTCCCCAGTGGGAGCGGTGAGCCAGAGCCCCTTCCCCTGCGGGTCCCGATCCTGGCAGGGCTGCCCCGTGCTGCTGTGGGCCAGGCTGCACCTTTGGGCCTGCTCGGAGACCCGGGATGATGAGATTTGCTGGTGCTGGGTAGGAACCGGTGTTGCCGTTTGGTGTCCATCCCCGTCCTTCCTCCCCCTGCCCCTAGGCCCTGGTCCCTTTGTCTCCACGCTCCCCTCGTTGTGCCATCTGCTGTGCTTCCCCCCATGAAACTCTTCCAGCTCCTTCAGGATGAGTGGCACTGTGGGAACAGCCTGGACGGCTTCTCCCCCGTGTCCAGGGGGGTCAAGGGCTGTGTCTGGAGTCTGGTTGTTTGGTCGCTCCAGGGGCATGATCTGTAAGGTCCCTTCCCGCCCCTAACAACTATGAAACAGGGCATGTGTCCAGCTGTCCGCGTCCGAGTGCATCTGCTGCTTGCTGCAGTGATGGGCCCGTGACCCGGCCAAGGTCCTTGCGTGGCTGTGGCAATGACCTTGCATGCAGCCCCTTCACCCTTGCTGCCCACCGCAGAGGATCCAGGCTGCCGCCGTCCCTGACCCCAGGGCTCGGGCTTTTCCCAGGTGCTTCAATCCTGCCGTGCACCCAGCCCCGGGTCTGTGCTCTCACTGACTGCAGCTGGCTGGGGCTGACCCCGACGGCCACGGGGCTGCAGCCGACCTGAGACGGTCTGGGCACGATGGGCGTGTGTGACCCCAGGGAGGGGGCTGAGGACCAGGCAGGTCTCTGGGAGGAGCAACATGGGCTGCTCCACTTGCTGGGCCTGCTGACCGCCTTGTCTTTGCAGGCGCCCAGTCAAGTACACGCTGTGCAGCGATAACCATGGGATCAAGCCCCCGACACCCGAGCAGTACCTGACCCCGCTGCAGCAGAAGGAAGTCTGCATCCGGCACCTGAAGGCGCGGCTGAAGGACACCCAGGACAGGCTGCAGGACAGGCGAGCGCTGGGGCAGGGAGCAAGCGGGTCCAACACAGGGGGGCGAGGAGCAGGGACCCCACCCGGGCGTGCGGCCACCTGGGACCAGGCCTCAGCGGCTGGACTCAGGCCACGCAGTGGAGAGATGCTGGATGCCTCTCCGTGGGTCCTAGGGAAGGCACCTGGGGCATGAACCTGGAGCCCAAGGCTTTTGTTATCTGGTGCCCGTGTTCTGGCTGGAAGAGGCAGGCATGTCCAAAATATGTCTCCCCCCTTTCCTCCAAAGCATCCCTGCAGGCTGCAGGAGCTTCCATGGTCTTCCCACCGCGGGGCCTTACCACTGCTCTGACCCCGGGAGACCTGGGCCAGAGCCTCAGGCCGAAGGTCAAAGCCCATCTGACCCCTTAGCGGGCATCCCTGCCACTTCTCCTCTCTTCCCCCCATGCCACAGCCCTCACGGAGGGGACGGAGCTGGCGCCAAGGAGGGTTTAGAGTTGCCCCTGGAGAGACCCTTCCCATGTCCTCCGGGCAGGGGCTGGCATCGATGCTGCCCTCGGTGACAGCCGGCGGGTCTCTGCGTGTGTCTGGTGCAGGGATACGGAGATCGAGGACCTGAAGACGCAGCTGTCGCGGATGCAGGAGGACTGGATCGAGGAGGAGTGCCACCGCGTCGAGGCCCAGCTGGCGCTCAAGGAAGCCCGCAAGGAGATCAAGCAGCTGAAGCAGGTGATCGACACGGTGAAAAACAACCTGCTGGAGAAGGACAAGGGGCTGCAGAAGTACTTCGTGGACATCAACATCCAGAACAAGAAGCTGGAGACGCTGCTGCACAGCATGGAGGTGGCGCAGAACGGCACGCTCAAGGAGGACGGGGCCGGGGAGTCGGCGGGGGGCTCGCCGGCCCGCTCCCTCACCCGCAGCTCCACCTACACCAAGCTCAGCGACCAGGCGGCCGGCGACAAGAACGCGGGGGGCTCGCAGACCATCTCGGTGGAGGAGGTGGGCGACAGCGGCTTCGCGGCGGCCGAGGACTCGCTGAGCCGCACGGACTTGCTGGAGCCCAGCAGCCTGCTGTCGTCCGGGCTGGAGTGCGGCGCGGAGGAGGCGTCCCTGCACGGCTCCTTCACGCTGGGCTCCCGCCTGCCCACCAGCTCCACCTACGAGAGGCTGCTGGGCGCGCCCAGCGCGGTGGAGGCCGGCGTGCAAGCCAGCTGCCTGCAGGAGCGGGCCATCCAGACGGACTTCGTGCACTACCAGCCCGACTTGGACACCATCCTGGAGAAGGTCATGAAGGCCCAGGCCTGCAGCCTGGGCAGCCCCACCTCGGGCTGGGTGTCGGAGATGGACGACGTGGCGCCCGGCACAGAGACTCAGGCCCAGAGCTATGCTGGCACCATGGACTTAATGGCCACGGACCCCAGCTCGCCCGTGGTGGTGACCGCGGAGGCGGGGGCGGAGGCGCCGGAGGGGAAGACGGGCCCTGGCCCGACTAGTGGCAACCCCGCCGCGCACCAGGCCGCCGGCCCGGCTGTGACCATCCTGTGCGCCACGGAGGAGGAGCCCCCCGAGCCCGGCGCGGAGGCCGCGGTCCCCAAGAGCTACTGGAGCCGCCACTTCATCGTGGACCTGCTGGCCGTGGTGGTGCCGGCCGTGCCCACGGTGGCCTGGCTGTGTCGCACCCAGCGGCGGCAGGACCAGCCCATCTACAACATCAGCTCGCTGCTGCGCGGCTGCTGCACCGTCGCCTTGCACTCCATCCGCAAGATCAGCTGCCGCTCCGTCAGCCCCCCGGGGGCCGGTGCCCAGCCCTAGGCGCCCCCGTCCCGCCTGCCTGCCTCGCGCCCGCGCCGTGGCCTGCCCCGTGCCCACCAGACCACTGATTGTACAGCTCATCCACGCCGAACCTTCCTTCACGTCGCTCGCAGGACAGGGGACCTTGGCCCGCGCGGAGCCGCTGCGACTATTTATGCAATGGCGGGGAGGGGTCCTGGGGGGCACAGACCCAGATGCCCAGCCAGCAGGGCATGGACTGCCTGCCACGGCTGGCCACAGGCTTTGTGGAGTGGAGAGGACGTCCCAGACCCCTCTCCAGACCGGTAGGCCCTGCCCAGCCCTTTGCCCTTGATGCTTCTGGACGGTTGAGGGTCCCTGCCAGCTGCCCAAGGGGCTTGTATTGCATTTGGACTTGTTTTTGCAGGGCCCGGGCCCTTTCCTGCACTTGCGTGTGTGGCTGTAGCTCTCCAGTAGCATTTTAGGACTGGCACTGGGCTGCCAGAGACCCGGAAGGGGGCAGATGCTGGGGCAGACACGGCAGGCAGCTCCCCGCCTATCTGAGCAGGGTGGGGGCAAGTGCAGGACGCACAGCCCTCCCTCCCGAGGGGCGCACGGCCCTTAGCAACCCCGGGCGCACCTCCGCTTGGCATTGCTCATCCTTGCTGCTCTGCCCCCACGGGGCTCACCCAGCCACGGCTGCGAGGGACCCCGGATATACCTCACGCGAGCCCCAGCCAGAGCTGGAGCCCCAGCTGGAGCCGTCTCTGGGCAGCACCCCCCCCGGGCTGCCCACAGCAAGATGTCCTCCAGTTCAGTGTTGCTCATTCTTTGCTTTGCACTACGGTCACTTTCTTTGCAAAACCTCGAGCTCTCTGCAGCGCCGCACGCTGCCCAGCCCTGCGCCGGGCTGGCACGGTGCTGCTGGCAGGGGCGGTGGGTCAGTGCATGCACTGGGGGTGGGCAGGGGGGCACTTTGCCCAGCTCAGCACCAGCCCGCGTGGCAGGAAAGCCCTCTGAGATGCCTTTTAACCGCTCAGACCAGAACTGGGACCCCCCCCAGGCTGCAGCCCCCTCCCCAACCTTGCTGCCCCTCGGGCAGCCCTGCCCACAGTCACAGGCACCGCGTTGAGCGGGACCGTCTCTTTTTGCAGTGACTTGAACTGATGGTGTCCCCCTTCCCCGCCGCCCACCCCGCTGGGAGGAGGCAGTGCTCGGTGCAGGCTTGGATCTGGCTGGCTGGGGGCCAGTGCACGGGTGCGGCCCAGGGCAGACCCCCCTGCTGCGGTCTCCAGTTGCCCTGCCACCCCCCGGCTGCTGCCGCAGCTCCTGGGCCCTCCCGGGCTGGGCAGCCGCTGCATGTCCCTTCGGGTGGGCTCGCACCCGCGCCCCGAGCCCCCACAGCTCACGCCCCTCGGGCTGCGGGCGCTCAGCCCAGGGTGAGAGCAGACCCGGGCACCTCGGGCTCGGTGTTGTAATATACAGTATTTGGGGGAGAAGCAGGTGAGCTGAGCCTCTTCTGCAATGTGCTCGTGGGTCTGTGTGCGTGTCTGTTAGACTCCCCAACGCTTGGCCAAGGAAACCAATGTCCAGTTCTGTTTGAAAGCGAGAGGTCGAGATCTTATATTTTTTAAATACAGACGTTCCAAGCTGTAACCGCTCCTCTCGTGTCCATCGTCCTGTAATCTCTGTCTGTCGGTGGCTGCAATAAACGTCAGTGGGTCTCTGCCGTGTCTGCTTTCCCTCGGGGCTGGGGGTCGTCTCCCCGGGGTGCTCTCCCGGCCGGCGGGTGGAGCCCCGGCCCCGCTCGCGGCAGCGCAGAGGGGGCGAATGAACGGATCGGGGGGGGCGCACTCAGTGCTGGGCTGGGGCTGCCGAACAGCAGGGGCCGGGGGGAAGTGGGGGGCTCTGGGCCTGGGGGCCTGCACCGCCCGGGGTGATGACCACTGCCCGGGCAAAGGGACCAAGAAGGCAGCATGGGTGCGTGCGGTGTCCGTGCAACGCTTGGTGCCAGGGCCCTGCACCCTAGAGCCCCCTGAGCCCTGTCCCCTGGACGGAGAGATCTGCACCCACTCCCCCCTGCCGTGGAGCGCGGATGCAGCAGCAGTGTGGGCGCTGGCAGGCTGGGCTGGGTTTCTACCCAAGTCACTGGGGTCTCTCTTTCAGGCTCCCCCCCGCTCCCCTGCCCAGGCCGTGGGGCGGTGAGTCTCCAGGTGAAGCAAGCCATCCGTCTTTGCGCCGGAGCAGGGCACCTGGCTTTACAGGTCGGGAATGGAGCGATCCATGGAGGACTTCACCTGCCTGGGCGACAGCCTAGTGCAATGGAGGAACACAGGTTAGCACCCTCTGGGCAGGGGCATCGTGCGCGCAGGGGCTGGAGACCTGACACAGCCTCTCCCTTCATTCGTGGCTCCGTGCTAAGCCCCAGGGCTCGGTCCCAGCCCCCAGCAGCTCCCTGCTGTATCGTGCAGGCCGCAGAGGGTGAAATGCCCGTGGGCACTACAGGATGCGGCAGCTTGCCCTGCGGCATCCACGCTGCCCTCCAGCAGAGCCCGGGGGATGGGGGTCCTCACCTTTTGACCATGTGCTCGTAGATCACCGTGGGGATGATGGTGAGGGTGATGATGTTCCCTGCTGTCCCCAGGATGTCTGTGATCTGCTTGTCCTGCAGCGAGGGAGACGGGGGGAGCTGTCACAGACCCTTCCCCTCGGGGCACCTCCGTGGCTGGCGCCTGGCTGTGCTACTCTTACCCTGCACCGTGGGCATGCAAGCACCTACAGGAAGCTGCACACGGACCAGGCAGCCACACGCCCAACGTGGATGCATGTGTGTGTCTGCACCCCAAAATCACGGTCGGCCAGAGCCCTGCAACTCGGGGGTTTGGTGCTGGGGCAGGGAGGACACCCCTCCTAGGCTCTAGCCTGAACCAGGCAGTAGCTAGAGCACAAGGCACCTGGAAGCCACGTCTCTGGGCTCCCTTGCCTGGCAAGGATTCAGACGCACGTCCCTTTGTCGGTGGCCCTGCTGCAGAGGAAGGCGAAACTCCCCCAGTCCGTACCAATGTGACCACAGGGTAAAATCCCCTCCCGCTCCCAGTGCAGCATCGGTCTGAGCCAAGACCCTCCAGCCAGGACCCTGCGGGGTTGGTGCCAGAGGAGCACTGGCACAGCCCAGGCCCCAGTCCCAGCCCGGGCTGCACCAGCACCAGCACCAGCACCAGCACCAGCACCAGCACCAGCACCCAGCCCCTTAAACCCCCCTGACATGTCATGGGGAGCGTGGGGGACAGTCTCATCAGACCCTGGGCTCGCTGCAGTGCACCAAGTACAGGTTCCCTGGTGCTGGGGCCGGGCGGGACGGGGAGCCACTTGCCCGGGGGCTTTTCCAAGAGCTAACCGCAGGGAGCCTAACTGGAAGCGTCCTGCCCCCAGAGCACGGCGCGGGTGGACGGGGGCCCAAGGGGCCTTACCTTGAGCCCGATGACATTCTGGCCGTTGACCTCGCAGAGGTAGTGGTTGGTGAGGAGGCCGTTGCGCGCAGCCGAGCTGCCCTTGACCAGCGAGACGATCTTCCCCTTTTTGACCACGAAGCCAACGTGCCCCGCGCTGTCCTTGTGCATCGTCACCGTGCGCTGGAAGGGCCTGAGGGGCAGGCAGACGCCGTGTCACCCCCACAGGGCAGGTTGGGCAGGTCCCCCAACCCCCGTCCCACCCTGGGGCACAAGCCCCAGCGCCGCCCACTCACCTGTCCCGCACGATCATGACGATCTTCTCGGGCGAGGCCTTCTTCATGGCCCGGCGCGCCTTGTCGCTGCTCCAGCCTGCGCAGTCCTTGCCCTCAATCTGCAGCACCTGGTCCCCGAAGCGCAGCCCCACCAGCGACGCCGGCGAGTTGGCCTTCACCAGCTGCACGAACACGCCCTGGGGGGGAGGAAACGGCGGCACTGGGTCCCAGGCCCCTTGTACCCCCCGCAGCCAGACCCCGACTTGCTGGCGGAGCAGTGGGCCCTATGCCAGCCTCTCAGTGGCTCGCTGCTCCACCCCAGAGCCAGCCGCACACCAGAGCCTGCTCTAGCAGACGCACAGGGATGCTTGCTAGGTTCCTTCCGCTGAAGGAAGCCAAGCTGTGCAGTGCGGAAACTGAGGCAGAGGCCCACGGGGCAGGTGCAAAGGTGTCAGCGGCAGCCTGGACCCAGGTCCCAGCAACCCAGCCATCTGCCTGCACCCACCTGGTCGATGCTCTTCAGTTGCAGCCCAGTCTTGCCATGCTCGTCCTTGCACAGGTGGATCTCCCGCAAGCCCGGCTTGATCTCCGCCCGGCGCATGCCCGGGCTGCAACCGCTCAGTGGTGCCACCACCTGCCCGTGGGCAGAAGGGACCGGTGCCACTGCCTGCGGGGGAACGGGCTGTGAGCTCACGTAGCCAGCGGGGTAGCCAGCCCCTGCCCACTCCCGTCCTTGGGGCAGGCAGGGTGGTAGGAGGGGTCTGGCCGGCTCTGGAGCGAGCCAGCCCAGGAGGCTACAATTCGGCACAGAGGCTCAGCTGCTTCCCACCGGGACCATGCATGGGCTCGGGGCTGGGAACGAAGGGGTGAAGGATGGCGTTGCATTGGAGAGCCTGCTATTCAAGGAGCCACCCTGCCAGGCCCAGCTGCACTGCAGGCACAGGGCCTCGGTGGTCGTGTCAGCAATGCAACAGCTGTGGGGCAGGGTCCAGGGCGTGAGCCATGACGGATAGGCACGCGGATGCCTGCTTTCGGCAGGCGCCTACTCACGCTGCTGGCTGGCACCAGCTCCAGGGTCTTCTGCACCGCCTCACTGTCGAGGGAGAGGCCCATGTAGGTCCCCAGCTCTGCCAGGTTGGGGTACAGCACCGGCACGGGGTCTGTGTGGGGCAAAGGTGGGTCACACAGAGCTGAACCGGGCATCCCGGGGGAGGCTGCATGGCCACATCCAGCACGTAATGCCCCTTAGCAGGGGTAGCAACCACTCCCCAGCTCCCAACGTGGGAGCACCGAGCCCCCTGCCCGGGACTCGTGGCACCAGCTGCCTCTATGCCGGTGCCCACCCCCAGGCTCCCAGGTGTGATTAACCCCTTGCTCCCCCAGGGCAAAGCGATCCCCCTCATCAGACAGGAGCAAATAAAAATTCCCAGCCTGGGATCGCACCGCCCGGGGCCCCACGGACCAGCCGGGTCCAGCTGCGACTTACTGGTGTTGCTGGGCAGAGCCGGGTTGTCTGCAGTGGGCGCTGGAGCCCTGGCAGCCGCGTTCACCTGACTCTGTGCAGAGAGAAGCGGGGTTGGCAACTTCCAGGGTGGCCGGAGGGGACGCCAGCCCTCGGGGGGAGCCCATCTGCCGCTGGCTGCAAACAGGCAGGGGCTGCTGCCAGCCCCCGCGCAGCCCCACCGGCCTCCCTGGGCACGAGGCTCTTACCTGCAAGGTCTGATCCACCTTCATGTCCTCCAGCGAGGGGTACAGCGTGGCCATGGCTGCTTCCTGCAAAGGGGCACGGCAGGGGGACATGAGGGTCCTGCTCCGGGGCTGGGGCTGGGGGTGGGGGTGGCGGGCAGACACATCTGTGTGCATGCACGCCTGCAGGTGTGCATCGGGGTGGAAGGGTGGGGGTCTGCACACGTCTGGACCTGGGGTCTTGTGTGCACATGCATGTATTCCAGCCACAGCAGGTTTCCAGGGGTGCGTGGGAGGGGGCTGGGCGCTGCTGGGGGGTGGGCATTGGGCACGGAGCCCCCGGGGGGGTGGCAGGCCCCACAGAAGCTGTTTTGCACACCCGAGCACAGAGCCTGTGTGCCACGGGAGTTGGCCACTCTGCGGCTCTGCCTCATCACTCCCAGTCATCATACACACACACACACACACACACACACATCTCTCACGTCTCTCATACACATCGCTCTCTTGCACACACTCTGATCTGTCTCACACACCTCATATCTGTCACACACACATACACATCTCTCACGTCTCTCACATACATATCTCTGTCCCACACGTCTCACACAACACATCTCTCTCCCTCACACACGCCTCTCACACACATACACATCTTTCTCACATGCATGCGCACGCATGTCTCATCTCGCACACTGGCACACACGTCTCTCACAACACTCACAGCTCTCTCTCATACACCTCTCTATCTCTGGCTCTCACGCACACGCACGCACACGCTCCCCACGTGCCGCTCCCAAGGTGACTCGGGCTCCGTGCTGCATCCTGCCCTGCGCGGCTGCCGGCCTTGTTGTGCAGGTGCTGGGTGCAGGTGATGCTGTGCACACCCGTGGCTTGGCGCAGCGTGACTCAGCCCGGCGTGGCGTGGCACTGCAGGGCGTCCCTAGTCCCGGCACAGGCTCCTACCCAGGACAGGCCCCCCGGCCATAGGCAGTGCATTGTTCCCCAAGCCGGGCTGGCTCCCAGCCCCAGGGCCACAACCCGCGTCCCACCCCTGGCACTGGCTGGCATGAGCGCTCCATGAATGGCAGCCTCTGTGCCCCCGTCACCGGCTAAGCCCAGATGCCAGGCCTGCTCCGTGCAGCTGTGGGGCTCCCGGGCTGGGAAGGCACCCGCTCAAGCCCAAGTGTCGGTAAGCTCTGGGCACAAGGATCTGCACGCTGGGGAGGGCAGCTGGACCCCGCGCAGCCAGGCAGCCCCCTCCCCTGCCCTGCCCCCGCGGGCACCACAGCGCAGGGACTGCAGCCTGCAGACCGCCCCCCAGGCTTCACACCCGCTAGTTGGAGCGACCGTGCCAGCGCCGAGCTGCAGCCAGGCCAAGTGCTTGGAGATTTCATCCTGTGGAGCGGGTGGGAGGTTGCAGCCAGGGCCCAGCTACCTTGGGTGCTTGGCAGTGGCTCCCTTGAAGGCCACGGGGTCTGAGCCCAGCGTGGCTGGCAACATCTCCCTAGGACAGCAGAGTGGGGCACTTACAGCTGGGAACTTGAGAGCAGCTAAGTGACATGACCAGGGCCACACAGGGCCCCTGTGGCAGGGCAGGAAGCAGCACGTCCCAAGTGAACACCTTTACTCCAACCATGGTGTGACGGGGGGACACGTCGGGACACTGCCCCATGCACAGCGCAGTGGCATGGCACATCCCGGTCAGCCAGCAAAGCCCTTGGGCTGGCTCTCAGAGACCTGGCAGCGCCGAGGGCCGGGGGCTGAGCCCTTGGCTACTCCAGCAGCCAGGGCAGGTTGCTGAGCTCGGCCTGGGGAGCTGCGGACCTGAACCTGCAGCCTGCTCTGCAGGCAAAGCCACCCTGGCTGTGGAGGGGAGATGCCTCCTGCCCTCCCCCTGGCTCCTCCACTTCCCACGGGTCCGTCTGAGGCACCTGGGCCAGGCTCCACGGGCGTCCGCGGGCGCAAGCCACGGACTGATCACAGACTCATGGACGGGGGTTGGCAGGGACCTCAGGAGGTCACATCTAGTCCACCCCCTGCTCAGAGAAGGACTATCTCCATCATCCCAGCCAAGGCTTTGTCTCGCCAGGGCTTAAACACCTCCAAGGATGGAGAGTCCACCACCTCTCTGGGTAACCCCTTCCAGTGACCCGCCTCGTGAGAGTTTTTCCTAATATCCAACCTCAACTCCCCTTGCTGCAGCCTGAGCCCATTGCTCCTTGTCCTGCCATCTGCCCCCACTGAGACCACCCAGCTCCATCCTCTGTGCAGCCCCCCGGCAGGGAGGTGACGGCTGCTATTCAATCCCCCTCAGTCTTGTCTTCTGCAGACTAAATCAGCCCTGATCCCCCAGCCTCTCCTCACCAGTCCTGTCCCCCAGCCCCACAACCATTTTCCTTGCCCTCCACTGAACTCTCTCCAGTGTGTCCACATCCTTTCTGCAGTGGGAGGTCCACAACTGGACACGGGATCCAGATGTGGCCTCTCCAGAGCCGAATAGAGGGGAGGAATCACTGCCCTCGATCTGCTGGCGACGCTTCTGCCAATGCAGCCCCGGATGCCGGTCGCCTTCTTGGCACCAAGGGCACGAGGATGCTGGGAGGGAGCCTGGCTTTTGGCACCTTCGGAGCCCACGAACAGAAAGCGCCGCCCTTGCAGGCACAGGACGAGCCTCTCGCCCTTCCCCAGAGCCTCCCCTGCGGCCCGGGGACGGCCAAGGCCCAGTCTGATGCCAGCCGGGGATTGCTCAAAGCAGGGACTAGTTGGAGCAAAACAAGCCCCAGCCTCCCCGTCGCGGGCTGTGGTTTCGGGCGAGGCACGGAGCAAGGCGCAGCACCCCCACCCTGCACTTCCTCCCCCAAAGCGCCCGCTCCTGGAGCCCAGGCTGCAAACAGCGTGCTGCTTACCTGGCAAACAGGCTTCCCTTCCCCAGCGCGCTCTGCCAGGCCGGGGCAAGGCCCGCTGGCTTTATACCAGCAGGGCTGGCAGCCTGGGAGGGGCCGCTCCAGCAGCTGACCGGCGGTCACGGGCGGGAATGCAGGTGACAGGTGACCGAGGGAGCTGGGCCGGGGGCGCACCGGGCGCTCTGCTCGGCCTGGGGCAGGTCTGGTCCAGAGAGCAGCTACCTGGAGGGGCTGCCCCTGCTGCCTGCAGCCCACTGCCAGGTCTCTAACGCTGCAGCCGGGCCCTTCTCCCCGGGCCGGCTGCCAAGGGGAGCACGGGCCCCCGCCCGCCGCGCGGTGATGTCACGCTCCCCACGGCGGGGACGTGCCGTCCCGGCAGCTCAGCCGCGATGCTTGCTGTTGCCATGGCACCGGCCTCCTCCACGCATGCGACATGCGTGTGGCGTGGGAAGCACGCCCACGTCAGAGCCACGGGGACGGTGACTCAGGGGCGCCTGAGTCAGCCGCAGGGTCGGTGGGCCCGGGGCACGGGGCCGAGCAGGTGCACGACGCCCCGGCACGCCGCGCTGCCCAGGTCCCTCCACCGGCCCGGGGCACGCGGCCGTGCCCGCTGCGCTGCCAGGCCAGGGGGGAGCGCGGGCAGCAGGGCAGCCCCGTCTGTGCTTAGCAGCCAGGAGGAGGAAGAGGAAGCAGCTCCCGAAACTGGCAACCGAGCGACCTTTGCCCTGTGGCAGGCAAGGCCCGACGGCACCGGGCTCCAGCTGCAGCGAGACCCCGGCGCGGGCGCTGCCCCGACAGGGTTACCCCCATCCCCGGAGCATCGCGCACCAGTGCCTCGGGAGCTGGGCCCCCCTCCCGAAACTACCAGCAGCCCCACCCCTGCCCCGGGGGAGCGGAGAAACCGGTTGCTCCGATTGCAAAACTCTGCGGCGGAGGCCGAGAGAGATGACGCAGAAGGGGCCAAGGTCCGGGGAAGCCCGGACGCGTCTCTGGGGCACCCCCGGCTGGGGCAGGAGGTGGGTCCTGGGGGGGAAAAGCACCTGGGAGGAGTTGGCAGGCGGCAGGCACCCACCTGAGCATCTCTGCATGCCAGCGACACCCGGGGTGCAACACCTCCCCCCGCGTCTCAGCGGCTGCCAATCAGCCCGCCCCGGCGCAGGCATCCAGGTGAGCTCACCTGTGCAGAATGCGGCCGGTCCCTGCCCGAGCGCTCGGTACTTCCCTGCTGACGGCATTGCCAAAGCAGAGGGGACCTTAGCAATCGTCGCACCCGACGCCGAGCACGCAGGCCCTGCCCGGGCGCCGCGGGCGAGGGCAGCAGCATGGCGGAGATTTCACGGCAAAGCGCTCAAAGGCAGCGCTTCCAGGGGGCAGCGGGTAGGAGCCGACCCCAGGCGCCTGCACTGCTGCTCCCACCCGAGGCAGGGCACAGGTGCCACAGCCGACCACCCCTGGCAGAAGGTGGGGTCTTTTGGGGAGCAAAAGCCCCCCCGCCCCTCCGCTCCCACACATGCAGCAGTGGCCGGGAGTAAACCTGACAGGCGCTCGCCACGGTGCCACCCACCCGCGTACCTGGCGAGGGCTGGGGGAGCCGTGGGCGGCGAGCCATGACTCACGTGGCATTTTAAAGCCGAAACAAAAAGCCCCTCAGATGCGAGCCGGTCTCGTGGGCATCACGGCTGTGGCAGGTGGTGTGGGGGGAGCACGAGACCAGGGCACAGGCCAGCAGCTGGCTCACCATCACTGCACATCCCTTGGCAGGAGGCGGCGGGGCTGGCCCGCTTCTCTTCCCCTTAGCCGCCCTCCTGCACGGGCAGGTCAGCCCGGGATCAGCTCCCGTCGCAGAGCAAGCCCAGGCCCCAGCCCAGCTCCACGCGCACGAAAAGTTTCTGTGCCAGTGACAAGCTCCACGGTCCCCCTCCGGCCCTGCTGACCCAAGCGGGGAGACAGCACAGAGCATCCAGGCAAGCTGGGAAGGGGCGAGCGGAGCAGGAGAAAGCAAAGGGGACAAAGGAAAAAGCCTGGCACGGCCCGCACCCCCTAGGAGGATCACGGCACCGCCAGCTCCTTGGGGCTCGACCCCTCGCGCCTGTGACGCGAGGCCTGGGGGGCCTCGCTCTGGGAAGCGCAGCTGCCATCTCCTTCCCCAGCTGGGAGCCAAGCGCAGGGGAGCCGCCACCTCCCCCTACCCCCCGACTCGCGTTTCCAGCTGGTCGCAGCAGAGGCCCAGCACCCGCCCTGCAGGCACGGCCTCGCTCCCTGCCCAGCTCCCCCAAAGCAAGCAGCAGCGTTGCCAGACCCCCACAGCACGCCCGGCAGGGGAAGTTTCTGCCCAGGCATCGGGGTGCAGCGGAGGAGGTGCATCGGCTCACACCAAGAGGCGCTCTGGACTTTTAAGAGGTTGAGGGCAGTGCAATGAGAGCTGGAGGGCCAGGCAGTCTCTGAGCACAACTGGGATGAACCCAGACTCTTGCGAAGGGAGACCGGGCAGGCTGCCCCCTCCAGAAGCCCGTAGGCCCCAAGAGCCGGTCCCCAGACTGGCAGCCCCGGGCACGGCCGCAGAGAGGCGAGTGACAAACCTGTGAGAGGCAGCGTTGAGAAAAGCCAGCATAAAGCACTTTTATTGCAATCATAAAACTCAATACTCTGATGTGGCGGTGGAGGAGGAAGCGATGGCAGCCATTCCTCTTACCAAATCACGACGCGGGGCAGAGGGAGGGGAGGAGAGCCGAAGTGGAGGTGGAGCCGTGCACCAAACGGGAGGCCGCGGCACGCGGTGATGACCAGCATCAGGTTTGGCGCGGGAGTGCTGGGGTCTCGTCATCCCGGCGACGACTGGGGTGCCAGCTTTCGGTGCCCCCCCAGGAAACGGCCCCTTCCATCCACGTACAAAAGGCCCCTTGCGATGCTGCAGCCTGTGTAGTGGTGGAGCACGGATGGCGAAAGGAAAAGAGACCCTCAAAATCCAGGAGGAGGAAGCGGGGGGGAGGAAAACAACCACATGCTGGTAAAGGCAGCAAAGGGGGCAGGATACTGCCCGCTCTGGGCACCGCCAAGGGGGAAGTGCTGGCATGGTGGCACCACCCTGCCGGGAAGGGAGCAGGAAGCTACTTGTTCCTGTGTTCTCAGTCCCAGGCAGGGAAGTAACACCGCCAGCCGAGGACCCCTTTGCTCCCCAGAGTCAGTCAGCCCTTGACAGCTCCTCGCTCTGCTATGGCTTTTGCAACGGCAGCGGCAATCTCTTTGTCATACACAACAGATATCTGCATCCAAAAAAACCAAAAAAAAAAAAAACCAGAACAAAACCGGCTCCCGGCATTTCCTTCGCTCCAACGATCCCCAGGGCGCACTAAAGCCTGCAACACAACCAGATGAAGAGCTCGCCCAAAAGGGAAAAAAACCAAAAAACAAACCAACAGAAAACCCCCTAAAAGTTGAGGTTTACGGCGTATAGTTTAAAAGACATAAAAACACAATACAAGGAGGAAGAGTCAGAGGCAAAGCTGAGTGACCAAACACATTCAATCAAGGTACAGGGTTATACAACGAGTGTAGTGGAATATCAGGAAAAGCTCCGTACAAAGTCATGTGCATTCTTCTTGAAGCTGAGATTCTGGATTCCTCCATGTGCCAAACCTGGGAGAGAAGGAGGAGGGGGGAAAGATGGTGCTGAGCCGATGCCACCTGCGGACAGCTGGAAAGGGGTGCCAGCAGCCTGCCCCTTACAGAGAGACGCGATGCCCAGCCTGCTCAGGACAAGGGGCTGGCTGCAGCCGGCTCCGCAGGGCGTGTCACTGCCATCACCCCCCTGCATCTCAAGTCTCAGCCCAATTCCCTCGCAGCCTGGACCTGGCACCCGCCTCCCGGGACCCTGCCCCAGAGCCCCCCACCTACCCAAGGACAGGGAGCGGGGGCTGGGCGCCTCCTGTCATTCCAACTTAATAAGCTCCACGTCGAAGATTAGGGTGGCGTTGGGCGGGATGATGCCGGGGTGGCCGGTGGAGCCGTAGGCGTAGTCCGGAGAGATGATCATCTTCGCTCGCTGGCCCACGCTCATCTGCGGGAGACACAGAGCACAGCTGGAGGGAGGCAGCGCGGGGAGACGGCACGCCACAGCCTGCGCCCGGCTGCTCCCGCCGACCGGGGCCCGCCTCGCGGAGCAGCCTCCGGCGCCGCGCAGAGCCCGTGCGGGGCCAGGCTTCGGGGCAGCTCCAGCACGCAGCTGGCACCGCCCGCCCTGCTGCGCCAGGCCCCGCTCAGCCCACGCGCCCTCGGGGGCAGGTGCGCTGGGCACCAGGCTGAGCACAGCAGGGCCCGTGCCCACGAAGCTCGGCGGTGGCGCCAGCAAACACCAAGCAGAGAACCGCGGCAGCACCAGCCGGGGCCGCGACAGACGGCCGAGCTGCGGGAGATGCTGGAGGAAGTGGCTGTCGCCCCAGACACAGGGCAGCCAGTCCCTGGGAGTGACCGGCTGGTCACACAGCGGGGTTTTCCACGTCTCCACTTCTGCGTCAGGTATGTGTGATTAGGGATAATTAACAGCTAGTTAATTAGTTGAACCCCTGCCATGCTGCGCCTTGTCCCAGGCTGTCTCTGCAGACATGGGTGTGTTCCCACGCACCCAGGTGCCACCTTCTTGCCAAGGACTCGGGAAAAGGGGTGGCGCTGGGGAGAGCCGCCCTGTAGCTCAGCTAACAGGCCCCTCTCCCTCGACCCCAGCGGGCACCTCCTCCCTCAGCAGCAGCGTGCCCAGGGCCCTGGCAAGGAGCAACGCATTGATGCTCCCACCCTGGGCACCACAGCCCCAAGCCAAACTCTCCAGGGCCTCAGCCCGCCTTCCTGTCCGACCGCCTCAGACCCTGTGAACCTGGTACCAGGCTCCTCGCCTCCGCAGGACGCTGGCACATGCCAGGGAGAGGACAGGAACCGCAGTGCCAGTTTCACAGCAGAGCAACGTCCCAGCCCCTCCCCGGCGTGCAAGCCTCTTTTCTCAGAGAGAGCCCCCAGCCCGCACGAGCCCAGCGGGGCCCGAGATGCTACCCGGCTCATGGCACCCTTCGCCTTACACACACGTGCACACGGGGAAACCGGGCCCTCTGCAGTCATGAGGGGCAGGGCGGAGCAACCTCCTCGTCCTCCCAAATCCAAGGGGCATCTGAGCACGGACTCCAACTACCCACGCTGGGCCTTGGCCAGGAGGCCCCGGCCAGCGCCTGCCTCGCCGAGGCCGCGCGCTCCGGGGGAACGGGAGTCAGCCGCCTCTGCCCCGCGCCGGGACGCTGGCTCCGAAGCGGGCGCCGTGGCTGAGTCACGGCCCGTGGGCGTCCCCCCGAGGCGCGCCGGCAGGTGGCGAGGCAGCAGGTGACATTTCCTCCCCCACTCCCACCGCGGAGGTGGTGAGGACAGCGCGAGAACAGCGCGTGCTGCCGGCGCGAATCTCTCCCCCGCGGGGAGGGGGGCAGAGCCACGCACCTGGGCGACCCCTTCTTCCCAGCCGCGGATCACCTCCTGCTTGCCCATCACGAACTTGAATGGCTTGTTCCTGTCACGAGAGGAGTCGAACTTCTTCCCGTCCTCCAGCATACCTGGGGAGAGGACACACGTCAGCGGGGACGGGGGACACGCGTGCACGCACACGCTGAGCCCACGGCCGCTGCGCTGCACAGGCAGGCGACCGGCCCCGGGCAGCCGATCCCAACACGCTGCATCCAGGCCGGACATGTCGACCGGGCGGAAGTCGATGGCCAAGGCCAAGGTGGCGAGCAGGGGCGGAAGGACCCTCCCGGCTCTCGAAGGCGCGGCAGCCCCGGCCCCTTCCCCGGATGAAAGCCCCGCCGGCCTGCGAGAGCTGCTGGAACCCAACCCCGACAGCCCGGCGGGCAGGAAGTCGTGCTGCACCGAGCTTCCCGGAGCCCACGGCAGGGTTTCCACCGCGCACGCGATGGCGCAGCGCCGCCCAGCCCCCTCCCCGGCTCCAGCTGCTCTCTGGCTCGGCCAGCGCCAAGGCCTGGCCGACCACCTGCTGCACACATGCATGCTCCAGGGCAGGCCCGTCCCACGCAGCTAAGCCACGCACATGCAGCTCCTTCGGATGCAGCGTGAAGAGCCCCGCTGCTAAATATAACCGGGGAGAAGGACCTGCCTCCCGCCCGGGCGGTGCCCTCCCGGGAGCTCCCGTGACCTTCTTGGGGAATCTGGGAGCCTGTGCTGCTGGAGGAGCGCGGCGGGACTTGTGCGCAAGCCAAGTTTCCTTTACAGAAGCAGCGAAGCTAGAAGCCAGCTCTCCTGGGGAGACAGCTGGGGAAAGGCGGCTTGCTCAGAGCCACCTCCCCATATCCCCCCTATGCCCACAGTTACCCAGCACCCCATGCACGCACCAGCCCCATTCGAGGGACAAACTGGGATCCAGGGACAGCGACGCTCTGGCAGCGCGGCCAAGGGCTGCACTGGCTGCTGCAGCACCAGAGCACGCGGGGGACCGGGACCTGAACCGCAGCTCGTCGTGGCAAAAAGGCAGCCTGGTCCCCGGGCAGGTCTCCCTGCCCCAGTAACCCCGGACTGGGCTAACCACGGCTCACTGGAAGGCCAGCCCCCCAGAGCAAGCAATCAGTAAGGGCAGCACACCCTCTGCGTTTCCCAGGGGCCTCACAACCCTCCGTGCCAACCTGTTTTCAGCCTTGGAAAAAATGAGCTTGCTGTCTGGCTGGCAGCATGGGGTGCAGATGTGCCCCCTTCCTCCTCCTCAGCACAGCCCCCGAGTCCCCGCCTGCGGGCGGACCGCCCCGCGCCGGGGCCCAGGACCGCGCAGCACAGGAGCCGGCGCGGCTGGGCCGCAACCAAAGAGGAAGCAGGGGAGGGCCCCGGCCCCCACGGCAGAAGGAAGAAGAGAATGGGAGGAAGGGGCCGGGCGGCGTCCATCCCCAGCCAGCGCTGCTCGGAGGCCCGGCGTCCCAAACCCGCACGCAGACAGGCCGTGGCGGGGGAACGGGACTTGTTGCCTGGGGCTCCTGCCAGCTGATTTGCTGGAACCGGTCCGTCTGTCTGCTCGTACCCCCGTCACCTGACGCCAAAGAAGGGTAACTTTATCCCGCTCCCCTCGGTGGGAAGCTGCCCCGGTGCCAGTGGGGTAGGAGCAGACAGATGTGATGCATTTGCACCGGGGTAAGCCTCCTCTTCCCCATCTCTCCGCCTGCACGGACAGGCCCGCCAGCTCCACGCTCCCAGCAAGGCTCTGCTACCTCCCAGAGGCCACGAAATCAGAGCCCGTCCTCAAACCATGCGCAAAGCGGGCTGCTCTGCAACCTGCCTGGGCCGACCGCCCCCGCCCTGCTCGCTGCAGATGGAGCGACGGGCTGCAGCACGCCGCCACGCCGCGACCCACGACGGAGCCACCTGTAATGGGCACACTCCCTCCCCCTGCCTGGGCTCCGCAAGCCAGCCCAACCCCCTCGGACCACAAACCCCGGGGCAGCAGGCAGCACGGGCCGCAGAGGGTTGGGCCATGGGACGTGGATGCCACTTCCCTCTTTTGCACAGCAGCACTGCCGATCCAGGCTGGGGAAGCAGCTCGAGAGGAGAAAACCGCTCCTCCCAGCGCTTCTCGCTGCAGCCTGCCCTGTTAGCAAAGCCCCGTGGCCGCCACCACTTCCACCAGGCTGGGACTTCCGGCCCGTTAAGAGGCCGGTGGGTTGCAGCCACTGACCGACTGACCTCTCCCCGGCAGCCTGAGCCAACCGCAGGAAAAGCGCCCCAATCGGCGACAGAGAAGCCGAGTCCATGGGGGTCCGGCAGGGGCACGCGCCCCAGCGCCCAAGCCGAGCCGTGCCCGCATCCCGGTCAGGAGGTGAGAGCCGCAGGACGCTGCCCCGCGCTTGGGTCTGCCTGTCCTCCGGATGAGGCCACGAGCCCTGAAGCAGAGGCACCAACACCGGGAGCATCGCCGTGGTCCCGCTGGTGCCCTGCGACCCACCCCAGAGCGGTGGCAGGCTTCACAGCCTAGCGCCCGGGGGTGCAGAGGAAGCCCTCCTGCTCAGCACCCAGCACGTCCCCTCGCGCGGGCTGCCCGCGGGCGCAGAACGAAGCCGATGCGTCGCACCAGGCGCACCGGGGAGGTGCTCCAGCACCGTCACGGCCAGGTACAGCACGCCGTGCCCCTGACGGACGTCCCGCCGTAACCGCAGACAACTGGGGCGCGCTGGGGCTCACCTGGGGCAACGGCTACCGCGCTAGGCACTGGCCGAGAGAAAAACGGTCCCTTCCGGGGAGAGGTCTCAGTCCAGCCGAAGCGTTGTGCCAAAGGAAACCAACCCCAACCCTGCCATCACCCCTGCCCTCCGCCGGCCTCACAGCCCCTTCAGCCGGGCACTGGAGCCCAGGCTGGCCATGCTGAGCTCTACCAACGCCCTGGTCGCCATCTCCAACCGTTTGCTTGCATTTGGCCCTTCCCTGATACCTGCCAGCCTGGACTGAGCTACTTAACAGTGTCAGCAGAGCCTCCCTCGCCCCCACCGCTTCACCCCCTTCCAGAGTGGCAGGGATGGCCCCTAACCCCAGCTGCAGCACGAGCACCCGGCGCTTCCCCCCGCCGACTTACAGCCACGCTCGCAAACCACGGTTTGCTCTCGCTGTTTTCTCACGGTTGGTTTCCTGTGCACCCGACGCTTGCCCTCGACCGAGCCCCCTGCATCACCTCTTGCAACAAGGCTGGGTAGCGAAGGACTCCCGGAAAGCCCCGCTGCCTTTGACGTTGCCAGGAGCGGGGTTTCCCTGTGCAAGCAGGACCGCCATCCTGAGCAGTGGGTCTTGGCGTGAGCATGGTGGGTGTGCTTCGCCACAGTAGCGCCAGCTCCCTCACTGACACACTCACGCTCACCCCAGGGCTAATCTGGCTTTGCACACGTGCGCATACCGCCCCCTTGTTAAAGGCAGGTACGGTGCTGGGGGCCAACTCCGATTCGTAGTTGAGCTGGCCCCGGGTCTGGCTCCAAGCAGACCGGGGTCGATGGTGCAAGCCGAGATGGGCACGTGCCCAAGAGCAGCCTGGAGGCGGGTCCTGCTGGGACAGGGTGGCGGTGCCGTCTGACCCAGGCCCCACAGGCGCCAGGTCGGAGGGCATCCTGCTCTGGGAGGTCAGGAGCACGAGGCAGCCCCTGACCTCAACCGAGCTCAGGGAGGAGGGCAGCCTGGCCCTCGACACCGTGAACGCACCAGTGCAGGGGAGCTAGCACAGCCGGGTCTCGCTGCAGCAGCCCCTGCAAAACAGAGCGGACCTCGACAGGGCGACCCCGGAGCGGTGACCAGCTGACCTGAGCTGCTTTCCCACCAGCCCAAGAGCTTGCACGTGCAGGGCGAGGGAGACTCCAGCAGACCTTCCTGTGCCAAAGAGCTGGACCAAACTAAGCAACTTAACCAAGTTTAACAACGCTGATTGCCAGCAAGCCACGGAAAGAGATGTTAAAAGCAAAGCAGGTCCTGGCACTAAAGAACGTGGTGACTTTGGGCTTTGTCTCCTACCCGTGCTCTTGCAGCTCCCTTTGGAGAGCAGCATGCGCCGAGCTCTGCCTTACGGCTGTCATTTTGGCTGCTCCAGGTTGTAGGGAACTTATTCAAGAGCCGCGGAGCCCGGGGAACGGAGCCGGACGAGATCCCCGGGCCCGCTCCGCAGAGCAGACCTTGACTCATCCTGCACTCACGTGTGCAGGCACAGCGTGGGGGTTACCGCCGGCCTCCGCCGCATACAGCGAGCCCAGTTTTGCTTTTGCTGCCTCCCTCCACCCCCACAGCTCGCAGCAGGCGGTGGCTCGCGCCCCTCGAGAGTCGAGACAAGGCGACACGAGGCGTGCGAAAGGACAGCGCACGGCCGAGCTCACCCCCAACCCCAGCCCCAGCCGCTCTGGGGACAAGGGTTGAGGTTCATAGCCACCGATGGAGGGAGGGGGAAGGAAGCCCAGACAACACTCCCTCGTCTCAGGGAAGGCACCTGTGCTGTCCCCAGGACCGCGGGTGCGCCCAGCGGCGGAGCGGGGGCTCCAGGGCTGGCAGGCAGCAGGGCTGGCCCACCGAGAGCCACTTGACTGCCTGCCAGCCATCCCTTTGTTCTCCCATCAGTGGAGGAAACGGGGCTGTCGGCAGACAGAGCTGCCAGGGGACGGCCGAGCCGTTTCCTCTCCCCTCCCCTCCCCACCCGAGGGCCAAAAGGGCGGCAGGGAAAGGAGAAGAAGCAGATGGATGTTGGGGGGGGCGGGGGACACGACAGGCATGCAGTCCTCGCCGTAGGGAGGTGCACACGGACCCCTGAGACAAGCTACCTGAAAGCTGCCCAAGGCCAGGGGGTGCCCTCGCGACGGCCGCCCAAGCCGCCACCCCAGCTTTACAGCCAGGGAGCTGCCGAGCGGGAAGGCAACGACACGTGCGCGCCAAGGGAAAGGTGCCCGGTGCCATTGCGGTGCGTGGGCACGGCCCTCCCGCGGGCAGAGTCCAACCTGCCTTTTCCTGGAAGGCCCCGGAGCCACGCGTACTCGGGGGCAGCGCGCGGCACCGAGCGCCCGGGGACGTGCCGACACTGGTGAAGCGCTCCCGCGGAGGGCACCGGGCTGGCGAAGCGCACCCGGCTCCTCTTCCCGAGCCAGGCGGGGACCTCGGGGCCGGCTGTCAGCGCCGCACGTGGTGCCCGGGGACGCCAGGCGCGAGCATCCTTGCCCAGGAGGGGCTCGCCCCTCCCCCCAGCACCCCCAGCCGGGGTGGGGGAGGGGGTGCAGCTCCCTCACCCTGCCCCCACCACGGCACGCCTTTGCTGGCTGCACCCCCGCCCCTGCGGCCCAGCGCGAGCCCCTGCACTGCATGCACTGCACTGCACTGCTCCCCCCCCCCAGCGCACCGCCCTGCCCCCGGCACTCACCCGTGTAGTGCACCACGCAGGTCTGGCCGCGCTTGGGGAAGGTCCGCCCTGCGGGAGAGACACGCACCGTGAGCCCCCCGCCCCACCCGCCGCGGGGTGGGTGCAGGGGCCGGGCCGGGCGCTCACCGTCCCCGGGGGCGATGGTCTCCACATGCACGCCCATGCTCGGCCGCCGCCCGCTCCGCGCCCGCTGCACCAGCACAGCCCCGGGCAGGCCTGGGGGGCCTTTGGGAGCCCGGGTCAACCCCAGGCAAACTAATGGGGCCTTGCAGCCACCAGGTCAACCCCGGGCAGGCGGGAGGAGGGGCCGTGTGTGCGCAGGCGCAGCCATAGAGCCGCCCGCCGCGCCGCCTAGACAAGCCCCGCCCCGCGCCCTGGCCGCCGCCATCTTGCCTCCCGGCTGGGATCGGCCCGAGGGCGGCCATCTTGGCGTTCCCATGGAGACCGGGCCCTTGGCGCGGGGTAGGGAGGCGCGCGTGCGCCAAGCGCGAGCGTTCCCAACCACGAGATCAAAGACCGTTTTGCTTCCCCGCACGAAGCCGCACGTGCAAGGCTTTTGCACCCGCCCCCCGGTGCGTTTCCCGACTTCCTCCGCTCCGAAATCGAACGCGGCGCTCAAGGGCCCTTGCTTCCGTCGCCAGCAGAGATGCGCGGTGGTTCTTCGCCCGTCGGGTAGTCGGGGCTTGCGGTAATGGAAGATGCGTGGCCGGGCGTTAAACACCTCCGCCTTCCCGTAACGTCTGGCGTGTAGGGCAGCCGTCCGGGAGGACGGTCCGGTTGTCCTCTGCTGAGACAAGACCTGGTGCTTTCATGTCCTCTGTTATTCAAAATAGAGGACATAAAAGTGTCCGGCTGCATCTCAGCAGAGGACCGAGGACGAAACCAGACAGTTTTTCAAAGGACAGAGAGACATGAGGCCCTCTGTTTTGCCCGGTTTCCTATCAGCAGAGGACAACCGGGCCGTCCCCTACGACAGCCACCGACTTCCGTTCCGTAACACGAGCGAGCGCTCCTTATCCCAAAACCTTATAGGATGTCCAGGCTGAAATGGTGCATTGAAGAAGTCTCATCATTTCCTGATCTGAAATAGATGGATTTGAGCTCAGCTGATGAATCTGAGCTCTGACAAGCGAGCAGGAAAGCACCCCAGGCAAGCAGCGAGAAGTGCTAAAAGCAAACAGGATTTCCAACAGGTGTCGTGAAAAGGAGAGACAAAAGGAGATGTTTGAGATAATAGATGGGATGGCTGGAACGCCAAGTCGCTTTCATTGCACTTCTTCATTGTGCAAGCACCACAACGTGCAAGCTCCACAATTGTGCTAGATGCTTATAGCAACCGAGATGCTCGAGCTCCAGCTTCTGCCGCCTGCTCGGCTTAGATTCGCCCACAGCAATATGTGACTGCTCAGTGACTCCATACTCCTGCCAACTCCTGCCAGCAAGGCACGAAGGGATTAGGCCCAAGTCCAAAGTGGATCAAAGGAGGAAAGCTCTCTTCTCTTTGGGTTACTGAGATCTTGGTGAAAGGGGGTCTACAGAGCTCGGCTTTGGAAACCTGTCCAGCCCTCCATCAGCATCATGGTAAAGGATACATGAAGCTGTGATAGGGGGAACACACCTCTATATGCACTTCCATGATGCTTACCATCTTAGTGTTAAGCATCATGGAAATGCTTAGTGTACAGGTATTCACCACCATTAGTCATTTTAACTGCAGACACCCTTGCATGACAAGCACATGTAACTGCCTTCATCTTCAGCTGGGGGGAACCAGGCCAGACAGATCCCACAGGTAGCATGCACTAGCACCATAAATAGAAACCAGTCGTCTGAAATAAGATCCCCAAGACCTAATTCCTGGCCCTGAACTGCAGGACAGCTCTTCCTCCCTAGTGCAGAGAAGTGCTAGAGGAATTAGCATTTAGCTATTTAAATTGCAATGAGAAATTTGCCCATGTGTTGGCTAGTCAATATATGCATCCCATTCAGTACAACCATCACCCAGCCCCAGAGATATGGTCATACGTATGTTAAGTTGCCCAGCGGAGATCTGACCGATGCAGCACAATACTGAAATGGCAGCAGCTCGCCCTGTTCTCACCACGGTGTAGTGGCAGAAATTAAGTGTATGGGTCCACCCAGCTCTGTAGGTATCCAGACCCAGCTCACAGCACCACACTGGCCTCGAGCCCCACCCAACCCAACCCAGTGGGATGCAGCTTGGAAATACAACATTTCAGCCTGACAGTTCACCCCAGGAAAATGGCTTTCCCTAGCATGCTCCCCCTCTGCAGGGTCTGAGCTCCAATTAAGGGATCTTTCCTAGCCCCATTAGCTTCCCCTATTCACAACATCGCTCCGTCGTGCGCTCGGGGAAACCATCTTCCCTCCCCCATAAACCACGTCCCAGCTGCTAGACAAGTCTCTTAATACCTGCTGCTGCGCTCAGACCAGCTGGACTGCGTCACATATACACCACTACATTAACTCCTTCCCTACCGGAATATAGGGGGAGTACATCTGTTCCACCACAAGCCTATATTTGTTACTAGACATAAAGCTCAGACAAAAAAAGAAAGGGGTGATATTAGTCCTATAGTGAAAACCCTGCATGCATATTCTCAAAGGCATGCGCGCGCTATGAAGTAAGACTGCAGAAACCAAATCCATTATGTTGGAGCAGGAAGGCTTAGAAGTCACCCCGATTCAAATCCCGTTGGGAGTGGGTGCTCTCTCTTTACTCCCTGCCTGCACTCGCAGGGCTGTGTACCTGCAAGTGCCAGCCCCACGACTGCCAGATCTCTTCAGTCCCACCTGAGAAAGGAGCACAGCAAGGGCGAGCAAGGATCTGGAAGGCTGAGCGGTCAGGCTGGGTAGCACCAGAGCAAGGGGACAGGATAGGTTTCTGCCCAGACTGCAGTGTCAGTCTGTGGGGAAGGTCTTCAGCCTGCGAAGCAAACGGACGCTACTGGGACAGTTGCCTGCAGCAGCACCCTGCCAAAACAGCTCACCTGCAAAGAGCGCTGGGTATGGAGCACCTGCCCCGGCTTGCATAACAAGAAACTCCAGGAGGAAAACATCATCAGCATGCATGCTGCTTTAATAGCTCATAATAGCACACGGCAGGAGTCTCAACAGCAAATACAGCAGGGACATATCAAACCTGGGAAGTGCCCATCTCCAGTCACACCCCTCTGTGGGAAGCTCAGTGCCGTGCCATATATGTGACATCCAGCCCAGCTAGCGGGACACAACAACCGTGCGTGCGTTTGGACACAGCCACTGCTTACATGGAACCAGAAGGGAAGCAACAATCATTTTGCTTTTCTTGGCACTTCCTTCCCTGAAAAGCATGTAGAAAATGCTGTGCGCAAGCAAAGAAACATGTCCTAAGCAAAGGGGTCCCTGTACCCGACCCCCTCAGGTCAAGGCAGGGCCTCACAAGGCACTTATTTTTCTTCACAGCTGACAAAAAAATAGGAAAGAAGCATCTTTTTCTTGTGTATAAGCTATTCCAAATCTGTCCGGGATGCAGCAGATAGCGAGTTTGTCTACCTACAACCAGCTCCAAGAGGGTTCATATAAAAGGCTGCTAACGCTTAAGCCTCACGACACCGCTTTAAGAGCCAGATTTCCAAATACAGTAGGAGCACTGTCTGCAAAAATATGGCCACAGCGTGTGCAGACTGGGGGGCTGCAAAGCTAAACTGAGGTCAGAAATAGCCCTGGCCAAACCTGCTTCCCCTCCTGTGCAATGCCACATGCACTTCAGTTTTCCTGCCTCCAAGTTTAGCTGTTATGCTGTGGTCACATCCTGCTCTGGGGCTTTATGCTCCTCATTTTGTTGTTACAGTGGGAGATCTCTGGTGAGCTTTAAAAGGTCCCAGTTGTGCAGCTTTGACCTAGGGACTGTCATTAGCATTCAATCAGCCCTCTCCACAGAATGCATTTGACGTCCCTTCCCTCCCAAAAAACCCATCCCTTTCAGAGATGGCAGACAGGGCAAACCTTATAATAAGCTCCTAAGAGAGCATGATCACAGGCAAGTCAATCCATTGCTGCAGCCTCTTCCAAGGCAAAATTCATCTGTGGCCAATAATTCATGCACCCAGCAAGACCAAGGCAGGGAACTGCTGTCAGCATTGGATACTACGGCATCTAGACACCTTTGCACACTTCTTATTTTGGACACATGCATTTCTTCTACATGGCTAACCCTCACCTTAGCAGAAAGCAGGATTTTCCCATGTATACGATGCAGTTTTTCTCCCCCAAAGAGAAGCTCCTAAAGCAGGGTGTTTCTGATGCACCAAAGCTGCAGGGAAGGGCAGCTGCTGAAGCTCCCACCCTACCTCCCAATACATTGGAGGGGAGCCTGGGGACACTAGCGAGAGGAGTCAGGTTTGTGGGGGGCAAAAAATCAGGACAAGGGGCATGTAAAACAGCCCCTGCCTCACCACCACTGACAATACAGGGGGTGTCACAGAGGCACCATTTTACCCTTTTTTGAAGGGTGCCTCTTACACACCAGCATGTCTTGTACACCTGAAAATACACTGACAAATTCTAAGTCTTTAGACATGGGGGGAAGTTAGGGGCAGGCCTTCTGGGAAAGCAGGGGAGCTGCTCCAGACCAGGTGGTGACCAGAATATGCTGCCTATATACATAGTAAGCAGCGAAGGACGCTTTAGCTGATCACCGGATGGGGTCAGAGGCAGCTTCACGTCTCAGCACGGATACAGCGCTCTTCCTGAAACAGCAACATTCCCCCTAGTCCTAGTGCTTGGGGCTCGGGGTCCTGATTATCACCACCCAGATTGCTGTCACTTTCTTCCCCAAAACATGCCTGAACCTCTGCTGCTCTGCTCCCCTCCTTGGTGTATTTTCTGAGAGTGCTCTTGGCAAAGCCTGGGTCCAATTTTCCTCGCCATCCTTCCCAATCAGCTGTGGTGAATGAGCGCCGGGATCTTTCCTTGCACAAAGAGAAGGCAGGTGCTGGCTCAAGATCAACATGCCAAACCCCGATCTTCAAGGCCAGGGATGCTCCCCGCAGCAGCCCTGGGGAGTCGAGAAAGGCAGCAAGCAGAGAGCAGTGTTTTGTGATGCAGAAATCGGGAACAACAGGAAGCAAAGCCATCAGATCAAACTGGTGCATCCTCTCCCTGTCGCCGAGCACTGCCAGCTTTCCAAGGAAACTCTGCAAGGTCCGTGTTTGTTTTACCCGGAGTTTGCATTCTCCCCCCGGCCTTGCCTGGTAGGAAGAGCATAAATTAACACAGAATTCCTCTTCACGTTTGCATTGGAGGGCAAGGAAAGGGAGGAGAAAGCAGGCCGTGTCCCAGACTGGACAGAGAATTTGTGAGCAAACTCTCCTCTCCTCCCCCACAGCCGAGGCAGGGTGACAATCCGGGGAGCCACATCTGCCCCTGTCCCCTTGCAGCCCTGCCTGCTGGCAGATGGGGACCGCTGGCTTGAGCTGTGTCCCCAGGCAGAGGACAGAGATTAGGAGAGACCCCTGACTCAGCCAATGATATCAGACCCCCTCACGTTTTCCAAGTCATCTTCCTTCTCAAACCCTGAGGAGCCCCAAAATGATGCTCTGAGGCAGCCCAGCACCGTCTAAAGTGCTTTAAAAACCCTAAGTGCATTTGGATAATCTACTAAAGGAATCCTCTAGCTCCGGGCAGCAATTGCAAAAGCCCTGTAGGAGAACTGGCAATGGGGGAATCTTGCAGCAGCTACAGTCTCAGCCTCTCATAGGTAGGAGGAGTGTCAAGCCTTTGCTGCTCAGTTGCTATGTAACATGGGTCAAAACTCAAATTAAGCTCTGCTGTGGATTTTTCTCCCGATGCTCCTGCTGGGAATTCCTCCCAGCTCATCACCTTCTCGGCAGAAGAGACCCCTGCACAGTCCCTCAGCCACTTCCAGAGCAAAAGGCCTGGACCAGAGTTCCCCAAGGCCCACGAATCCCAACGCACTTACTCGACTGCCTCCATCTCCATCTTCATCTGCCATCTCCTCTCCTCGTTGATGGGGTAGAAGTAGAAGGTGACCATGGAAGCCAGCAGCAAGATGATGGGGACCGGAGCCATGAGGATTTTCAGGGTGAGGATGACAGAGGGGTTGTGTGTGCAGTCACCAGCCTTGTAACCTGCAAAACTGAGGAAGAACGTGCCTTGAAGAGTGTCTGCTTTCACCTGTGAGGTCTGGGGCTGGTTTGGGCCCTGGGAAGAGGACACCCTAAAGGATAGGTGTGGTGGGAGCTCCAACGATGAATCAGCTCACACCTTCTACAAACCCAGGGAGTCATGGAAAAGAGCAGTGAAGGAGCAAGCAGAGACATCCTTCCCAGGCCCTCTTCTCTGCAAGTGCTCTAGGGAATGGCTTGGTGGCATGCCCAGCTATTCCCCTCTCAGCTGTGCCCAGCAGGAAACAGGAGAAGCAATGGCTCTGGGGAACTCCCAGGGACTCCAATTCCAGCTTCTCCTGACAGGGGCCAAAGAGAAGGCAGCAACGTGAAGTTTACCCACTAACACAAATCTTTAAGAGAAAGCAGAGTCTGAGGCCTACTGTAAGCTCATGGTGGAGATTCCCAGCGCAAGGCCACCAGCAAACTTGTTGAAGAAAACGTAGAAGGAGTAGAAAAAAGCTTCCAGGTTCAGGCAGCTGGGGTTCTTCAGCCTGAAATCATCCACTGCATCCGGCAGCATGGACCTGGGGATGCGCAGCTCATTAAGGAGGCAAAGAGGCTTGACTTCTGACACCACTGGTCTCCAGCCCTGGGCAAAGCTTTGGGCTTTCAGGGGAACAAAAACTCTCTCGGGACCATGCCTTTCAAGTCCGCACGCAGGCTCAGAAGCTGAATTTATGCATGAAGTTAATGCGTATGTAACTATTAGCATGCAAATATATGCACACCTGTGCATCTAAGGGTAGGAAAGGAACCTTGGGTGCTATTTTGGGAAGAGGAAGTCATCCCTAAGCTCAGTGGTCTGCATAAGGGAAACAGGCTGGCACAGAGCGGCAGCTGCTCTCGGTGCCCACACAGGATGCGTTAACACCAATGTAACACATGGGCTTTGTGCAGGAGCAGAGGGATGATCTGCCTGCTATTACAGACCTTTGCCACCAGGGGGTGAGGAATCCCATAATACTATCCAAAAATAATATCCTGTTGGCAGGGAGCAAGGGTTACCCCAGGGAAAAAGTGACCCCAGCTGCAGCCAGATGACCCCCAGGCTGGAAGCTAGTCAGTGCTGGCTCTGCAAAAAGCAACTGCACCCCAGGCAGTGACAGTGCCGGTGCAGGGCTCGACACTGCATCTGCTCCATAGACACCAGCAAAAAGGCTGCTGGCGCCAGTATAAATGTGCTGTGCTGGCACTATCTGCACTTGACAGAACCGACACCAGGGCTGCACAGTTCCCCAGCTGAAAGCCAGCAGCAATTCCCCATCTGAAAGACAGTAGCAGACGCTGCCCTTTCAAACCCCGCTCCTGCCCGCTGCCAACTTCTTGCATTATTTAGCTCTGCAGACGAACACACTGGGCCTTGCTCAGTGGCGTTTTCCTAGCGCACAGTTCTCCAGCTGTTAACTCCCTGCAGGGTGTTGCAAAGAGGATGGAGCTGGGCTGTTCTCAGTGGGGGCAGACGACAGGAGCAATGGGCTCCAGCTGCAGCAAGGGAGGTTTAGGTTGGATATTAGGAAAAACTCTCTCACTAGGAGACCGAAGCACTGGAAGAGGTACCCAGAGAGGTGGTGCAGTCTCCATCCTTAGAGGTTTTTAATACCCGGAGAGACAAAGCCTTGGCTGAGATGATGCAGTTGGGACTGGTCCTGCTTTGAGCAGGGGGTTGGACTGGATGTGACCTCCTGAGCTCCTTTCCAGCCCTCACGTTCTTATGATAGTGTTTCTCCTCCCAACCCTTTAGCCGTCCAGGAGCAAGTCGTCCCTGGCCTGCAGGTCTCTGCCACTCACCAGGGTAACAGGTAGAGGACAGCCAGGCTGCATCCTGCCATGATCACCATAACGACGAAGACAGGGAAGTTGTGCGTCACTTGGGTGATAACGATGAGGGCAGGAATGATGATCTGGGGCGCAGAGGGAGGCAAGAGAGAAACGCTCTTGTGTCCATCTGGCTCATCAGGTGTAAGGAGCTCCTTTCCCCTGCTCCATTTCCATTGCAGCAATCCCTGCACCATGCCCGCACCAAGAGGCTGCTAGGGCAACCACTCTCCTGTACCACCACCTCGATGATAGACCATCCCTGGAGGATCTGGTGCATCACATACATGGAAGAGCCTTGGGGCAGGGCCTGCATCTTTCCTGGGGCTTTGTGGGGGGCTGGGCACACAGACAGAGGTCAGTCCATGACAGCAGCCATGATGCATTCATCATGACACACCCCGAGTGCCCCAGGCACCCCGTCCCCACCCCACGGGACTTCAGGAAGGTGCCATCATGGGTGGGACAAAGGCTGAAGCAGGAACCTGGAGTCCTAGGTGCTAATCTGGGTTCTGCTACTGATTTGTGGCAAGATCTGGGGTCAGGCACCTAGAACTGGCCTTACCAAGGTATCTGAGCCTCTAAAGTTGCAGACAATAGGTTTTCCAAGAGGAAGCGAGTGAGTTAGACACTTAACAGCCATCACGACCCGAGCCAGGCACCGACCAGTTCCAGCCTATCTGAGCTCACTGGGGGCCCAGCTGCATCTTTAGGCACCTAAATACCATGTCCAATCCAACCTCTCGAGTGCAGCTCAAACCGATCAGTACCCACCAGCAAGCTAAGGCTTTCCACAGCGCTTGCTCGGGCAGGGCCAAGCTCCCACCTGGCCCCGAGGTGACTTTAACACCAATCTGCTCTTGAAGCCTAAAAGCCTGAACCCCCTGCACAGGGGACATAACACAGCTGGCCCTTGATCTCCCCATGCCGTATCCCTATACAGGCTGGGGGTGGAAGGCCCTGAAGAAATGTAAAGGAATCAGCTGTGGGCATCAGCTCACTCACTCTGGGCATCAAGGACACCCAATAAATGGAGCCACACCACACCGTGGTTTGCAAACGGGGTGGGAGGAGAGTGGATGTACCACTAGTCGTGCTGGATGCTGCTGAGACTACACGAACAAGACCAGGATTGCTTCCTAGCCCTTATGCACCAGGCTGGCTGTCCAGAGCAGCGAGGGCTGGCAGGAAAGCCTCCCGCCACTCCCACTCACACCCTCGATGCCCTGCATAACTGCAATAAGGCACCGCGTGCTCACAGACAGCTCTCCAGGCTGCCGGTGCCAGCTGAGCCACCACGGGCTGGCGGCTGCACTGGAGAGCAGGACATCACGCTTTCACCAGGGAGCTCAGCTGGAAGTCGTGTGGGCGATGGGGTACACACAGCTACCCTAGCCTTGGGGACCTACCGACAGCCCCACGAGCACTGTCTTCTTCTTCCCAAACCGCACCAACATACGCTGCCACACGGGGATGGAGAGGGAAGCCGTGACCTGGGGGAGACACACACACAGGGGGGCTCAGTGGCTTGGAGGAGCAGGGACTGGGGCGAGGGGCAGACGGACCTACCAGCATGATGAGCACCAGGTGCTGGAACCTCCCGGCCATCCCGCCGGCATGCATGCAGTAGAAGGCAAAGATCCCCTGGGCAACCTGGAAGGGAGCATGGACATGGGCTCACGTGGGAATCCCAAGCCGTGCACAACTGCACTGGGAACCTGCAGCCCCACGCTGGATTGCAAGCAGCTTCCTGGAGCCAAGGGCTCAGCACCACATCTCTTCCAGCCTGAGGAGCAGGGTATTCAGCCCCTGAATACCATGCAGCTTGAGGTGAGAGCTCCTGTAGGCTGTTTCTCTCCCCTCCCACCAGAGCTGGAGCATTTCACACCCCTGGACACAGTGGCCTTGTCACACCACTTCATTAGATGGTTCCACCCGGCTCTGCCCGATACTGCCCTGCTGCCTCGCCCCCTTGCCCTGGTACCTGGAAGGCCAGGGAGGCCAAGAGGAAGGCGCAGAGCAGGTGGGTGTAGGACCGGTGTGCCAGGATGACCCTCAGGCTCCTGAAGAAGGGCAGCTTTGCTTTCTCCAGGGGACCCAGGGGCCCTGCAGGGAGGGGACGGAGAGTAGAGCCATCAGGAGCAGCTGGCAGGCCTGCCCATGGGAACACACGTTTAAACAAAGATGGGAGCTCCTCTGTGCTGCTAGCTAGGATGAGTGTCCAGATAGGGATGGACTTTCACCCCATCTTCTCTTGCACCCTCTGTGTAAGCAGCAGCCAGCAGGATTGGGGTGAGAGGCCTCCCAGGAACTGACCTAGGTAGCAAAGGAGGCTGGACAGCAAAACACCATCACCACAGCCCAGGATGCAGTGCCAGCCACATGCCCTGCCTACCACCCAGGAGACCCTGGCTCCACCACTACCCAGCACCATCCAAGCTCCAGCCAAGGGCAGCAGCCACCTTACCAGGCTGCTCCTTCACTCCAAACACGAGGACCAGGCAGGACAGGATGTATAGCGAGCCCAGCACCACGGAGGCGATTATATATGCCCTGCACTGGAAAACAGGAGCCGGTGCAGTCAGCTTAGCCCAGGCCAAGTGGCTGGGAGGGTAGGCGAAAGGCAGCGTGGGCCAGCAGCCAGGCCCTTACCGTGTTTTCCAGTGTGTCGGTGAGGCCCGCGGAGGTGCTGTTCTGCAGAGTCCCATTGAACGTCGCACAGATCTGGGTCATGCTGGCATGGTAGCTGCCCACAATCTGCCCCTGGATGCCCGAGCCAACCAGCGTGCTAAACACCTCCACCCCCATTCCTGCCAACAGCCCACACAGCAGAGGGGTCAGCTGGGCTGACCGCCCTGGCCTGAAGCAGATCTCCAAGGTTGGGGCAGCTGGTCTGCGCCTCGCACTGTGATGCACTGGCTTTGTGTGTGCAAACACGTGAGTGCCCTCTCACGGCTGTTGCCAGAGGGGAAAAGAGGCCTGCTATTGCTACCTACTCTGGGATGTTCCCCCTGAGCTCCAGGAGAAAAAGCTGGAGGTTTGGAGCTGGGACCACCACTCCTCTCTTTCCCCCACCTCTAAAGGACCAACTTATCCCAGGTGAATCTACATGTGCATGCAGCAAGAGCCCAAAGCCGGAGTCTGCTCACAACAGCCACGCATGGTGCAGCATGGCATTGCTTTAGCTGTGGATCACATGTTTACCCAAAACAAAACAGGCACCCCAGGATCGACGTCCAAGCTCCCGGGGCATTCCCTATGAGTTGCACAGCCCAGTTGCTGTCTCACTGCAAACGCGTGGGGATACCAAGCAAGGGTTATACTTATATACAAGCATACTTCATGACACATTGGGACACATTCAGCCTGGACATCAGACTATTGCAACACTGGAGCACAAGCAGCCTGCCCTGGCCAGCCCCCAGCACGCAGTAAGGGAGCTCACGAGGCTCCATGGCCGTAGCATGCAGACACTTACGGTAGGCAGTGGCTGAGTCCCGGTCTCTCTGACTGCCCCCCAGGAACATGGTCAGTGAGGAATAGGGCACATGATAGCACTGGGGAGAAAACAGGTCAGACACCTCCACCCCAGAGCATTGCAGTCACTTCCTTACGCTGAGCCCAAGACTGTCTGCCTCTATCGGTTCCCCGTGCTCCCCACGAGCAGATAGCTCTCCTTCCTGGCCACACTGGACCCTCTCCCTTTACAACTGGGTCTTTGGTCACCAAAGGGCACTGGGCAAAGACCAGTGGGCCCCACAGCGGGGTCCGTGGACTGCTGGCAGGCAGCAGGACCTGAGTGGGTGGGCTGCAGTGACGGCTGGCCATGAGAGATACCAAGGCTTGAAAGGGGCCCGCTGGTCCCAAACATCTAGGAATCACTGGGGCACACAACCCAGCCCAACCCACTACAGTGCACAACCCAGCCCCACCTTCCTTACACTCTTGCAAGCCTGGAAGCAGCAGTACATGACCAGGTACCAGAGGCACTTCTGCCAGAGAGGGATGGTGCCAAAAGGCACAAACCACAGCATGCAGTAGAAGGTGACTCCAAAGGGTGTGGAGAAGGCGATCCTGCAGGGAGATGTGGTGCCCGTCAGACATGAGCCCTCCTGCCAGCCGGGGCTGCCTGCTATGGCCTCCGCTCCCCATTGCAAAACCACAGCCCAGCTGAAGCCACAAGGCCCAGGCAGGCAGAAGGGAGCCAGCTCTGGGCAAAGCAAGGGGGAAAGAGCACGCATAGCCAGCACCAGAGCTGTACCCAAGCCAGACCTGCTCATCTAATGCTTGAGATCCACCAAGTCTCAGGCCCCAGCAGCCGTGGGTGTTTAGGACCCTTAAAGGAACTGTGAAGCCAGTGCTGCAGCACAAGGGATATTCCCAAAAGTCACGTGAAATAAGCATCCCTTTTTTATGCCCATCTGAAGCTCACAGTGCAATGCATCCGGCCCCTAAGCAGTCGCAGTGCCGAAGGAGACTGAACCCAGCTGGTCCCTGCCTCATTCACCATGGGATCAGCTTGCCAAGCTTCCTCCTGGGGCTCCTACTGACCAGGAAGCCGATGGCGGGGTCCGTCACTGCATCCCAGGCGTGTCCAAAGAAAAGGATCAGTGAGGCGTGAAATGGCTTCAGCTGTGGGAGGGAAAGAGGTCAGCATGAACGGGGAGGAGACCCTGGCTAGCAGCAGGGCTGGGGGTAGCCTGCTCCAGGAAGAGGCCCAAGCTGCAGCCCCCTGGCGTCTATGTACTGGTTTCCACCCCAGCTCACATGCAATTCTCTGCCCCATCCCACACCAAGACAACAGGCACTCACCTGTGCAACATCCAGGAGGAAAATCTGGAAGAAGAAGCCCAGGGCACTGCCCGTCATCTGGTAGGGGCTGCCCCCGATGGCGTAACACACCTTCCGGCACAGCGGCAGCATCAGCTGTCCCTGGGAACAAGATCCCCCCCAGCAAGCCAGCTCAGCACAGAACCAAGACATGGGCCCAGGTGTCAGCCACCCTGCCCAGCAGCACCCTGTCCGGCCTGCTATAAAGCCACAGCTGCACCTGGTGCTTTGGCCCAGAGGAGCAGGGCACGATGGCAGCCAGGAACCCCCTCCTGCCCTGATCTGATGCAGATGTGAGCAGCAGCATGTCTGATTTACTCTGTTTCTGAAACAGAGCAGGGCCCCCATGCCCCAGCCATGAGAAGCAAAGGACCCAGGCTACAGTGTCCCAGACCAGGTAGTATCCTGGCCTGTCCTGCACTATGGACTCTTCTATCCCATAGGAACACTCTGCTCAGCTGGGGCAGTGGTCCCAGGAACCATGCATGCCAGGAGGGGCCAGTCCCCTGCCGAGCAGGATGCAATCAGGGTGCTGGATGCCAGGACAGACCAGCTCATTCACTGCAGAGGATGAGAGGCCAACTCACCGGCCCTGTGCACTACTGCAGCAGGTGCCTCCACTCCTCCAACCTCCTTCTTGGGGGCCCTCCCCTGAGGCTGCTGTAAAATGGGTTTCTGCTTTACCTGTATGCTGTTGGGCAACTCCTCTCAGAAATGGGGGGACAATTCGTCTCTCACGGCCAGAGCTTGGGGCTGCAGTCCTGGGAGTTAAAAGCTTCAGAAACCAACACTAACCCCCTACGGTTATCTACCCATCTGTTCTGAGAACCTGTTTTCCTCTCCACTTCCTCTCTGCAGAGCAGGACCCAAGGCATCATGATTAGCTGAAACATGAACTGCAAAGCAGTAGCCTTAAAAGGTCACTGTTGAACCAGCAAAATAGCAACAAGAGCCGCAGCTCCGAGTTTGTCATCAGAACAAGGCAGGGAGCAGCTCAGAGGAGGGGCAGCACGATGGACGTCAAATGCCTGCAGCGGAGCCAGCTGCAGTTTCACTGAGTTTCATGCCTCCCAAACCAGACTGCAGAATGAATCAGTTCATGGACCCAGAATGAAGCACCAGGAGTGGGTCTTTGAAGATACACGCGGATGTGGCATGTCCAGTAACCAAACTTCCCACACACACAGAGCCACATCCTGTTCCCACAGCCTCTGCGCTGCCCGGCAGAGAGCACACCAGGGGGCTGAGCTTCAGGGGATGCCAGCAGATGAACCCGCAGATGGACATGAGAGGAACAGTGTCTAGCCTGGCTGGGGCTTCCTACAAGCAGCCCGGTGGGAGTTCAGAGGCAGAACTCACGCCTAGAGACAGGATTCACCAGCAGCCTTGCCAAGTCACTTGGCTCCAACGCATACAAGGGGCCTCCCTTCCTGTAGCCAGCAGCAGCCCATCCATGCAGCACATGCCGCATACAGGGCACACCCAGCTCCTAACAGCACTATACAGTACATAGGTGCTAAGGTTTCCTCTCCAGCAACTGCAAGTGCAGGGGTCCTGCACAGACCACTGGCTTCTCACTGCTTATGGCACCTGCTTACTTCCTGCTGCTCACCCATGTGCAAAACCAGACACCATTTATTTATAGGTACTGGCTATCTGGCAGGATGGTTGCCTGACTACCAGAACACACATGCATTTAACAATGCACCAGCTCCACATTTACAACCAGGGAAACTTTCCTTTTGGCCCAAAGTTATGGACAAGCCTGTTCCCCTTCGGCTCCCTGCTGCTTTCAAGGCTTCTGGCAGGCAAAACAAGGGGTAATGGTCTCCCAGTGCCTGGATGGTTTGAATGCCACCAGCAATCAGAAACCAGAGCCTCCTTCTCAATATGAGCTCTCAGGTCTGGGTCACAAAGACTACAGAGACCCTTAAAACCTCACCTTTCCCCATGGTGGTTTGACCCAGCTGAGACGTGTGAGAAAGAAGCTGCTCTTACCTGTCCCTGTACTGCTGTCCTCCTGGAGGGAGCTCCTTCCTGGGGTAGCTCGGACATCTCTGCCTTCTCCTGCCCTTCTGGAAGCACAGGAACACTTGCAGAGCGTTACCGTGGGGGAAGAAAGCGAGCAGGCAGAGGCTGCCCTGCTCCACGGTTCAGCACTGTGGCTGTGCCGAGAGGCTGTCGAGGGTTCGTTTGTGCTTCCCAGGGAAGGAGCGTGTTGCACGGACCTGGAATCAGTCCAGCCCAGCTCGAGTCTGCACGCTCCTCTGCTGCCCAGAGATCTCTTGCTTCTAGTGCATTATCAGCAACGAGCCAGCAGCGTTGGCCAAGAGCAGCCTCTTCGGGGAAAAGCCTCTGGACCTGCCTCTCTGACATGCAAAAACAACTCAACTCCAGGAAATTGCCTGGCTAGCGTTCCCCGCCTTGGCTCCTGAGGCTCTCCTCTGCCTCCACTGTGAACCATGGGTTGGCATGAGTGGAACGAGCCCCAGCCTGGGAAGGGGCCTCTCTCTGCAGTGCCAGCCCCATAGGAACTGTTACCTGATGGCTGTCCCGTGGCCTGCTCGAGTGTTCAGGTCTGAATGTAAATGTATCCGTGGCACAGCCTCCACCGCCCCCGAGTGCTGCTAGAGGTAGCAACAATGCACGGGGCCAGGAAAGCTGGAGAAAGCTCATTCATCGCCAGAATGTCTCTGTACCAGGGAAGAGATGAGGGGGTCCACCAGCCAAACCCTCCTGACCTGAGCTACTTTGATTGGCATCCAAACTCCTTTCTAAGGGAGATGTTCTAAGCCAGAGCTCCAGAAACTGGGCGTGCATCTAGCGCTGGGTCAGAAGAAAAGTGATTACTCGTATCAGTCACAAGCAGTTTCCGTGGTCTCTTCCCAGATTGCTTGCAGTCTACAGATATGTTCACCCTCCCAGGGAGCCTGCGCTGCTCTCTTATGTCTGCAGGGGCTGCATGGGTGCCATTTACATGACAGCTTCCTTTCCTGTCTGGCCCACGCTGGCCAGAGGGAATCCAAAGTCCCTGGACTTCTGCAGGGCAATTCACTGCTGCAGAGTGACTTTCTTTCCATCAACATCTTCCTGGCAGCTTGGATAATTACTACCACACAAACTGGACTGCCTCGAGAGCAGTTCCAGGCACCTGTGCATTTCCACACAGAGCCTTTTATAATCGCACACAACACGTCCCTAACAGCAGGGGAGGAAAATGGATGAAGCCAGAATAAACGTCTGTTAAAGGATAGGTTTCTCAGCTACTCCATTTTCCACCCTCCTGGCTGGACAATTTTGGCTAGCACAAAGCAGGCCGTAGGATAGGGCTCTCAGCACTTCACTGTCCATGCACTTGATGTCCCTCAGCTGTCTGGGCGCAGTGGGCTGCCCTTGCTGGGCACGTATGGCACATGGACCTCTCATACCCAGCCATTCTCAACCCTGCCTTTATAGTTGCCTGGCTAATTCCCCTCCAGCGCAGGACAGCTTTGCTCTCTCTCCAGTTAGGTCTCTCCAAGGTGCTTCCTGGTAGCTGCATGACTGCATAACTCACCAGACAGGACGTCATGATGGATGATGCAGCAGGCGATGGCTGAAGCCTGTCAGCTCAGCTTTGACGGGATGTCCCAAGGAGGTACAAGTTTAGCAGACAGCACCAACAACCCTGAGCCAAGCACTTCAGTGCTAGGCTCCTAGAAGCACTTGTGCTTGTAAACAGTGTTAGGCGTGAAGGCTTGGAATTAGGCCAAAAATGCTCAGAGCAGAAAGCCGGCGGCAACAGATCCAGGGAGAAATGATGCCAGCAACAGCTCATCGCAGAACAAGAGAGAAGCCTGAAGCAGGGGGAAGGGAGGAGAGAATCAGCACAGCTGCAATGACACTCCTCTGACTGCACAACCGCTTCTGCAAGATGGCCCTGCGCTGCAGTCTAAGGAGAAATGGGAAGACCCCACTCCAGATGATTCACTGGCTACAGCAGCAAATGCCAAGGCCCCCTTTCCCCTGCAGACATGCAACACAGCATCCTCACACAGCAGGACATTGCAAGGCCAAGGTGAGAAAGCCCCTACCAGGTCCCAGGGTGGATCCAGGCTCCAGAACATGGTACTGAAACTGTTCCAAGCAATGCCAACAAAGCAGCATCTCTCAAGTCACAGGAGACACAGGGGCATCAATACCGCAGAAGAGCACAGTCACTCCCGAAGTCTGGAGCCACAGGACCCGTGGGGATGAATGACACCTGCTCACCCCACAGCCCAAGCACTCCAAAGATGGCCAGGGGCTCCTCGCCCAGCAGCAGGCCATTAATGGAAATGGGTGGGTTTCTTAACAGGTGAGGAGTGGGAGAAGCAGCAGGGCATGCTCCGCTGTGGAGATGGGAGCGCAGTCACGGCACGGGTCAGCCTCATCTGTGAGCACATGCTGCCAGCGCCCAGAGTGATTCACTGTCACAGTAAATGCCTTCCCCAGGAACTCATGCCACCAGCTTTGCCATGTGCGTGACCTACTTGAGCAAGCACCAGACACCAGCCCACCCCCTGTACAAGCCACCTCTGCTCGGGCTTTTCCCCTTAAGGTTAATGGAAGAACTCGGACATGCGCTGCCACCCGTGTTGGAGAAGCCATCTCGTTAGCAGCCAGGTGGATGGAAAGGCCACACTCTTAATTGCGCACATGCAATTGCCAGCCTAACTGCAGCATGAATGGGTGGCTGCAGTTGCCCACAAATTCAGTGCGACGGCCAACAATGGTGTTGGGCATCCCATAGGCAACACAGGTGTCAGTGGCCGTGTGGGAAATGGGTGCATGATTAAATCCAGCTGCAGCCCCCAGACATGGCACATACCCTGTCTTTAGGGATGACAACCTGCTTGGGGAGGGGCAGAAGGAGAATTGGACCTCAGCTGCAAGGACACGTGCAGCAATTAGAAAGAGAGAGAGGAATAACAAAGTGAGCTGGAGGGGGCAGTGGAAGGAGGAAGGGAACGAGAGCCCACCCCCGTGGGAACACTCAGCAAAGACATGGAAATGCTCAGATGGAGATGCCAACCACAAAGAGTGCTTGGAGCTGGGTAGGCCTAGAGGCCAACCTGCTCCCCCCGTGGATGTAACTGCACTACCTGGCAGGCTCAGCCCTTGAGAGCAAAGCTCGAGTGGTCTACGAAGACACTCAAAAAGCCAATGCGAATGTGTGAGAGGGGGCCCCTGCTAAAACACAGGCCAGAACAGGTTCCACATGAGAAATGGAGGCAGAAGCCGTGTGGGAGCAGGGGGAGAGAGGGGAACCAGCTACCTGAAGCAACAAGAGAGAGGAGAAAAGCTGGCACTCCAAGCCCCGAAAGCAAAAGGCATGTTGAAAGGAAATGAGAAGCCAATAGGAACTCGGCTCTCCCTTTTTATCAGAGCAGCATAAATTATTTTCCTACGCAGAAATCCAGCTGAAGAGCAACAACTTAGCCTACGCAGAGCAGCACAAACCAAGCCACTGAATGGACACACCGGGTAAGGGGAACAGAGAGGTTTATTACACTAATTAGCAGGCATCGGAGCAGAGGGAAGTGTGGGGAGAACTGCCTCCCCTGCAAGGAGCAGTCAAGGCCTGCATGAGTGTTAGGACATAGTTGCTTCCACCCTTTCAAGCCTGCCTGCCCTGCCTGAGAAGTGGGCCCTCTGCCCAGTTTCACTCCCTCCAACAGAAGGGCAACTTCTCTCTTACTCCTGGCTAATATTTGTTTGCTCCCTGTCAAAGAAGCCAAGCTTCATGTAGGAAAATTGCAGGTACTTGATGCCCAGTAGGCCTCACTGGAGCACTGATCGATATATATACTGCTCACATAACAGCTCTGCTATGCATTAACCAGCCTAGGCTTGATTAACCAACTTGACCAACGCACAAGCTCCTCACACAGACAAAACCTGGCACGTGGGCCAGATTTCATAGATTTCATAGACATTAGGGCTGGAAGGGACCTCGGGAGATCATCGAGTCCAGCCCCCTGCCCAAAGGGCAGGAAG
>NW_017728921.1:27988835-28007247 GCF_001723895.1 Crocodylus porosus | reverse complement strand
CCCTCTTGAAGTGCAGCGCCCAGAACTGGATGCAGTACTCCAGCTGCGGCCTGACCAGTGCTGCATAAAGGGGGAGAGCGCCCCAAATGGCAGAGTGTACAATGCAGTGTAACCTCCATAGAGGTTAATGAGGTTTTTTTGCTTTTTTTTTGCTAGGGTGTGTGGAAGGGGTGGGGGCTGGGGACTGGAAGGGGAGGCAGGGAATGCTGACTACTGGAGAGAGAGGGTGGGGAGAGAGGATCCTGGGGCTGTTCACTCTCTTAACTTGAACAGCAGCTGCTGCTACTGTGACAGCACAAGCTTGTGCTGCTGCCGTAGAGGCAGCGAGTAGTATGAGCTCTCTGAGAGCTGCTTCCTGCATCCCATTCACTGCACTGTGACTCCCATATGAAGCCTCCTAGGGGGGTGTCATTCCACAGCTCCCAGCTTCCCAGATACGCTATGGAGCATGGGATTGTGCAGGGTTCCTAGGGCCGGGCAGTGGTCGCCCCTACGGTGGCAGAGATTCCCGAGGGGAGAGGGCCATGCTGGTACCTCGTTTCCACCCCCCAGTGACAGCACCAAAGTTGGGAAAGCAATTGCTGTGTTGGTTCCACAATTGTCCTTGTCCGTGTAATTGTCCAATGTTAATTTCTTGAGCATCTTGTATGTAAATGAAACGTGTCTTTATGGATGAATCCACTCTGGCTGTTTCTTTAACAGTGCCTAGTTCTTATTTAACATCTGAGATTTCAAAGAACTTTAAAAAGTTCATCAAGTATCACTAGTCTCTTACGGATGGGGAATTTGTGGCACTAGGAAGCTGAGCGGCTCGGTCAGAACGGCATGAAGTCAGCCAATGCTGCCCGTTCCCTTCCCAGCCTGCCCTCCTCCTGGGGCCCGTTCAGTTGCACAAGATCATGTCAAGATTGTGAGTTAGACCAGGGTAAGGTTACACTGCTGCCCACTTGCGTGGACTGGGGTGAGAGGAGTTGCGTCAGATCTTTTCACCTGTCTCGGAGTTCAGCACTTTCTGTTCAAAATGCCTGCATTTAATTATGAAAATTACTTGCTTTAAATCAGCTGTTTCACCCTCCTCAGCTCCCTGTTTTTTCCATTCATCTCTTTCGTTATGTAGGATACAAACAGACTGAGTCATCTTTTCCCTATGACTTGCAGGTAGGCAGGACAAGAGAATGGCCACAAACTTGAAAATATAGATCTTGGCTTCACCTGTCTTGTCTTAAGAATGGATAACGTTCCAAATAACTAGCCACCCCAATGGTTTCTCCCTCTGACACTTAAATGTTCAAAGAGTTGTTGTCGTGAAAGGCTTGGGACTGACTTTATGTAATTCTAGGTCAGAAAATGGCAGACACACAGAATGGAATTGCTCCCAGACCGGGGGATAAGGAGAGAGCCTTAGTCTAGGGGAAGTTTGCAGCTATATAAAACATGCTGTAAAGACTCATCTTGAACTTCTTTAGAGGTAAAACCTAATAAAAAGCTTCAAGCTTTTATGTTTAACTGGTGCCTTTTTCCCTAAGATAACAGTGCAGGTAGGATTTACCCCAGTCCTGCCCCCAGGCGATGGTAAAAAAGGATGTGATCATCTTTGGGGCATAAATTTGGCCCAATTGGAAGTTTTTGGTTGTAACTGGTGTTGCAGAATCACTCTGGAGGATTCTCTGAAGTTAGGTTGATGTGGGAAGGCTGTGTGAGCTGTTCTGGAAGTAGTGACCATAAGAAAGGAGGCTCCCGGTGACAGGAAGGGGAATGGAGGTCCCCAGTTGAGGGAGCTAACTGGGACTGGAGAGGCTGACCCTGAGAGGCTGGTTTCCACAAAATTTTTTTATGAAGGCTAGAGGTAGTGGTCTGAATTCAGGGCAATGATTTTGCCAGTTTTGTTTTATCATGATTTGTGGTCAAAGCATTTGATCACTTCCTCTGTTTTAGACCATTTATTGTTCCTTTTAAGGCAGGGGGCTGGACTCAGTCTTTTGAGGTCCCTTCAGCCCCTAATGTCTATGAATCTATTTTAATAAATTCTTCTATTTTTCTAGTACTTTACTGAAGTGTTTGTGGTACATGGTGATTTCTGGGCAAATTTGACAACCTGATCATACCCATTCAGCAGAAAGGAGGGCCAATAAGCTTATACACACCCAGCGCACATCTTTGGGAGCACCCTGACACCCCAGGGTTTTGTCAGAGCTGGATCCAGCATGGCCTTGTGCAGTGACCTGATGTTAATGACTCTAGCCAGGCAGGAAGGAGGAGCTGCTGCCTCTAGATGCCACATCCAGGACCAAGGCACTGCTTGTAGCTCAGGCTGTTCCTTGACAAAGAAAATAGGTTGTATGTTTAGGACACATTTTACTGATGTAGGGGTTTGTTTTTTAAAGAAGGTGGAGTATGTAGTGTGACAAGCTATGGCTAAAACATATTGAGTTGTTGTAGTCGACCTCAGGGGCTTAACAAATGTAGTGAGAAAGAGTCCCTGCTCCACAACCTGTAATCTAAAAGGCTGAAATAGATGGGGGGGGGGGATGGTAATTCTTATGGAGGGTGCATGTCAGACTCTTCAGGACCCTGCTCCTTGTGTCATTGTTAACATATAACAATTAATACCTGCCTTAGAGTGGCCTACCAAAGCACAGGACAAATGGGAATCTGTGCCCTAGTGTCCTGCCCAAGGCCACACAGAAAGCCTGTAGCAGATTGGACCCAGTGATAGCCAGGTGCTTGAAGGCACATGGTTGTCCTGGCAACCAGTGATGCACCATGATTTGGAAGGATGCATTAGAGATCACCCAGACCTTTGATGCATATACCTAGACAGGATCATGGGGGAGGAGAGCCTGCCCAGACTTTCCATCTACCCTTTAAGGCCATTGAGGGAGAATCCAAAGGTCAGACCTGAGTCCAGACACTTGGTGCCTCCATGGCTGTAGTTGTATGAGCATCCAGGAATTGAAGCCAGGTCTCCTGTGTGGTAGACAAGAATTCTACTATTGAACTGCAGGGAGCTCGGCTCAAGTGCAAGGCTATTCTTGACAACCAAATTGAAGACTCCAAGAAGCACTGCTCACTTTCAACCAAGTTGGGGAGCGACTTTCCATCTGTGTTGAGTCTCTGTGCTTCGCAGTGTTATTTACCTCCCCATATGACACTTGGCAGCAAACAGGCTTGTCCTACTGCGTCCATCTCTGATCACACCTGATTTTGCTTTCCGGCAGGATGGTCCTAAGCTGCCTGTTTTAGACACCATGTGACAACTTTGATTCCCAGACCCTTGCTACCCAGTGCAAAGCTAATTAGAATGCTGAACTAGCTCTTTTGCTGATTGAACACCAAGGATGATCAGATCAAGGGAGAGGAGGCAGGAGACCTTGGAGGAACCCAACAACAATTCTATCAAGGAACAAATGATTTAATTAATGCAGTAGCTCTGGGATGCATGCTAATTCCTTTGCCTGCTTTGACTTTGGAAGAACAAGCGACTGTGCCAAAGGTGGTTTGGAAGCTGCAGCACCTGTCTCCTTCCCTTTCTTCATGGGGGGGGGGAAAAAAATCAATACAAAACGAGATGTGTGGACAAATTTGTTATCTCTTGACTGAGCCTTGGAGATAAAGTCTGAATGAAATTTTGTTGCCATGTGAAGGGCAAGTGAGCTCCTGGTGTGTCTTCAGGAGGTTTATGCTCCTTAATTGGTTAAAATAGCCACTTGTTTATAACTAGGAATCCTTTGATAAAACCACTGGAGCTAAGACTTTGCCCCAGGGTATTCCTTGATTTG
Organism: Crocodylus porosus; assembly: GCF_001723895.1. Classification (NCBI taxonomy): domain Eukaryota; kingdom Metazoa; phylum Chordata; order Crocodylia; family Crocodylidae; genus Crocodylus; species Crocodylus porosus. The sequence continues at coordinate 28,003,468 of NW_017728921.1, read as the reverse complement.
CTACTTAGTGTTGTTGTCTCCAAGGACCTGTTAGATCCTCCAGCAATACAGTCAAATAAGCATGCAGCAGCTATACAATGAGTATAAACTCAGACACTTTCATTAGGAAGGTTTCTTGGGCCCAGGAGTGATTATATAAGGAGATGGCTATTCTGGTCTTTCTCTAATAGTCCAGTAGCTACAGCACTTGCTTATTATACATAGCAGACCTTGGCTCCAGTCCTTGCTCTAAATTGGATAGAGTAGGCCCAATGAACAGCTGGTGAAAGGTCTGATAAAATGAGGTGTGTGCGCTCTTATATCAGAAATTATTTTACTTGGTTAAAAAGTTAGTTAACTTTTATTATTTCTGCATCCCTTTAGAGATGGTCAGTAAGAGGAGCTTGAATCAATATCCTAGAATAAAACTATTCAAGGAAATCAGGGGAGTGTTTTTTCTTATGTCTTATACATGCCTAGCTCCATAGTGGTTAGAAGGAATCTTACCAGACTTTCTGAGTAGGGCTCACATGGGGGTTGGAGCAGGCTCCAGCAATTTCAAACACCTGTTTGTAACCGATCAGTTAAAATGTTTCCTGAAATGCAGGCTAAAGGAGTGCAAAAGGATGAGGCCTCTCACCAGGGAGCAAATAAGAGGATAAGAGTGATTCTCAATTTGGGTAACCTGGGGTGCCAGGAGATTCTTGTAAGGGTGCCATGGGGTGGCGCACAATATCAGCACTATTAGGTGTGCAAACATCTACTCATGATTCACAAGATAAACCCAAAGATTTCAAATAGGAATCCAGAGTGGTGAAAACATCATTTCCTCTTACAGTCTTTCCGAGGTCTTTGCAAAAAAATATTGCTCTATCATTTAGTAAGAAAATGAGTGAAAGCTAAGAGCTGCTGGCATTTTCCTGGGGATGCCCAGTCCAGAAGAGTAGCACTGGGATAAAGGTTATTTAAGCATTCAGCCAAGTTCAGGATTCTAGATCTAATGGAGCTTGTAAAACTTTTCCTGAAGGGTTGCATATTCTCTCATCTGTAATGGGGGTCACTTCAGTATCCCCGTGATGGTCACCAAAATCTGTTTTATATCTCCTATCTACAGTATAGGTAAGTTTTATACATGGGGAGTCCTGTTCTGTGCATGCTGTTAACTGTTTTCTTTTCTGGCTTAGTAATTTCTTTCCTTGCCCTGTGTTTGGAGAGACGTATCAATTTATCTTAATATTGTTAGAAGTTTGTCTTTGACCTTCATGAAATAATTTGGTTTCCCTTTGCCCTCTAAACCAGGCTGGGGAAGGAATAGGAGACACTGGTATATATCATTATTTTCAGTATAGTTTATTAACTTGCCATTGGATGAAATAGTGGATTGTAGGTCGCCTCCTGTACAGGAAAGTTAAGCATTTGGTAGCACTTGTCTTATTCCAAAGAAGCTATACTCTTGAGGGGTTGTATTTATTTATTTAATCTTTTTGTACAGAAGTCTCAGGAAAATACACAACAAAACATGAAGAGTACTTGTGGAGAAAGGAAAATAAAACCATAGAGAGTATCTGTATATATGTGACTATGCTTCAAACCTTGGTCATCTCTACAACTTGCCTCTAAGAGCCTATGTACATAGGCTTTCCACTTGTGCTCCCTCCTATTACTCTACAGTGCATTGTCTTTTCACTGTAGGACCATTTGTGTCCACTGCCATTTCATCTTCTGCCTCTCCCGTCAATACTAAATAATAGTAAGAGGATGGTTGTCCTAGTGCTGTCTGGTAGTGCTTATCTGGCACTTAATTTTAACCTCTTCTCCCCACAACACATACAGTCTCTCCACCTCTATCAAGCTAACCAAATAGTCCCATAATGCTCTGGGCATGAGCTATACTAGGGCTATGATCCTTAAATTACCATTGAAGTGATAAATTGGATTTTTCTCTGCTACAGAGGGCCCAGACAATGGAAAGTCACCTTGACAAAAGCAAACTTGGAAGAGATTGTACAGTACATTAATCCTAAACTTTCTCACAGTACTTCAGAACTTCCTCTTCCCAGCATAGTCCAGGAAGTGCAGAGCCACATGAAAGTAGGGGGCGTGAAGGAAGATGAAGTCAGTCAGGTGAATGAAAGGTCAGATAAAATGAGAACCTTGCTCACCCACACCCATGTGTTGGACGTAATGTCTCTCTCTACTACAAAAGTTTAATTTAATTTTTCTGGGGTTCTCATAGGGTCAGGAACAGCTGAAGCTAACTGTTGACTCGTAGCAGGAGTGACTGGTCTATTTTGTATAGCCCCCTTATGGTGGCGCACCTTTGGGTGCTTGCCACTTGAAGAGCATGAGCAGGCTGTGTGGCAGCCTGCAGGTGACTGCACAGCCAATCGGGTGGTCACATGACAGACAGGAGGCCGCCTGATTGGAGCAGGGCTGAGCAGCCTCAGTATAAGAGCAAGCCCTAAGGAGCAGGGTGAGCAGTTGCTGCAAGGATGCTGCTGAAATAACATCGCCGAGCTGGAGCTCTTCTGCTCCCAGGAACGTTCTGGAGGTCAAGGGTAGGATCTGTCTGTGGGGAAGCAGGAGGTTCCTGGGACCCAGTGGGATCCCAAGCCTAGAGGAAGTAGCTATAGGCTTGAAGCTGAGGAGAAGCCATGTGCATCTAGGCTTAGAGAAGGCACAGGTCAGCCTAGGAAGGGGGCTTGGAGAGTGTGGGCCTGCAGAGGGGCTAGGCAAGCCCCTGACTAGAACTGGCAGCGACTTGGGTCAGGGGCTTGGATGTGTCCAATGGAGGAATAGGCTGCTGGGTATAAGATTTCTGGGGCTCGAGGCAAGCCTGGTGTGGGCTGATGGCTTCATGGTGGGGCTCAGGGGGGACCCCAGCTGAGTAGGACGGACAGCAGCTGCCAGACTGACCCTTTGAGCCTCAGCTGGTCAAAGCAAGGGAGCCAGGGCCGATAGGCTGAATCCCACCGTGAGGGGCAGGCCACGGCTGTGGAGAGCTACTGGCCTGGAGGCAGGGCCAAAGCCTAAAAGAGTCTGACGATCCCCTTAACTGAGGGTGGGGCATCACTGCCAAAAGAGAATAAGTGGTCAGCTGGCCAGCACACTGGTATGACAGAGGTTGAGGCTCAGCCTCCTGATGGGAGGTATCCTGCAAGGGGCCTGAGGGAGAGAAGAGGCCAGCAGCGGAGAATCGGACAATGTGGTGGAGACTGTAATTGTGCCCAGGAACGAGCAGCCCAAAAGGAGGAACACTGAGGAGCCCGGTGAGAGAACAAAAGACCAGGGCAGAGACACCCGTTCTGGGGAGTGACCTAAAACTACACCCTGTTGGTGTCGGATGGTGTGGTGGGCCTGCCTGTGGAGGGGCAGTCTTTAGGAAATGCCACACCAGTGCCTCCCTAATGAAAGGCAAGTATGGGACATTGGAAAGCCTCAGCCTCCACTGCCTTGTGGGTGACCCTATGGAGGGCAACAGCATGTCCTGACATAAAAGCACCAGGCTTTTTGGGCAACAGCACGGGCCAGGAGGCCCCGAGGCCTGATAAGAGGGAGAGTAGGGTCTAGGTATGTCCACAGATGCCTGAGGCCTGAGTGGGCCATAGGTCAAAAGTAGGGTCCAGGCATGTCGATGGACACCTGAGGCCCAAGAAGTGTAAAGCCCTGGAGCTCCAGTGAGGGGGTGGAGTGCGGTGGGCCAAGAGGCAAGGAGCCCAGAGTGTGTGTGGGAGTAGAGGCCCAAGTGAGGAGGCACGTGACCCAGGCGTGTCTAAGGACACCTGAGGCCAAGTTGAGCCAGAGGCCGGGCTAAGGTATATTTGAGGATGCCTGAGGCAAAGTGCAGCCCAGCAATGGGGCCGGGGAATTAACAGTGGAAAAGATTTTTGGATGCCATCTGCCACGGCATGGTGAAGGGGAGGTCAGAGCCATGTATTATGCCCTTTGGATCAGGGCATTAAATGGGCAGCCTGCCACACTTTTCCAACTGTTTTCTTTGATACGTCAAGGTATGGCAGGAGAATTGGGGTGAACTGCCCTAGGCAGGTGAGTGAGCCAACATTGTGACTGGCCCTGGAGATGGCCCCCTGACCCACCTCTCTTCACCCTCTGAAGTACAAGGATGGTCCTCAGAAATTTGCTACTTTGAAGTAGGAAGGCATTAGTGAGGCTTAGAATTGGCTTTGGGTAGCTAGCCCTGGGCAAATAAGATTTAATGTGATCCAGGTCCTGCCCCATCAGTGTTTATGGTCCTATCTAGAACCCTATCAGCTTCATCATTATTTAAATCTGAAGGACTTTCTCACAGAGGCCTAAGACTAGACTAGCAAAGAAGCAACTTAGTAGAGTGTTAGGGTGGTGGGATGAGGGCTGGCACTAAGAGGCAACTCTTCCTTTCCCCTGTTGTTTCTGAGGCTCTTCCCCATGACCCTCTTTCTCCTTTTAAAACAAGGCTGTACTGGCCATGGAGAGAGAACAAATATGAAAAGGCATTGGACCTCCAGCCTTTAGGCTAGTTTATTTAACATCAGGCTTCTGCCCCATGTCCCCCTGGCCTTTCCAGTGGCTGTAAAGAGCTAGAGCACTGAAGAACTCCAGTGGGGTTCCTTGGCAAAGTTGCAGGGGGTGGGGGGAGGGTCCAAGCCAGGGGATGGTGTACGGACGATAGGATAAATCTGGGGACCCTATGGGATATTGCTTAAGCTGACTGCACAACCAGAAGAGGCCTCCAGAATCTGAATCTGAGTCTGTGCTGTGCTCTGAGAGCCACTAGGCAGGCTGCCAAGAGAGAAGCCCTGTCTGCCCCAGGGTAGACTCTCCTGAGCCAGGTGTAGACATATCCCAAATGCTATGGAAAATGAATAGCTATGTTGTACCTTTCAAACTTTTTAAGGCAGCTTAACATCTTACTAAAGAGTGGGGCGAAACTTCTGGGCTTGGGTGTTTTCGGAGTTGGGGGTTAAACCTTCCTGAGGAAGTAGTGGGGGGCAGGAGGGAAAGGGCACATGCCTTGCAATGAAGCAGCAATTTCCTTCGTGCACCTTAACCAAGAAGTATCTGCCTAAGTCTGGCATTGTGCAGCATTCCCTGTCAGAGACGGGGCTGTTCAGAGTGTGTGAGTCGGGGCCAGGTTGTGTTTATCGGAGGGGGGAAGGCCTGAAGGGGAGCAGGTGGCAGTGCAGCAGGAAACACCTGTTCATGTTCCCACCAGCTCTCTGCTCCCTGCACTCGGTGTGAGAGCTGCCCTTCCAGTAGAGCTTGCTCATGCCCAACACCAGTGAGGAGTGCAGTGAGAGCCGTTTGCAGCCTGACCCCTTTCCTCTGTGTTCCCAGACCTGATGATGGGATTCTTGCCTGCCAGAATGGATGGCGGCTGCTTTGTCAGAGACGGGAACTACAGAACAGCTGGGAGCAAGTAAGCCAGGGGAAAGAAGGGAGGGCGCCTTTTGTACTTGCTGGGTGAGGAGGATGTACCTTTGTTACAGGAATTATTTCACACCCTTCTGGGCTGTGCTGCAGTAATTGGATATCACAGAGCCATTCAGTAGTGCAAAGTATTGTGTGCTTGCCTACATCAGCAATTTGTTCCCGAATTGGGTGGATTTGCTTTTGGGGCTCTCAGGGAAGCGTTTTCCATTAAGCAGTCCACAGAAGAGATGGGTTGTGAGAGGTAAGATCCCTCATGGGGTTAATGTGCCTCAGCACTAACATTGATTATAGTAGCTTAAATTCAAATGTCCATCCAGACATTGGCTTTTCTGTTGAAAGCATAGCTAGGTCCACTGAGCAGTCAATGTAGCAGTAGCTTTTGTGAAGAGGACTGCTTTCCATTTGGAGCTATTCTGAGACCCACCAAGCTCATGTGGGCCACCAAATTGGTGCTTGTATGTTAAACACTTAGCTTCATCTGGTTTTGGCTCATTCCTGATGGACAGAGTTCTGCTGACCTCTGAGTTTTGGATTGGGCTGTTTGTCATTTCATTGAGAAGAAAGTCCATTGGGGGAGGTACAGATCTCAAAAGCTTGTGTTGTTGTGGTCCTGACTGTCTCCAGGAATTCCTCTCTGACCTCGGGGAAAGTTGCTATACTTCTCTGTACCTCAGCTTTCCCGACTGTCTAAAAAAGGAGTACCCTCCAGGAATGTTGAGCAGCTTAATGTGTTAAGGTCTGTAAGGAGCATAAATACTCGGATTCACTACCAATCATCTTAGAGAAGTGAAGGCCTCTGTAATGCTGCGTTTTGAATTCCATTGGGAACTCTTTGTTGCTGATTATTACTTCATGTGGCAGTTAGAAGTGGTGAGAAACCCAACCCATCTGTATTAAGATCCCTTAAGATATGCAGCTCTTTTTTCAAATTGCGGAACTTTGTCATTGATTCATATATACTTTTTTTTTTTTTCTGGCCACTTTTTTCCTGCTTCTGCTTTGCGTGGGGTTGAGTTTTGCTTTCTTCTCTGTTTGAACTCCTACCACCACCCGCTCTCATGCCAAGATTGGCTGAAACAGTTCTGGGTTGACACCATGGAAACCACCAAGTTTTGCCTTGTTTCCATTGGAAACAGTAACTGGGAGCAGGGCCACTTAAAATGTGGCCTGAGCTTGCCAACATATCCCTGGCTTGGGAATGCAAAATGAAACCAGGCAAAACGTGCCTGGATCAAAGTCCTGCCATACTGATAATTGGCACCTTCACAACAATGTGTATTCAAAGCTCTGCATGCACTTAGTTGATATCAGCACTGCTTATGTCAGCAGTCCCCCAGGCTCAATCTATCAAAACCAAACTGTAACAAGGCACTTTTGATGCAAACTGCCACTTCCTTATCGGGCTCCTTCAGAAAAGACCATAAAGACTCCATTGGTTCAGTGCTGTCTCTGCTCCTTGCCTCTCTGGGAGCAGAACATTATGCCCAGCAGGACTTGGGTGGCATTGGAGATTGATAAAACAACTGGACCTTGTGTAAACCAATAAATAGCTTATTGCACTGAAATGCACAGGTCATGCCTCTTTTAGAGGCTCTGAAGTGAGCCTCATCCAATGCCACTGTCATTGTTACTGTCCTTGTTGGTTGTTATTGAACTGTGGTCGATCTTAAAATCTCAGGAACTGCAGTGCTGGTAAGTCACAGCCAGGAGATCCCAACACCAATCTTGTCTTAAAAAATGACTGCAGGCTAAGTTTGGCAAAGGCTCGGCCATGTTTATTGTCTACAAGGCATGGCACTAATGCACTCATGATCTGACAGATGGGGTGTTAACGCACGTATGCCTGGGACAAGGTATACACAGGACAATGCCGTGACATTGGCATACCGCATAGGCTCCCCTAGCCAATACAAAGTTCCCATACTTTCAAATTCTCCTTTGATACAGTGATCAAAACAAATTATGTAGTACAACTTTTTTTTTAATACCTTAAACCACCCTGTACTCTACACTTGTTTTGCAACCTAATCTGGGTGTTCCCATTCCAAGCTTGTCTTACACCATGTACAGCCATCTTTTCCACATCTCCTGGCAGGAGATAGCAAGTTTTAGTATCTCCACATACTAAATTTCCCTTATATAAGGAGTTCATGCATTGGCCTGCTCTGGTCAATGCTTTAGCAAAGCCTTTGTGTGAGCAGTATGTATATGGATCAATGTTCTAGTGAGGCCTACATGCACCTGTGAACAGTGGTAGTGGATAACTCACAGTGTGATGCCACTGAATTGGCTGGCAAGAGGCCATGGAAACCTTAGGTAAGAGAAGTCTGGGAGAACACTCAGTAATAGCCATTGCCATGCAAAGAGAGAACTTGTCAGGGCAGCAGTGTTCCCAATGTCCTGGGGTTTCTCACACAAGCTGACTCTTCTCAATTAATCACAGAGGAGCCCAGTACCATTGTATCCTGAGCTGTCCCAGGATCTATGGAAGAGCATTTAAGCCCTCCCTCCTAATAACCACAGACACTATAAGAATACCTACAGGTGCCTCTTAACCCATTCTTACCCTTACACCCACAAGTGCTGCTACAGCACTCATGGGACAGCAGATGACTCCAATCCCTCAAAACTTCCATGGATGTTGTCTGACTGATACCTCATCATCGGTTGGAACCAAGAGCACTCAAACAATATTAGTAATAGTACAGGTAATATAACCTGTTCCTGGTCCTAGGGATACTGTCCTGTTTTTTGTCTAGGTACGTGATTTGTTTTGTATGCCACCTAGTGATTGAAAATATGATGACCAAGTTCCTTTGTCTGCATAACTACTTACGTAACTACCTATTGGATGAGATGGCTGTATGCATGGGTAGGTATGCAAGCTGCTAGTTGCTCAACTCCTGATGCTGTATATTTTAGTGCCTGGGGGTGAGGGTGGGTTACCATTGAACTATACCTGCTGGAGAGCAAGTAGTCTTAACTTAGAGAGGGTCTGGAATAAGGACTTTCATTAGTTTTTGAGGGATTTTGTTTTTGCCTTTTTTTAAGCAGCCAGAAAAAGCTCAAAAGACAACTCACTTGACTCTCCAAAACAACCACCAGAGATTTTTTTGTATGTATTATCTTACCAGCTTCCCTTATTCCATGTTTCAGGAGTTGTCCAAACTGATGCAATACGAGCAGCTAAGACTTGAAAAGGATAAAAGTTGAACATATAGATTGCCTAGTAAATATTCTGCTGTTTATGTTCCAAAATCATAACACTTAGATGCAAGTAACAAATATTGGGGTCATCTTGGTAATTTTTGCGTTGGAATTGTGAATGATATGAAAATGTACCTGTAGTTCTCTCAGACATATCAGTGTGTTCAGGATCTGTGTCCTATTTCAGTTCTCTATCTTCCTTTCTTCTTTCTCTCTTCCTTTAGAAGAATAAGGAAGGGTGTGGGGAGGAAGTTGTTGACCAGATTTCACTTGTGCATGTGGCCCAGCCTCAGGTGAATTGGCTTGCTAGCCCTATTGCATGATAAGCCCCCAGGAATTCTGGCATAGGAAAAAGCAGATCATATTACAGGAGACTTCAGTGTTGTTCTAATCCTTTCCACGTCAATCTGAGAAGACTCCTGAGACTTCTAATATGCGACACATTGCTTTGAAAAAGAGTTGCCTTAAAGATTTTGATGTGGGTTAACCAGGTTAAATATTATGGATGAATTAGTGTTTGCAAAGTGCTTTGAAACTGGCAAGCGTTTTGCAGTGGGTGTCTTTTTTTTTTTTTTTAGACCGGAAACTTAATACAGCAAATTACTAAGGTACATCCCATGTGTGGAATATGTGCTACAATGAGGTAATTGTTTCAGGTCATTATAAATCCCTAGTCCTGCAAACACTTCTGCCCTCAAGTATGTTTGCTTACCTGACGAGTCCTGTGGAATGTAATAAACCTGTCTGTTGTGTATCTGAAGGATTTGGCTGACCCCTTTTTTCCCCTTCTTTACTGGAATGTACTTTATAGATGACCAATAGTCGTATCGCTTCAAATGCAATGGATTTGGTAGGGCCCTTTTGCAATGGGCTCTGTTGGATCTAAATTCAGAATTTTAGATTCTTGAGTCATTGGGCTTTGACAGTCCTAGTGGTAATAGAAATGTCTTCATGAATTTTTCATCTGTAATAGTAATATATTGTTTGTTGTTTGTATTCCTTCCTTTTGTATTCATGCTTCCTTTTGCTGTTACCAAAACCCAAAGTCCCAAGCTGGGGGGCTGTGTCTATCTAGGAAGTAGGAGGGAGACAGGTTTTATGTCCAGGAGACCTGGTCAGGAAAACTTCTATCTCTGGAAAGGGATTAAGAAAGAAGAACCTTTGAAAAGAAGAAAAATATTTTCATTTTTGAATTGACATTTTTGTGGAATCTTTCAATGTCTTTAGTTAAAATGAAGAAAAGCTTTAATTTCTAAGTCATTAGATGAATTTTTCATCTGTAATAGTAATATATTGTTTGTTGTTTGTATTTTGGATTTGTATCTTTTTGTAACCCATATTCTGAAAAATTATGAAAGCACCTAAATCCTAGAGAGTGCAGCTAATTGAAAAACAAATGTGAAAGCAACTAATGCATTTCAGTTGTCCATGCTGAATGACATTCAGAAACCGTACAATAACACCGTGAATAATAAATTAGATTGAAAACATTCCTCCTGTTCCAATAGTCTTGGGCAGACGGTAACAAAAGCCAGGAAATGTGTGTTTTTACCTTCTCTCGCTAAACGCATGTGACCAGATCCTGAGTCATGTTAATCAGCAAAGCTGCATTTAACCTCAAAAGACAGACATTGATTGAAGCCAGCCAAGGATCTCATCCATGGATATATTTTAAAAATCAACTGTCTCTTTAAGAGCCATCTTGAATTAATTTCCAAGTAATAAAAGGGGAGAAAGAGGTGAGTAAGGATGGGGGCAAACGCTTCTCTGCAGCTGGAGCACACGCACAGAATTTGTGGAGAAAGCAAATCTAAGGCACATGCAGAGCTGTAGTGCAACAAGCCATTATTTCACACTAGATAAATTCTGCCACTGCCTCAGCCCCTTGGCAACAACCCCAGGAGCTTCCTTAAGTCTCCAGAAAGATCAGTGTCTCTCTTTGGTCTGACGTCTTTATTTGTATTTTTTCCATGGTTGTGGTCTAGACAACCAGTCACCTTTTGTGAACCCTTGAGTGGCAGGAGGAGGGATCAGCATTCCTCTTGCTTCAAAGCCAGTGCTTTAGCAGCTGCCAGTTTAATGAAGCTTTCCTACCTCTCAAGAGTCTGTGTGACACCTGAAGTCACAGCTTCTGATAAACACAGGAGAGCCAGACAGCAGCAACCACCTACCTCATGCTTCCTTTTGCTGTTACCAAAACCCAAAGTCCCAAGCTGGGGGGCTGTGTCTATCTAGGAAGTAGGAGGGAGACAGGTTTTATGTCCAGGAGACCTGGTCAGGAAAACTTTTATCTCTGGAAAGGGATTAAGAAAGGAGAACCTTTGAAAAGAAGAAAAATATTTTCATTTTTTGAATTGACATTTTTGTGGAATCTTTCAATGTCTTTAGTTAAAATGAAGAAAAGCTTTAATTTCTAAGTCATTAGAACAGAAAAATGTGGTGACAGTGGCCCATTTTAAAATGAGAAATGGGGACACAAATTAAAGGGGCTTCCGTACTCCTTTTAAAGGCTTAATTGGTCCAGGCTTTGCTCTTTGGGGAATTTATTCTACTTGGATCTTGTCCCTACTGTATTTCCACTTTTCATAACAGCGAGCACAATTTTTTTTCTCAAAACTGCCCCTTTCCTGTCTCCCACAACTGCTTTTGTGGCAGTCTCAAAAGTGTGGAAGCAGACATTTCATTGCATACGAGTGTTTAGGATTCAGCAAGCCCTCAGGGAGAGGATCCTTTGGGCGGAGAACACTTGTTCCCATAGCATAGCAGTTTGGTAGCTGTGGTGGTGTGGGGCAGGGGGTTATGATCCTAATCTCACTAGTGGGACAGTTCCATCAAAGGTCAAACTGGGACACAGCGTCACTTGACAGTGAAATCCTCTGTTCTGTCGGGTGGCTTCATTCCTGCAGACTGCTCCAGAACTGCTCAGAGTTCAAAAGAAATGCAGCTATAAGGCTAAGGGGGAAGCAGAGGAGCAACAAAGCTACAATGACAAGTTGAACTGTGTCTCAGAGGAACACACGCCAGCTCTGAAAAGGGATTGAGCCAGCCATTCTAGGGCAAAGTAATTTTCTATGTGAAGAAAGAAGTCAGGTGTTGAAAGAGCTCAAGCCAAGTTTATAAAGTATTTCCAAGAAAAGGGCATAATTTTGAAATGGTATTGGAAGTCTGCATACATCTCTTTAAATATAGCAAGAGGCTTGGAAATGGCTTGGTACATGTATTGGAGAAAACCACGTACTCTTCTCTCCTGTCATTTTCCTAGCGATCTTGTGATTGCTCTCAATGCCTGCCAAGTCTTCTCTCACCGTATTTCTCCTTTCATCTGCTTTTTTTTTTACTTGCTATCTTTTTGCTTAGCAGTTTCATGAAAATGACCCCTTGCGCTCTCCATGATGCTACATGGAGCCCTAACCACTTGGTAACAAGCAAGAGGTGAGCAAAGCAGCTGCTGAGAGACGAGCTGGTATCAGAGGGACCTTGCCAGGGGCAATGGATCCTTAGCCCAGAGGGATGCTGCATATTGCATGTGAGGGGGATGCACTGAGAAGCCCCAGGCATGGAAAAAGGCTCTCCCTTCTTTTCATCTCTAGGTATGTCATCTCTTCCAAGCAGGCAGATGTTTTTTGGTTTCCTGTACTGGCACAGTGTCAGGAGGTGATTGCCATGTTCCAGCAGCCCCCTGAATCTTGTGTACCAGTGTCCCTGTGCTTGAAAATGGTGGCAGGGTTGCTTTGAACTAAAGCTTATTGAATAAGCTTTCTTTCAAGTGCCCCTGCCACCATTTTTAAGCGCAGGGACCCTGATACATGAGGCATGGTGGTGCTTTAATTCGAGCAGCTCTCAGAGCCACTCTAAAGTGCTTCTCCCTCCACCCCCCTCCACTCCAGAGCATGTATTAAAATACTCAGTAAGTCCAGATCCCTCCGCCTCTCCTCACAAGTTATGTGCCCCAGCCCCCTCTTCCTATTGCCCTCCACTGGACTCCCCAATTTGTTCACATCCTTTCTGTAGTGGGGGGTTTCAAAACTGGACATGAAGATGTGGCCTCACAAGTGCTGAATAGAGGGGAAGAATCACTTCCTTTGATCTGCTGGCAACACTCCTATTAATACAGCCCTGCATGCTGTTAGCCTTCTTTGCAACAAGGACACACTGTTGGCTCATTCAGCTTATTGTCCATTGTGATCCCCAGGTCCTTTTCTGCAGAGCTGCTGCTTAGCCAGTTGGTCTCCAGCCTGTACTGGTGCATGGGATTCTTCCATCCTAAAGGCAGGACTTTGCACTTGTCCTTACTGAACCTCATGAAATTTCTTTTGATCCAATCCTCCAATCTGTCAAGCTCTCTCTGAATCCTAGCCCTACCCTCCAGTGTATCCACTTTTCCCTGCAGATTGGTGTCATCTGTGAACTTGCTGATGATGCACCTTATCCCATCTTCCACTTGCTGATGAATATATTGAATAAAACTAGCCCCAGGACCAACCCCTGGGGCACGCCACTTCATATTGGCTGCCATCCAGACATCAAGCCATTGACTATAATCTTGAGCCTGATGATCCAGTCTGTTTTTCTATTCACCATACCAGCCGTTCATCCAACCTGTACTTCCTTAACTTGCTTGCAAGAATGTTATGGGAGACCATTATCAAAAGCCTTTCTAGAGTCAAAGTACATCCCATCCACTACTCTTCTCATGTCCACAGAGCCAGTCATCTCATTGTAGAAGGCAATCAGATTGGTCAGGCATGACTTGCCCGTGGTGAATCAATGCTGACTTCCAAATCATCTTCTCCTCCAAGTGCTTAGAAGTGGATTCTTTGAGGACTTGCTCCATGATTTTTCCAGGGACTGGGGTGAGGCTCTAACTCCCCAGGTCCTCCTTGTTATTTTTCTTAAAGGTGGGCACTCTATTTTCCCTCTTCCAATCACCTTTGACCTCTCCTAATCATCATGAATTTTCAAGGATAATGAACAATCTGAGCAATTATATGACTCTTTACGTAAAAGAGCAAATCCTCCTCTCCCCTGCCTGTCCTTCCTAAACCATTTATACCTGTCCATGATAGTGCTGCAGTCATGTGAGCTATCCCCCCCAAGTCTGTTATTCCAATCCCATCATAATTCTGGGACTGTTCAAGGACCTCCCAATTGCTCTTGCTTGTTTCCTGGGTTCTGTACATTCGTATACAGACATGTGAGTACCTAGCCAATTGCCCTACTTTGTCAGAAAGAATGAGAAGACCTCTCCTGTTGCCCCCTACTGCTTTTTCTTTCTTCAGGTCACCCACTTCCCCACTTGGCTCAGGGCTTTGGTCTCCATCCCCTCAGGAACCTAGTTTAAAACCCTCCTCACAAGGTTAGTGAGCCTGTGTGCAAAGATGCTCTTTACTCTCTTCATCGGGTGCATCGCAGCTCTTCCCAGCAATCCTTCTTGAAACAATATCCCATGGTTGACACCATTTGCATAGCCATTTATCGATCTGCAGGATGTCTGCTTCTGTCTGGACCCCTCCCCTTGACTGGAAGGATCAAGGAGTACACCATCTGAGCTCCTGTCCCTTTCACCCTTGTACCCAGAGCCCTGTAGTCACTTTTGATCTGCTCAGGGTCACCCTTGGCAGTATCTTTGGTGCCCACATGGATGAGCAGCATGGATTTGATAGTTAGAGGGTGGGATAGATCTTGGTAATCCCTCTGTGACATCTCAGATCTGGGTGCTGGGCATGCAGTGGATTTCCCAAAACATCAGGTCAGGCCAGCAGATATATGCCTCCATCCCTTGTAGAAAAAAGTCTCTAGCCGCTGCCACCACCCATCACTTCCTCTTAGTGGCAGTGGTCTCAATCCTCCCAACCTTGGGGAGGCCTGGCCTGGTATCATCCACCAATGGAACATGCTCCTCTTCCCCGTTGCTAGGGATCCATATCTGTTCTTCAGGCAAACTGCTGCAGGTAGGTGGAGATGAAGATTTCTGCTTGTTGCCAGAGATCACAAGCTTCCACCTTCCTAGGAGTCCA
>NW_017728921.1:27960082-27986395 GCF_001723895.1 Crocodylus porosus | reverse complement strand
TTTTTTTAAATCAGCAGCTCATCACCAAGTGCTCTTCTTCCATTAAATAAGTGAAGAATTTTTAAGCCTTTTTGTCTTTCACAGGATTAATAAATTTCCTAGACAGGAATTACCTTAAATGAGTCCCATGGACTTTACCAATTTACAGCCTTCTCTTTGATATTTATTATTCTGTGATCGTTTCCAGAGAGAAGGTTGGAGTTTTGAACTATTAACACTTTTTCCAAAGGATATCATCTGAACTTTTCCTGTGTTTTATAACAAGGTAAATCAAACTCAGTCAGTTTCTGTCCAAAATAATCTGCACTATTTTTTTTCTAACAGTGGGGTTTTTGTTCGTTTGGCTTTAGTAGTCTGGAAAGGAATGACGAATGTATTTCCTTTCCAGAAATATTAATGAGGGAAATTATGGTCTAACCAACAAGCCCCTGGCCTTTTTTCTTTTAAAAAGAGGGGTGAAGCATCCCTTTATTTGTAAGGCATCTTGTACTCTGTCATGAGAGAGATGGATTATGGCAAAAATTGCAGTCATTGCAGAGGCTAGGGTTTAGCGGCATCTGAGAGCAGTGTCATAGTGTTTCTCTTACAAGCTAAGCTATTTTGACTTGCAGAGTCCTGTGATGGAATTGGTCAGATCGCAAACTAAGCCTGAGATGTGCATACATGTGTGTTAGTTTATACATGGGCATGCAGATCAATACGAAGAACCCTACTGCTTTCTCTGGTTCCCTTGGCCTCCTCATCCAAACCTTTCTGTGTTACCTGATTCTATGTGGTCAAGGGCAGAAATGTTTGCAGGGTTCTTGGGGATGGCATCTGGCATTCCCTGAGCTTCCAGATCTTTCCTTCCTGTCCTGGGGACTATTTGGGACTTGAAGTTCTCACCTGCCTTCCAGGCCCTCTGTCCATGATGGTCATGTGGCTTTGTGGAGCCTGTTGTCCCATTCAGTGAGTGTCTGTTTATCCCACCCGCCCTGCCCCAAAAGTGCTTGAAGTCACACTGCTGCCTCCTATGTAACTAGTATTGCTAGCACTAGCACTGTCTCCAGCCCAAATACAATTATTTCTATTCCAAGCATTCCCTGAAAGGTGGAGGGGTAAAAAGAGGGTTTGGTGTTTCCCACCTTCTCCAGGGCTTTTTGGCCTGGAGGAGCCTACTCTGGTCTCCTGCCTTGGGGATTACATAACAAGGAGAACAGCCTTCATTGTGACGGAGGTCCTCTTACCAAGACAAGAAACATGTTCCTGCAGTTAAGGTGTCAGGCTATGACTTAAGAAAGCCAGGTTGAAGGCTTTGCTGTACTATGGGCCTCCAGTATAACCCTGGCAGTCACTGTAGTCTTCCTGTGCCTCGATTTCCATCTGTGCAATGGAGGTGATAGCACTGCCCTCCCACACGTGGTTAATGTGAAGAGAGAGACACTAGACAATGAGAGGTACCCAAAGACTGTACTACAGTCATTGGGACTGTGGGAGTACTTCAGACAGGTTGTCTTCAGCCATCCTGCAGTCTTCTCTCCACTTGCAGCTCTCAAGCACCTCTTACTTCAAAATAACTAGCCTTAGAGGATGTTTTTTAATACATGAAGGAAAATCCTTTCTGCTCTGCCTTGATGAGCTTGCTGCATCTTCCCCCTCTCTCACTGCACAGGCTTTCTGAGTGGTTGGTGGATTTCACTAGACTGGAGCCTACCCACTAATTTTCACCATAGCTGTCAAGCTGTGGTAAACACAGAACCCACACAAAGACACTTGATTGCTCTTTATTCCCCTATTTCTCCCCCCCCACCCCAGCAAAAGCGGTTTTGGGCAGAGTTTGTGCGGGTTGCTTCCATCAAGCTGACTGACCGCCCCCCACAAGTGCCTTCCCCTTTCCCCCCTCCCTCCCACATCAGCAATAGTAACCACCACAATGAAGGAGAAGCAGCCACACTACGCCAAAGCCGCCCTCCTAATGCATGTGGGTCAGGGCCCTTTGTCAGTGGTCTCAGCAAATAGGCTGGGATTGAAGAGGCCCTGGAGATGCTGCTCCCCTCACTGCTTGCATGTTTGCTTATCTCAAAGTCATTTAAACATAAGTGGTTTGCTCAGCTCTTCAAGATAGTTCAGGAGGGGAGCATGTAAATATAAAATGCCCTAGCAGAGAGACCCAGATAGTCTCACTTGGGGGTGTATTCTAGCCTTGGGAATGGGTGCTTGCTTTAGCTTTTGCAGAGAATATTTTTTACTCTTAGCACAATGGTGTCTGAGGTCAACATCTTGAACCATGGACAGCATCCTGGGTATGTCAAGCTATTCAGGCAATCGCGTTTAATTGGCCTGTTTATTTCTGTTTTATGGAGGCTGTAGCTTTCCATTCAAATACCTTTTGTAATACAAAGGGACTTCACATTTTGCTCTTTTTTTTTCAACAATTGGCTTAGCTCAAGACCTCTGCAATACATCAATTAATACAAGCTGTGGCAGTAAATTAAAGGGAAACAGGAATGGATATGATGGGATTAGGTCACTGAAACTATAAACTTTGGAACAAATCAGATTTCCTTGGGAAGTGAAGTGGACAGCAGCCATATGTCAGTGAGATGACAGGCTCAGAAAAACTTTCCAGAGTCCCTTAAGTTGGAATTTTATACCAGAACATCTTCCCTGGAATGGTAGCATCCATCAAACTCCTTTTGATAAACACTTAAATGTCAAAAAGGGCTGTAGGAAATGATGTACTAGTAAGCCTTCCATCTGAAAATTGGTCAAAACATTATTTTAGAAATAGAATAATTCTTATAAAAATGTAGGTGAGGGTTTGCCCAGCATGATTACTGCAAAGAAAAATTGAACCTTATACAACCCATTAGAATTCTTTATTTTGTGCCAGCAAACTGGTACTGGCTGACAACTTTATTTACATTTTTATTCAAAAAGCATAAGGTCCCTTCCAAAAGGACCACTAAACTTGCTTAGTAGTCATAGGCAGCAGAGCCAAGATTTTTCTCATCAGAAAAATTAGCTAAGGGAGAAGAGTCTGAGACAGTAGTCAATTCTCAACTTAGCAAAAGATTAGCAACATGGTCCTCAAGGCTCCATAGTAGATCCTGCATTTGTTCAATGGCCTAGTTAAGGATGAAAAGTTGATTGGGCAAAATTATTGATCCTGGGCAAGTCCCGGAAAAATACAGAAAAACTCCTTAGAGGCTCTAAGCAGGTGTGGGGAAAGGACTAATATGTTGGATGATAAACATGCAAAGTAATGAACATTCAAGAGGAAATATCTGAACTAGTCATACCTGAGAGGGGCATAAATTACCAGCATCAAGAGGGGTGAGGGACACCCTGGTCAGTGTTGTGAACAGCTGAATGAAGAACTCTGCTCAGCTGTGACTTAAAATGGTAGTCAAGAGAAAGAAGGGATTATATTGTGAGTAATGAAGAGTGGCATGATGCTTTCTTTATTCTTTTGGCATTATGTGGAATGCACTGCACAAAAGTGATCATCCTCTCTTGGAAAAAAACACTGTATACTTAGAAAAGGCCTGGGAGAGGATGAGAGAAAAGCTTCATGCAGGGAGATTAGAAAGGCTATGGTTCTACTTTTTAGAAAGGACTTATGCTAAAGGTATAGAACAGAAATAATAGCCTTAAACTGCAATAAGGGAAATTTAGGTTGGATATTAGGAAGACCTTTCTAAATGCAAGGCTGTTAAGCATTAGAACATATTCTCTAGAGAGGTTTTAGAATATTCATCCTTGCAACTTTTCAAAGCAGGTTAGATGAACGTTTGTCTGGAATGGCTTAGACGAGGATGATCCTGCCTTGAGCAGGTAGTTGTACTAGAGGATTTCTTGAAGTCACTCCCGGTCTTATCTTCTTCTACTATTCTATGAAAACACTGAGTGATCTAGAGAATGCAAGTCTGGAGCTTCTGTTCTTAGTGCCTCATTAAAAATAGAAAAGGACAAGGAGGTGTTCAATGAATAAATTCCCTTTTTCTTAAAATGGATAGAAATTTGTGAACCCCTACCTAAAGTTAAATAGTAGAACTCACTGTAGTTTCAGAATTTATGTGGATAATGTGAAAATCCAGGGCTGCAGCTGTGACTGTTAATGAAAGCATTTTGGGAGGGGCATAAACCCTTGTGCTTTAGGCTTAACCAACCTCTAGGCATTGAGGGTAAGAGTGTCTTGGGAACGGATTCCCCTATGTGTGCCTGCAGCAGGTCTTCTTGTACTTGTATCTGAAGCATCGAATTCTGACTCTTGCTAAAGACCATACTGGTTCAGAAGGACCCATGTGTCTTGAGTTGTCTGTGCTTGCTGCCATTCCCAGCATTACTGTCCCATCAAGTTATAATAATGCTTAGCTTTTCCATTTATGCATATTTAAATGTGTGAAGGTGGTAAGTGTTGCTTGCCATATTGGGTGCTAGTCACTGCATTTTAATGCACTTAAATATGCATCCAGGAACACTTAATGTTGACCTTACTTAGATGGGGCTTTATCGTGGGAGGCAGCGAGTCTGAAAAGGACTTGGGCATTGTGGAAGGGAGGGAATCATGATGGGTAACTAACTAAATGTGAGCTTCCTGTGATTCTGCCCATGTCTGTGGAGTATAATTACCATTCTGTGCAGTGGCACCTCAAATGTGCCATGCTGCTCTGCACAGGTTACTGCCCCAACTTGGACAGCTATGTTTGTATGGTACTGCAGGTGGACTTATTGTCACTGTCACTCAGCAGGGCTAATTTGCTTCCCAGAACATGGTTATACTGCTTCTAGTTTGAGGCAGCCTGTGTAGGGCAGTGCCACCTGTTTTGAGGGTGCTGCTGCCTGATAGTGAGTTTACAGTGTAGTTATCTCCTCTGTGGCTGCATGGGCTAATGTGATCAGTGGAAGCATCTAGAGGGAATCTTGAGCTGGAGTGTGAAGGTTTTGTTACCTTGTGCTTGTACAGTAGCAGTCGCACTCAAGCTGGTGTCTTCAGTTCATGTGTTTTTTGTGTAGGGATATTGAAAAATCAGAAAGGTTCAAAAACAAGCTGCAAGAAGGGAGAAAGAATTGAAAAACCTGTCTTTAACATGAGCATCTCCAGGAGCTCAGTCCTTTGAGCTCTTCAAAGAAGACTTCCCTCCCTTTGGTGTGTCTGCAGCACATCTCTGGCACTCTTCCTGAGAAGGATGCTGTTGAGCATGTTCCAGCTGCTCGTTCCTGCCCTCCTGGCACCACTCTCAAGCACACTGGAGACCAAGAACTTGAAAACTGTAGAGTAGTGAGTGACCCTGGTATATCTATCTTCAGGCTTCTCGCATGTGGATAAGGGCATATGGGGAAGAGTCTATCCTTGAGAGAGATTAAAAAAATGTTTGAGTTCAAACAGGAGTTAATTTGTAGAAGTCTTGTGACCTGTATTATACAGCGTTCTGAGCAGGGATGCCAGAGAGCCCTTGTGACCATATCATCCATGAATCATTATCCACACACTCCAAATGTGGGAATTTAAGTCACTGTGGGGTGATTTTTCCCCAAGATCATGCAACAAGACAGAGGTAGTGCAGGAATACCGTGCTGTGTAGCTATTGAGCCAAGTCTGGTTCACTGTCCTTGGTGAGTGGTGTTTCTGGTGGTGTTAACCACAGATACTTTCCTTTAACTCCATTTTTGGGATCTCATTGGGCATGACTATTGATCTCTTACCCCAGAATGCCAGTCATAGCTTGCGATATTTTTTTGGTCATGCCACAACTCACTTCTCTGCTGGGCTCTGGAGGAGCAGCTTCCTGTTCAAGGAACGTCACCCTTCTTGTTTCTGGTGAAAGCCACATGACGACTCTTAATCTGTAAGCAAAATTTCCCCTGATATCAAGAACAGTATGGGACTTACGATGGTGGTGATGGTGATGCCAAATGACAAGAAAACTCGGCAGCTTCTGTGTAGCTTTATATCTGAGGTTCTTGAAGTACTTTGCAAAAGTAGGCAAGTTCTTCCATCTAAAATGGGGGCAACAATAACAGCCTCCTTCTGTAAGGTGCTTTGAGAGCTACTGATGAAAGGTACTAGATCAAGGATGTCCAGCCTGCAGCATATGTACCACAATTAGCATGGGGCAGCCTTCATGTGTGGACACAGCACATCAGAGAGCAAAAAACATGGCGGATAGAGTGGGGAATAGAAGGCAGAGCAGCAGAAAGGAGAGCAGCCAGTTTGGCAGGGGTAGGAGGTCAAAGTGGTGCTTGGGGAGCATGCCTGCCAAAAAATTTGGTGCACACTAAACTAGATAGGGAATCTTGTGGTACTATTCTCCTCCTCCTTATGTTTAAACACAACAAATAAAGCACAGAGATTTTCTTGACTGAAGTGCCACAACAAGTTGGTGGCAAAGCTAGAGAGAAAATCTAAGTTTCTCTGTCCCATTCAAGTCCAGAGTGACTCCATCAGTATCAACAGGATTCTGTTAGAACAGGGTTGTTCAACCCCAGACCTGTGAGCCAAATCTGGTGTGCAAATCCATTTTATATGGACTGC
The DNA here is from genome assembly GCF_001723895.1 of Crocodylus porosus. Classification (NCBI taxonomy): domain Eukaryota; kingdom Metazoa; phylum Chordata; order Crocodylia; family Crocodylidae; genus Crocodylus; species Crocodylus porosus. Next base: position 27,979,878 of record NW_017728921.1, on the reverse strand, counting down.
CAGTCTCCCCACAGGTCTGAAAATTTGGTGACAGGGAAGAGGCATCAGCATTAATTGCCAGTCTGCTACTACCAGATTTCTGGACCTGGGGGGAGCCCTGCAAACCAGATTATAATGGCCCCATGTACTATATCAACTGTATAGGCCTAGAACACCTTCAGCTCTCCTGTGAAATATGAATCTGAATTTTCATCTAGGCGAAATGTTACAGTCTTTGCATTCTCTTATGTCTGAGGATGGGTGTTTGTGCCCAAAAGCATGCAAATAAAGATTTTTTTTCGCAAATGTCTAGTTGGTCTAATAAAAGATATCACTTCTGCCACAAGTTCTGATTCCTTAGGCCTGGAATGGCATTGGACCTGACCCAGAGGGCTAAAGGATCGAGCACCACTGAGTTATTCTGCTCAAGGTTACAATATTATCCCTCCAGAGCTCCCAACTTCAGGCTTTTTCAGACCATGGCAACACTGCTCACCCTCTTCGGGGAAGGCACTAATGTGGAAATCATCCTGCCTTTTAAACCCATACCTCCCTTAGGCTACTGAACTGCAACTTATTGCATAACTGATCTTTGGCTCTGGTACACAACTGACTGTCAGCCCACCAGGCCACTGATCTCTCTTCAGATACAAACCTACCTGCCAAAGGCCCTTGGAGATGCCGTGTGTGGTTGGTCTGTCTGCTGAGTTCCCCAAGGAACTGAAGCTTGGCAAGTTAAGTCCTGCGCTGCTATTTGAAACCCTTACGCTACCTCAGTGCTGACAAAAGCTCCAATGATATCAGTTCACTGAATCAGTTCGTATTATCTTAATTAGTTCTTTTTGCAGAATTATCTCCTGTGCTTCCCACGGCTTTCTTTCCATCTTGGGTATGGCTGTCACACCAGCCGGATGGTATAGATATTGTAAAACCTGGCTTTGGCATGTGCATCCTGGCAGCTCTGACTGGCGGTACTGTTCTATGTGCATATAATATATATTTATATTTGTCTTTGTTTAAGAATCATCACATTAATGAGATGTTTGAGGAGAGTTTCTGGTGGCACTTCCACACTGAGAAGCAGTTAGTCAGCCCCTGCGGAACTGCAGAATTGAATCTGTCCCTTGTGTTGTGACTAATTTATTCTTGCATCACTTCTTTATTCCTGCCTTTCGGGGGTGGAGCGGAGGCAGAGATGGTGACTCTGGCACTGGTTTGAACTAAGCCTTATATAAGCAAACAACCTTGTTTGTCTGTCAAGGTCTAGACAGATCTGCTCCCACTCTCAAGTTTCAAGACCTGGGACACTCTCTGTCAGGAGCAACCTAGTTGTAATGAATGCTGCAGCTTTAAAGTGGGCAGCTGCATTCACTAAGGACTCAGTTGATGTCATCTGGGCTGCTTTGACTAAAGGTCCAAGACTGGCAAGAAACCTGAGCTCACCTTAAATGAAAGGCCCGATAGTTCTTGACCTTTATGGGATGTCTGTGCACATTGGAATGTAAGACTTCACATGTAGGGGACAGAGCCTGACTACTCCTTATAAGATGTGTTACTTGTACACTGTAATGGTGCTCCAGCATCTGGTCTTGTTGCAATTCTGGGGAGGAGAGTGGCCCAAGAGCCATTGGAAGTTAATCGCAATGGAACAGGGGCTTGGAACACAGAGTGCCGGTATGGCTCCTGTTGCAGCAAAGGAAGATTTTGTCCTTTATTCCAGTGGGAGTAGTATTTGCAATCTGAGATGGGGAAGGGAGCCTAGAGTGAGTGAAATCTGGAGTCCAAGGATGCAAATGCATTCTAGCAGAAGCGTTCCCTTAGACTGTGTGCCTGCACTGTCTTCGTGTCCATCTGCACTTCTGGATACTGTAATTGGCTCGTCTTTTGGCTCTTGAGTCTGGTGTGGGAAGTGGAGACTACTGCAGTGAAATCATAAGGTTCAGATGCTGGCTAATAGTGTTAGGAAGCCACTGGTTATTGCAAGATCTCCAGTGGGACCTGGTAAATGAACGATAATTCTGTAATGTGATTTCCTTTTCCCGGCCAGACTAAATGTTCCTGACCACTGGGAATAAAAGTAAAAACAATCTTGTCTCTTAAGCTCTGTCAGTCTTGATCACATCAAATATTTGAAGAGCTCTTGGATGTGTTTGCCCATTGCAGCTTGCTTACATATTCTTGGTAAGTGCAGCAGCAAGCTGTGAAGGCATTAGTCCACCCTATACTACTCTAGGGTCTTTCTGGGACCCTGTGATCAAGGAAGCTCACCTGTGGCTGTGATCATTCCTAAATGGAAGCAGAAGGATGTGGCAGTGGATGGGCCTAGTGTTTTACCAGGCAGTGGGCTGAGACTGGGGAAAAGGATGAAACCAAGTCTCAACTTTAGCTACCTTAAGCTAACGTGAGAAGAAATTACTAGTGTCTAGGAAGGTGCCTAGGTTCTGAAAGGAGCCACACACACAGGGTTGAGAGAGACCCAAGTTACATTCCCCTGTGTGCACCAAAGTCATGGGTGCCTCTTCCCACCCCGTGATGGCAGCAGGATTCCATAGGTTATAGAGGAGGAAGGGGCCAGACTTTACCATATTCCTTCCATTTGGAAAAGGCAGAGAGTTACCTATGAATCATAATGGCATCACATAGGAAGTCATGTGCATCTTTAACCAAACTAGGGCTACAATAAAGATGAATTTGGTGACTGATGACTGATTCTGCTGGGTGTCACGTTTTACTTGCTAAGAACAAGAATTTGTCTCTTAACTGAACATACCAGCCTCCCTATTACTATTGCATAGAAGGGGTAAGTGGTGGCACTGGTTTGCACATGTAGCCACACACTATTGCAATAGCCACTGTTATGCTGGTGTTGCTGCAGGGTTAAGATGCTGAGTGTTTGGGCCAGAATGTGACTGGTCTCCAATAAAGTGAAAACCCAACATGGAGACTGGTCATTAAGTTAAATGCTTTCTACTCCTGGCTTGGGATCATCTGTCCCATGGGCTGCTCAGTGAGTCTTCCTCCTCCAGAACAGGTGGCAAGCAGTACTCCTGGACGTGCTATGGTCCAGACCTTCTTGCTTGGTGGAGAACAGGAAACTCGACACTAATACATTTTTTTTAAAAACTTCTAAATTATGTCACTTGATGGAAGGACATGCCTTGTGGAAAACCATAATATGCTTCTGGTTCTGATTAAAATAGTTTATTTAACTCCTCTGCAGTGTGGCCTATAAATCATCAAAATTTGATTTCTCTCATTCTTCAACTAACTTGGCTTCTGCTTGTGTCACCCAAAGCAAAGCAGATGGCACCTCCTCTTTTGAATGACTGGCTCTCACTGAGCATGTCTGAACAAGACACACAACTGCACAGTAATGTTCAGGGTTCAGCCAGGCACATGGGGTCAAGGTGGCAGGCGGTTATTGCATATGGGGGTGCAGGAAGGGGCCAGATGGCTGTAGGCCAGGCGATGGTCACCATGGTGGCCAGCAGGAATGCAGGGCGCTGGGCACCACTGCCAAGGGCAGGGGCTGGAGCAGCCATAGCACAGGGAGGTAGAGGCAATGAAGAGAGTGCTGTCCCTGTGCTGTGCATGCTGCTCCTGGCCAGGGAAGTGGCTGGCCGGAGAGCAGTGAGCAGGGCTGCAGGCTGCTGAAGCCAGAGCCTGGACCCCCCAGGGGCAGCAACAGCCCATTGCAGGACCTTGGGAAGCAGGAGCAGATTGGCAGCAAATCTTCTCCCACTTCCCTGTGAAGTAAAGTAGATACCTGCCTGGCATCATTTACTCCCAGGTAATTTACTCATGCAAAAACTGGTGCTGTAGCAAATGCACGTGTACACCTGCCCACTGAGTTGTATCTTGGTTGCAGAGACTTAGTCTTCAGAATGGAAAAAGTGCCTGCTGCACTTTTAGTGGGACAGTGACAGCACTTAAGGATTTCTGCCATGGCTTAAGATGGCCTGAGTTTGAAGCCTCACTTGACTCTGGTTTATGGACTGAAACCTGCCCTCAGTTGACCCAGCTGTAGAAAGGGGATTCAGGCTGATGCCTATGGGGGGTGGGCAGCAGACACAATTCAAAGGTGGCAAGTTGTGATGTCCCTTGTTTGCTGTTGGTTATAGAAACTCGTGTGCCTAAACCGTGCTACCCCAATGAGTTGTATGCGTGACAAGTGCCTGGCACATTTTAGGTCCTACCACAATCTAAACCAATAATAAATATATGCAACTGATTCTGATCTCTCAATTATACCAGGATAATTCCATTAACTTCCATTGAGTTACTGCAAATCAGTGTAACTGAATTCAGAATTGGGTCTATATATTTAATGCATTGCTGAAAGAAAAGCAGGCTCGGTTGTAATGTCTGTATTTTCTGGAAGCTCCTGCAGTCTTAGGCTATTTTTCAACTAAGGAAAATGACACACAAAGCACTTGAGAGAATGGTGCTTGCTTTCCTTCAGACCTGCAGCCCCCCTAGCCATGGGTTTTCCTAGCTTTGCCTGTGAGTCTCAGTTCTGGCCCACAGGACTCGACCTCAGCAGTCCAACTGCAATGCTTCCCAGTGATGACCTCTGGACCTCCTTTTTCCCTCTGCTTTTTCCAGCTCTGGATCCCTATAGTTTTACCAGGGTGCCTCAGTCCTGATACAATTGCACTTCAGGAACATTTTTCATGGTGAGGAACATTTTAAATACCCGTTTTCAAAACAGACAGAGGGTGAGATTTATAAAGTGAATGGCCCATGCCCTGAACCATTGTGAACAATGACTTCCTTAACATCTCTGACAGTAAAGTTGAATGATTTTGATAGAAAAGCGTTCAGTTCCAAAGGTTGGTGATATCTCCGTCCTATATAAATACTAGGTTTCTAAGTTCTATTCAGGTCATGATTAAATATGCTAATGCACGTGGACCCTGCACCATGACCACTCCAGCAGTCAGCCATTCCTACCTCAATCTTACGAGCTTACTTTAAAGTAATCCTAAAGTTTTCAAAGCAACTTCTTTTGACCTATTAGTTGAAGCAACCATCTCTTCTGGAGATGAGAACAATTTACTGGCCGCTTCAGGCAGATTTCCCTCGATATTAACATTCTGGTTGGAAGCGTTTTTGTTTGGGCATGTGCATTTCAGAGAGGATTAAGAATTGTAGATGCACTTTCCCATTGCTATAGTTGTTGCATCTGAGGCTGTTCAGAGACTATCTTTCCCAGTTGCTTTTTTGCTTTTGCACTTTCTTTGAGTATTTGTCTTGACTCTTTATTTTACCGCTTAAAAGTCAGCAACAGTTGTTTGACCTGCTGAGTCCTGAGTTCCTTGTTTCTCTTGCAGCTGTTGACACTTTGATCAGAGTATTTTCCAGCTCTCTCTGTATTGCTTGTGAGATTAATGATGTCATTTAACTATTACAGTGGAAACTGAGCCCTAGATTCTCTCATACATCAGTGAGAAAAATAATAGTTTTTCTGGTCTTCCTTCTAAAGTGCTGGCCACTTCAGTTGACACATTCCTGTAGGGGCAAATCCTGCAGTCTTTGCTGGGGCGCAAGCTCTCTTGATTGGGTTAGAACTGCACAATAGTTACGATCCCCATTCTACGGAGGAGGAGACCAAAGTGATGAGATTTAAAAGAAAAAATTTAAGCGATGCAATGATTCTCTTATGGCAGAGGAATAAACTCTCCTGAAATGTATATTGCTGTCAGTATCAAAACTTACTTCTCATGCACGTAGAATTTTAAGGGCCAGTTTAGTAACCAGGGCAAGGTCTTCAACATCACCTCCAAGTGGGACACTAGCAGCCACTTCATGCCAGGTGGGAGCTTCACGTGCTTTGCGGACTGGCGATTTCTCCACCATGCCCGCCTCAAGTCCCTGCCCCTGAACGGGGCTGTGCGCTTCAGCCACCAGGACAAGAGGTGCCGACGGTGTGGCTACGCAGCAGAGACCCTTTCCCATGTGCTGTTCAGCTGCAAGCCACACGCCAGAGCCTGGCAGCTCTGCCACAACGCTGTCCAGGACCACCTGGTGAGGAACATCCCGGCCGCGGCGGGGGAGATCTCCGTGAACCCCATCTCGGACTGCAAGAGCCAGATGTGACCTGACATAGTCATCACTGACGAAAAGGCCAAGAAGGTTGTGATTGTGGACATCACCTTCCTCTTCGAGAACTGGCACCAAGCCTTCACTGACGCCTGGGCTCACAAGCAGGAGAAGTACGCCCCGCCAGCCGACACCCTGAGGGGCCACGGCTATAACGTGACGGTCAACGCACTCATCGTAGGAACGATGGAGCCTGGGACCCCAGCAACGAGAGTGTCCTGCATGCCTGCTGCATCTCCCACCGCTACGCCGAACTGATGCGCTGCCTCATGGTGTCTGACGTCATCCGTTGGTCCCACAACATCTACGTGGAGCACATCAGAGGTCACCGCCAGTACTGCGACCCCACCAGACGAGCCGCTGCAGGACTGGACCCAGAGGGGACTGCCTGAACCACTCCCCCCGGCTCTGCACCAGACGGACCTTCACTTTGAGAGGATTCTTCAACCACAGACGACCCCGCTCCACCCAAAGAGGACCCCTACGAAAATACTCTATATGGACTGAGACACTTCCTTCGAACCACTTCCTCCACCACTGCGGACCATTGTAACGTGTTTGTGTGCATCTACCTCCTTTCTCTCTCAGCATCACGAACCCCCTCCCTCCCCTTCCCCCCACCCCCGGGGTTGGTTGGCTAACATTGTATTTCCTGTAACCTAGTCACATTCCCCTCCTCACCCCCATCCCTCTGTTGTTAGTCCCTCACTCGGGCACTCTGTATTTCCCTATCAGCTTTGTCATCTTTTTTCTGGATACCCAATCCTAAACATTTACTAATAAAAGTCAATCTCTTCAGGTCAGGAATTCTCTTCTGTAGCAGACACAGCTCTAGGGTGTTGGCTGGCTTCCCTACTAAATCTGTACCTTCGCACTGATGCCCTACCCTACCTGTGTACGTAGTATATCATTTGGTTTGGTGAGTGGGGGAGAAGAGAAGAAATGATTGGGGGGTAGGGCGAGGAAGTTGGCTTTGGATCACAGAATAAGGAGCTGAATCCAGTTACAGATATTAATCCACCTGTACCCCCATATCAGCCCAACCACCCCATAAGTGTGCCATGAATGTCCTTTCTAGTCCTTGTTGTGTGTATACTCAATGTGTAGAATGCACTGAAGTTTATAACATTGTTTTGAGTAAAACCCCTGAAGGCCAGTTCTTTTAAGAAAACCATCTCTGTTTAGCTATATCTGCTTCAGCAAGGGTTCTCTTCCCAGCTCTGCTTCCAGCCTGCTAGTTGACTTGGGCCTGTCATTACTCCTGTCTGCCTCCGTTTTCCCATTTGACTCTCATTTATAAAGCACTATGAGGTCCACAGATCAGAAGTACTTATTACAGTACCCTTACTCTAATGTAAGCATTTAATTACATGCAGATTGCAGAAGCTCACCTAGCAGTACCAAGGTCCCTACTATGCAGGGTATAGAGGTTTCCTACTTGAAGCTGCCCTAAGATATTCTTCAGCCTGACTTGTTGATGTTTTCTTTAGCAGGTCCATTTCTGCTCACGCTACAAAAATAGTAAATGAAGAGAAGAAAATAAGTCTGCAAAACTAAAAAAGAATCCAAGCATCTGTTGAATGTCAGCTCTATTGGTGCTATCCTAGTGACTTTGCTCCCCGTCAGCCTGCTCCATTCAATACTAATCTTATCAGGAAGCAATTGAGTATAGCAGGGGAGGAAAGGTGCTCTAATTTAACAGAGATTCTGGTAGTCATAACCAGCTGTGCTGCTCCTCTTTCTGCATGGGAAAGCATACGGGGCTGTTTCCCAGGTGTTCTCTTCACTCACCTTTTTAAAAGTACAATGGAATGGCCTAGCCCAGAGGTGCGCGACCTCTGGCCATGGGTCAAATGTGGCCAGCAGAGCCTTCGAATCTGGCCTGCAGTGTTCCCCACAGCTTGGGAATGTTGGGGCGGGAAGCAGTGGTAGTTAATATTGCCACCCTCCCTGCTGCCAAAATCCCAAGCACCATGTGGTGGGCCAGAGCCAGGCCATGACTCTTCCCCCTGCAAAGCCAAATCAGGGTCAGGTCATGCTCCCTTTCCTCCATGTAGCTGGATTGGGACCAGGCTGCATCCTCTTCTCTGGGTCCTATCCTATCCTCTTCCCTGATGCTACTGGTTTGGGACTGGGCCATGCCACCTCCCCTACCCCCTCCAGGGCTGGGCCATACCCCCTTCCCTCCCTCTGGCCAGGTTGTGGCCAGGCCGGGTGAAGCCATGCCCCCTTCCTCCTGTAGGGTCTGACCATTCTCCCTTCCCCTACAGGGATGGATCAAGGCTGGGCCTAGCCTCCTTTCTTTGTGGGGCTGGGTTGCTGCCCATCCCCTCCACACAGCCAGATGGGGCCTTTCCATGCATGCCCTGGGTGCTGGATTGGGCTCGCTGGATTGGGCTCACTGGCTGGGTCCAGCCCGCAGATGAGGCACTGCCCATCTGGCCCTTTGAACAAAGAAGTTGAGCACCCCTGCCCTAGACTGACAGCTGTGGAGTGCAACATTTTTCTTTTACCGGTGGAGTAAGACCTGGTGTGGCCAATGGTAGTACAAGCTAACCTGGCCTCAGCTCCACTGCCTGTGGTCTTCTCTCCTGTCATGCTAGGGAGCCAGTTAGAAACAATTTTACTGGTGTTTTTTATGCTGGGCATTGAGTTCACAAAGAGTTGGTCTAAAACCATGAATGCAGTCTTGCAGCTGCAAGTTCAGGCTTTTCCCTGGGACAGTAGAGCAGCATGCCAGAGGGACAGTGGAAGCTGCAAGGGACACATCAAACTGGATATCCCTGCACAAAAGCTTCCCTTTAGCATCCACACTTGACCTATTTACTACACAAGGATGGTGGGCTTAGGTCCACCTGGGATCTATAAGTCTTCCTTAATCAAGGAGAGACCACTAAGTGTGTAGTAACAAATTCTGTGGGACATCAAATGAAAAAACAAGGATGGGAGTGAAGGTGATAGGTCAATAGCAAGCTTTCCAAAGTGGGGCACAGAGCAAAGGATACCAGCTAGTGCCCACTCCTCCCCACCCCCCATCCCTCCTCCCCTTCCAAACACTGTGAGATACAGATTACTGGGCTAGATGGACTTGTGATATGCTCTTAAGAGGATAGAGTGGCTGCCAAGGTTTTGAGATAAATCCCTGCTCGTGTAGAAAGAGCCTGGCATCATGCTAAATCATGACACCTCAAAATACAGGTGTTCTTGACTCCATACTAGTCTGCAAAACTGAACCTACAAGGAGCCAGACACTCCAAAGATTTCAGGTCCAGTGTTTATGTTGCTAGGCTGATCCCTTCCACTGTGGTACTGACGGTACTCGTTTGGTATGACCAAAGGTTGGCACGTCTCATTGCCAACTATCCGAGTCAGGCTTGGGTTTTGTTGCTTCCTGTTCTTCAGTATTGTGGTACAGAAGTAACTGAGAGCAAGTGCTCAGTCGTGCTATTTTTTTACTGAGATGTTTTGGTTTTGTACTTTGTGTTGCTCAGAGAGTATCAGGAAGAGGAGGAATGAGAAAGCACACGAGTGGGAGCAAGAATTGTCTGCTTCCACTGCATTGTCCCACCCTTTAAAGCGTGTCTGCACGTGAATTTAAACCACACCACACAGAGTTGAGCCTGGTGGATGCTGGTCTGCAGCAATCCCTGCTGTTCTAATCTTAAAACACATGTACAGATTAGGTGGTAAATTAATAGGCTTTAACACTTCTTATTTAAGTCAAGATATGAATCTAGGTCCCAATGTGCAAAATTAGGTCTTGATATGATACCCAATAAGCTTTCTCATTGTTCTTTTACAGGGGGCCTTGATTAGGCCCCAGGGACACTTAATCCATTTTCTCAGTATATTTCTTCAAACTCCCGAGATGAAAATAGTGGAAATCGTGCCCCTGAGATGCTATTAAAAGAATGGTTGGGTCCCCCCAAGGTTTTTTAGCATGTTCTTTGTTTCCTTAGGGCGTAGCTTTTTAGAAGTGTCAGGATGAAGTTTCAGCTCTCCTAATTCATGCATATATCCTGTTTCATCCCAAAATAAGATTTATGACTTCAGCATATCACTATTGCACTAGATTCTGGGAGCTCCAGTCGAGGACCAGGATCCCAGTGTCCTAGGTCCTAGTGCAAACAAATAAGAACAAACATAAAGCAAAGAAGTTCTTTCCTGCCCCCAAAATCTTATAAAGTAACTATTAGAGAAGAAACAGTCCTTTCATTTTCCACTCCCACCCCTTCCCTGCCCCCAGGACAAGAGTTGGCAACCAACAGCCTGTAGCCCAGATCTGGCCCTTGGTGGCAGAGACCAGCAGCATGTGGTAGACAGGGATACCTTCTTTGCCCTGTGCCATGTGTTTCTCTGTTGTGTGTTGCCAGTCCTATCCATAACATCTGGTGTCCATGCTCTGTGACCGGGGAGGGGGGTGTTCTGTTGCCCCCTTACTGCCCCCCTTCCCCAAATTCTTTAATTTTCAGCACTGTTGGCAACAGAAATTGGCAGGAGTCAGTGCTGACAGTGAGTGGAGCAGGGAGGGCTGGGGTGCTGTGGCAGGGGGGACCTGGGGTGTTGAAGAGGGGATCAGTGGCCTGCCATGCTTAAAGTTGCTGATTCCTGTCCTAGAATCTTAGAGTGCTTCAAGCTAGATTCTTCCCGCTGAGAAATGTTTCTCAATATAAAAGTGAACATACATGCAGATAATTCCCCAGTACCTACCCCTTTGTAACAGACTCTGATGCCTCTAGAGGTAATACTGACTTTCTCTCTCATTCAGTTCCTGATGGGCTAGAACTCCTAAACTCTAGTAGTCTATTACAGAAATAGCAACTTCAGAACTTCAACCCCTGTTCCGTGTTCATGGTGTAGTGCCAAGATCCCTGCAGAGCAAGTGTTTTGACCAGTTCTAAAGAAGCTGGATCAGGAACTGATTATTTCTAAAATTAGCAAGTGGATTCCACTTACAGTGTGATGAAGAAATCCTGGGAGAAGTCCAGTAGCCCATTGGAGGTGTGTGTGTGGTTCTGTCTACCTGCTATTGCTTGCAGGACTAGGACCCAAAACAGCTTGTAAATGGGCAGCAGTAGTTGAATGTTGCCAAGTTCCATGAAATTCAGTAGCTGGAATGTGGATTTGCAAGTTGAATTAAAAAAAAGCATTTGAGAAATTGGGCCCTTGATCCTGAAAATGCTTCCATTGTGCTTAACTTCAGGCACACGAGCAGTCCCATTGAAATCCCTGGAACTGTTCTTGTGCTCACAGCTAAGTAATTTGCAGATTATCAGGCCTTCATTCAGTTTGTATGACAAGGTCTTCTATAAACCCTTGTCTTTAAAGAGAGATTTGGTGACAGGCAAATTAATGGAAATGAACTGTGTTAAATGTAAACAAAATGTCACAATCTCTTTTTTTCACCAGCCAGGTTCCATCTCCTCTCCAGGAAATAGGATTGCACTTCATCTCAGTTTGAATGGAAGAAGCTGTTAATACCTTTAAATTACAACAGCCTTTCAATATCCCATTAGAATCATTCCAGAAATAAATCTAATTCCTGGCAGAGCTGCTGCAAACTTCTTGCCAATCGATGGCAAGGCTGAGTGTAGTGCTGCTTTTGGAGATTGATCCTAGAAATGGTTCTGAGTCTAGAAAGTGTTTTTTCCCTTTTGGGGAGTTTCTGGGTTGTGATTTTGGTGTGTGCAAGATCCTTGCTGCTGCTGTATTTGATGAGATGATACTGATTCACAGGTGTTTGAGTGGTACACAGATTATTTCATCTTTGCCTCCTTATATTCTCTTCTCCCTATTGGTTTTTACTGGTGTTGTAAGTATGTCTGGACCCTTCCTGCTCAGTCCAGATATCTATGCTATTAACTTTTCTACATCATCCCAGTGGACCAGACTGGGTCACTTCTTAGGCTTATAAATATGTAATTATGCTAGTGAATATGCATTAAGGCTATTGGTTGTTAACAGGATTTTAATGGGTCTTTGGTTTCTTAATGGCTGAATACGTTTAGATCTCTTGAAATTTAAAAAAAAAAAATTCCCTCAATTTATTTTGTGATTATTTTAGTCTTATAAAGGCAATAGCACTGGATTAGAAACAATTGTAATATGCTATTTTAATCTCTCACCTTTTTAAAATCTCCCACCTTTCATCTGTGTCTCCACAAAGAGTTTATAGTGTGCATTATCTTACCTTGCATGTGGGCAGTACCTGGTGAAATGGAGTCCTGTCACTGGTTTTCAAGCATGACTCTAATACAACAATTTAGCATTTCAGAGTGGGTGGGGTGTTTAGGTTTTTTTGGTTTGAGATGGATCTGCTTGGTTTTCTTTAATCCTAAAGCCTATTTAAATATAGCTTTTTAAACTGTATAGCCATTTCATTCATAGTTAGAGGGATTTTTTGGTATCCTAGGAGTTGACAAGAATTTATTGAGCAACTATCGCTTCCAGTTATTACAAATAACCTTTTGGTACATTTTGTTGGGTGGAGGGATATGTTTTGCAATAGTTAATAGTTTGGCTCTGGTCCTTCAAGCAGTTACTCATATAGTTATCCTTTAAAAAGCTAACTAGCCCTAATTGAACTCAGTGGGCTTGACATTGGAATTTGGATGGTATAAAATGCAAACGACCAAATTTTTCAGCTGATGTAAATCATCCTGGTTGTACTGAACTTCACTGGAACTACACCTGTTTGCACAAGCTGAGAATCGGGCCTTGAACATGTATAGCTCATCACTTGGTTGCCAAAGCCTATTAAACAGTATTCTGGTATTATGAGAGAAGTTGTATGTTTAAGAACACTGCACTTTGCAAATAAGCGATTCTGAAGTACCTTGTAGGATTTCAAGCATTTGAGATATGAACAAGGTTTTTGTGTTTTAAGTAGGACTATGGAATAATAATTCATCCTCAGCCTTTGACATGGTTGCCTAGCTGTTCAGTATTTTTCTTGAAGTTTGAAAAGCTGGGCTCCTTCTGTTTACCATTATAATAGAAACTCAAGGGTTTTTAACTAGTGAGTGTTCAGTTTTTTGTGGGGGGGCATTGTTTGTTTTGTATGGATGGGAGTTTTGCTTTTTGAAGCTCAAGAGAGAAACAAAGAGAAGACAGGTCCCTTTATAGTGCTGATACACTGATGAAGCATTAATTCATCCCTCTGGAATTCCCTGTCTGTGAGCTGATCCGCAGTTTTATCAGTGTTGTCTGTCTGAAACTAAAGCAAGTCTCATACCAAGACACTAACACAGTTACACTATCTCCATTGATTTAAAGGCCTTTTTATTAGATTTTTTTTTTTTTTTTTAGTGATCATCACTTATAGCCAGCTTTGTGTATCCTCTGAAATGCAGTATAAAATAACAAGAAACATGTGCTGGTTTAGAATTAAAGGCCCTGATTCAGCAAGCACTTAAGCATGGGCTTAACTTTAGAGGGACTTAAAGCATCGGCTTAAGTGCTTTGCTGGGATGGGGCCAAATTCAGGGAAAAGCTGGAAACTGAAGTGCTTTTGAGAGAAGATGCTGGACTGTCACAGTTTGTGACTGGCCTGCTAGCTAAGGAGCAAATGCCACAGAGCATTCTGCTTTCACAGTGACAGGTTACAGGGAGAACGGGGGGGGAAGTTCCAGCAAAAATCTCTCTTTGTAATGTTTCATGTCACTTTAAGCTGCATAAGCTGACTGGGAAGAATATTTCTTAAAGGGGAAGTTTAGCTTGGGCTGACCCAGCTAACAAAAGCATACAGTGATCAAATCAGTTATTAATGGCCAATCATTGTTTTGCAGGCCTACTGAAGTCTTGCCTCCACACCTGGGAATGCTGAAACGCTGTTTATTCACATGTGGGGTGTACATGGAAGAGTCCAGGATAGGCAGGAAAGAGATCAGTTTTGAGGATTCTTTGTTGCTAGGTCTGTTTTTCTGCCATCTGTGTGTAGATGCATGTGTGCATGCACACAAACTTATGTGAAGTAAGAGAACCTATGAGCAGCTGCTACCTCTAATGGTCTACTGTTGGATAGGGGTGCAACAGTGAAGGTTCACTGCCACCTCTAGGCAAATGTTAGTATAGGCACACACTATAAACTAGAGCGGAGAGAAAACAATTCTGGGATTTGTCCCAAAGCATTTCAATCCGTGTGCCAGGCCACCCACTATCAGCTGGTATGTGTGTTGTATGCAGTTACATAGGCTCTTCAGGCTTTAGTATAAATATGTTTAGCTGCTGCTTTATTTCTGAAGCAGTAATCCTGCTACCATGTTTAGAATTACACATTTTAAAAAGCAGCTGAGTAACTGCAGAGCCACTGTTCTCCACTGCACTGATGCCTAGGGATATTTTGTGCTTAATCTGTGCTGGGGCCACATTTCACTAAGGATCTGAGAAAGCTGAACGCCGAGATCAGCACATTCTGGCCAGCCTGTTTCATAGTTAGATTCAGTTTGTGAGGGAGCTTCTCTGCCTGCCCCTGACACTGACCTGCTGTAGGGATGCACTGCCACTGCTTTAGCAAGAAGCTCTAGGTAACCAGCATGTCCTAAGAGATAGGAGGAGGATGTTCTGGAGGGAGAACAGAAGGGACAGCGGGATCAAGAGGGCAAGGACACTTTTCAGCAAATAAGCTGGGAATGTTTATATTTGGCTCCCATAACCACACTGAGCATATGGCCAGAATTAAACAGTGTTCAGCTTGTTTCCAAAGAAAGAGAAGTGGGGTGGCAATAAGACCCTGGAAGCAGTTTTGCCTATTCAGGTGAGTGGGAAGTAATTTCTTCCTTTGGATCATTTTTAAGCACTTGATACATCCCAAAGGCTCTTCAATTGGCCCTTCACAAATGAGGTTCTAGCTCCAGGGGTTAGGCAAGCATGGGGTCATTCTCCTAGAAAGGGATGATGCCTAAGGAAGGAGAAGCCTCCCAAGTATCTCTTCCTTGAGATGGAGAGAGCTCCTGAGGCTTCTCACTTGTCTAGGTGTTGAGGGAGGCATTTCTGGCTCTGTTTTTTGTGGAGCTGTCCTAATTGATGATCCTGTCAGAGAGAAAGGTCTGAGTTGGTGGCTGGTGTTAGCCACTAATGACCTCCATTCCCACTCCCTCCCCTCCCCCTCCCCCTGCCACAAAGGAGGATGAGGTATAGACCAGATTTACAGGCAATTATTTGCTCCCTAGGGAGAAATTCAGTGTGCCGATACTCATTATGGGAAGGACAGGAGTTTATAAAGGAATGCAAACATCTGCCATCCTCTCCTCAAACTTCACTGTATGTTAATGGGAAAGACAAGCTCTTGATCCATCTTTGCCTCTGCTTATGTGAGTCTTTCCTTTGATCCCAGATGGTTTTCTGTGCTATTTTTGATTAACCATTTGTTAATCTCCAAGTATCACTCTCCATGCTGGCTAACAATTGTAGGCTTTGCAGAGGCATTGATCAATATATGCTACTCACACAAAGGCTTTGCTAAAGCATTGGCCAGAGTAGGCCTCACCAGCAAACCTGACTGACACATGAACTTGCATAAACAAAACTTGGCATGTGAATCTGATGTGCATTCCTACCAAGAGATGAGGGGGAGATGATGATGTAAGGTAGGATAGTCCAGTACCAGAATGATAAGGCTGGAATGGGACCCCTCCAGTCAGAATGTGAAACAAGCCCATGGTACAAGATGGTTTGAGATACTCAAGTTACAGATGAAATGCAATACCCAGTTTGTTTTGATTGTTGTATAAAAGGAGAATTGGAAAGCATGGAAGCATTGTAGCCTGCATGGTGTTGTGCCAGCTACCTTGCTACAGGGACAAATGTCTTATCTCCTGGTGTGATGTACTTGTTAGGCCAACATGTGTTAGGGCTGTGATGGTAAAAAGTAAACCTGGCTGAATCTTTGCCACCAAACTGAGACTGTGGTTATTTGTTAAAACAAGATTGGTGTTGGTCAATCTCATGGCTACATCTTTGGTGGTGTTGCAGTCCCTGAGACTTCAACACTAACGGCAATGGAAATCAATGGACCTGTGTGGATTCATACCACCTGAGGGTCTGGCCCCCTGATTTCACTACAGCTACTTAGATTGACAGTGGTGCAAGTGAGAATAGTATTTAACCCATTGTGCACAGTAATTGGAAGCTAATGAGTGAGTGTACAAGCATGTGGAGCTTGATCCTGGATTCCTTAGATCAATGTAAATTTTGTTGGGGATTCAGGTGGGAGGAGGATAAGCTGGGGCTGCAACTGGGCATGGAGGCAAGGTTCTTCAGCACTTTTCTTCTCTTGATGCCCAGGCCAGGGAGGAGTGATAGAGCTGCTTTGAGGACATGCCTGTACAGCTAAATGAAGGTGCAACTGTAACGTGAGGAGACCTTTTCACAGTAGCTTTAATCTACCTAGTGCAGGTAGCAGTAGGTGTGAAAATGCAGTGCCACTGCATTTTCAACTTGGATTGGCATAGCCCCAGCCACAGGGGATCCTGGGTATGTTATTTGGTAGCTAATCTATGCTGAAGAATAGGCTGGTCTGTTTTCATTGCTACGGATTAATGCAGATATGCCTACCTGTGTGGCAGTTGCACCTTCATCTGGCATGTGAACATACCCACGAGAGCTGCTCTTGCATTTGCCTCTTCATACATGTGGGGTGCATCTACATATGCAATTAATGTGAAACAATAAACTCCAGCGCATACTGTTCATTGTTCCTAGGAGCCACATTTACATGTGTGCCTGGGACTGCAGTATATTGAGTGGGGTCAGAGTAGCCTCAGCTGGCAGGGGGCTCAGAGATTCAGCCTGCCAGACTGGGGCTGGTCCAACCTGGCTCAACGTGCTGTGGGGGCCGGCTTGGGCATGAGGGTGCATCAGTGCAGGACTACCCAGCAGGCAGCCCCCGCCCTGAAGCACCTTTATGCCCATGTCAGCATCTACATGTGCATTGCTGCACAGTAAATAACGCTGACCCAGGATAGTACTTGTATTTACAAGTACTAACCTACAGTGATGTTTATTAGTTTACTGCAACCTCACAGGACCACACATGTAGATACAGAGACTTTGCTGTGGAACTAATTAGGCAGCTTCACAGTAAATGTCTGGGTAGATGTGCCTGCTGTCCATCTTTCTATACAACAGCTCTGCTGCAGGAAGGGCCAGCTTGGGTGTGCGACTATGGAGGCAAAAGCTCTCACTGGGCAGATGTATTTGAATCCTGTGCTGTAGGCAGTGACCTCTACCCTGCTGCCCACTAGGGACAAGTTCTGCCTGGGTGTCGCTTGGTTGAAGTCTGGCGGGCGGGGGTTAGCTGGGCTAACTGTCAATCTTCACTCCCACTCCTCCTTGATATAAGTGGATTTACCTGCTTGGGGTATGTGAGCAAATGCTTTTGAATAATTTACTATTAAATTAACCCTCCCTGCATCCAAATGGAGATAATTATTATGTTTTCGTTAGTCTGAGATGATGTATTGCATCTTGATTTAAGGGACATTGAACTGGATTTGGGGTTTTTTTGTTTGTTTTTTGGGGTTGGGGTTTTGTTTGGTTTTTTTGCACTGGACTTCAAACTCTTCTCAGTTTTTTTCGTGCTGTGTTAATTGCCCCTTTTATTTCCCCGCCCCCCATCAGCTAAATACTCTGACATTTCACAGCCCCCTGGTTTCTTTTTCTTTTTTAAAATCATCTGCAGAAAGTTTGCTAATTGAATTATCTGAGGCTGCTGCTGAGCCTGATTTGCATACCTCAGAAAGGGCAGTAATACAATCTGCTACTGGGCAATCTGAGTCTATCAACTCCTTCCCTGGCCAGCTGGACCGACCTTCTTGTAAGCAGCAGACCCAGTGCCCAGGTTTCCCATTGCAGAGATTTGCATATGCTTTACATATTTGCTGGGGATGATTCTATTTGCATATGCAAATTGAGAGAGCTGGCCCTTAGATCTGGTGGGTTTTTCTTTCTTTTTGTTTTGTTTTGATCAGGTGAACAGCAAACTTAACGAAGAACAGATTTTTTGATATTTTGTATGTTGTTGCCATGGAAATGAAATGCAGTTACAAAGCCTGAAGGATGATGTCAAACCTGTGTCTACACTGTGCTTTATAAGGTGCAGGTACAGCTCCATAAAGGGAAGAGAGGTG
The DNA here is from genome assembly GCF_001723895.1 of Crocodylus porosus. Classification (NCBI taxonomy): domain Eukaryota; kingdom Metazoa; phylum Chordata; order Crocodylia; family Crocodylidae; genus Crocodylus; species Crocodylus porosus. The sequence goes on along the minus strand of NW_017728921.1, from coordinate 27,961,669 downwards.
AAGGTAGACAGGCACCCCCAACTCCTTCCTTGCTGAAGCTCCTCTGTGCCTTAGTTATTAAGACCAGAAATATATTTCATTGAGAAAAAAATCTTTTTTTACCCTCTACTCTCCACAGTCTGAGCTCTTTCCCTGCCCTCCCCAAGTCTCTTCACTCTGATTAGTGGCAAAGATTTGTTGTGCTTTTCTGAGTGGGTTGAGAGTGAGGAAGAAAACAAAAATCAAGGCTTCACTTCACCATGATCCTAGATGTTTTAAATTGCCTGCAGCATCGCCTTTGGAAAGCAGGGTCTGCAGATGGGTTGTTGGGAGAGGACATCCATTACACGCATATGAGGAGGCCAGTCTGAGCTTTATTACAACAGGAGAAACCTGTGCTTCCTCTCAGATGCATAGAATACAGCCCAGATACCTGCCTACATACATATGTGTGTGTATAAAAAAATATAATGTGTGTGTGTGTGTGTGTGTGTGTGTATATAATATATACACACACACACACACACACACCCCCCTCTCAGGGGAGGTGGGTTGCAAGTAGGGAAGAAAAGTGCCAAGCAGTTCTAGTTAACATACCTGGGCTGGAAATGTGGGTGGTGTGCGTCTGGGACACAGGTGTTGGGACCTTCTTTCTGCCCCTCTCCTCCTGTACTTGCAGCTCCCGTTGCTTTTGCAAGAGGGGCATGTAATGCGTATTGGCTGGACGCGAGGGCCAAGTGCACCCAACAAGTACACCGAGGGGCTGCGGCTGGGGAGTTGTGAATAGCTCCCTAATTGGAAAAGGAGTTTCAGTCGGGTGGTTCGACGTGGCTGTTGTTGCTCTCCCCCTGATGGGGGGCGGGGGGGGGTGTGGAAATGAGGTTATATAAAAGATGTATGCTTTCCAGAGCACCAAGTGTCTGCTAATGAGGGCTGCAGCGTCTCGCTCCACACGCATGGAGCCCCCTGGTTGGGCGGCCGAGCTAATTCGTTTCAGTGATGACAGGCTAAAAGGGGCACATTAAGCAATGAAGTCCTCCTCACGGCCCGAGCGGAGCTCGTCACCGGGTCTCCGTCCCTACATATTTATACTGCTTTTTTCCCCTCTTCCCAGCTAAGAGATACTTAGTGCCTGGAGGGGAGGAGAAACAGAGGAGAGGGAGGGCGAGGAAAGCTACTTATTCCTCCCGCCGGCCAGGAGCGCAGAGCAGCCAGCCCCAATTCTTGGGGGAAGGGAGAGAGAGAGGGAGGGGGATGCACCTTGGACAGGCCAAAACAAGGGCTCCCCGTGCTGCGCGGTGAGCAGGACAGCGCTGCGTGCGCGCGGAGCCGCGGGCCGAGGGGCTTCACGGCAGGAGCTGCGCTGCGGAAAAGGTAAGTGACCCCTGCCCCGCCCGCTCGCCTCGCTTCTTCCTTCCCCTATTTGTTACCCAGCAGCAAACTTTTCCCTTTCCGAGGAGGAGCCCCGCAGGCCTGCTCCGGAGCCGCCTCCAGCCGGCGGAGAAGGCAGCGCCGCCCGGCCCGCGTGTCCCTGCCGCGGGGGGCCGGGCCCCGGCTCCCGGCAAACTTTTCTGCGGGGGCGGGCGCGGGCCCGGGAGCGCGGGGAGG
>NW_017728921.1:27935491-27959659 GCF_001723895.1 Crocodylus porosus | reverse complement strand
TCGGCGGTTGCGGGGGGCCGCGGCCGCTCCCGGGCCCTGTCCGCGGTGCTGAAAGCTCCGCGCGCTCCCTGTCCCCGCCCTGCCAACAGGGGCCCCGCGAAGCGGCGAGCTGCGGCCGGGGCGCAGGCCCGTGAGGCAGAGGAGGAGAAGGCAGGGCTGAGAGGGCAGCCACGGGCCCGGCAGGGGAGAGAAGGTCCCAGGAGGACCCACTGAAGCGCCTGTATGTAGCCCTTCCCCGGGGCGCACAGGCAGGTGCTCCCGCAGCCACTTCTGTGACAGGGGAAGCCTTGAGCTCCGCACTGGCTCTGCAGGTGACTCCCTCTAGGCAGCGCCCACGTGCCTAGTGCACCCCTAGCCCTTTCTCAGTCCCTGGGACAGTGGGAAGCCATGGCTAACTGTTGCCGAACCCGTTTCTCCTGTCCCCTTAAGTGATCCGGAGCAGGTTTTTGTAAGGCTGAACAGCTAGGTCACTCTCTTTCCCCTTCTCTACTTTCCACTTCCTCTGTGGGGTTAGCCCACAGGATTGTCAGGAAGAGGGGCTGTGCTGTGCTCTGGCTTTTATGGGTTATTCTTTTCCATTCCTCCACGCTTCATTCCTGTTCCCAAATGTTTAGAGAAGAGCCAACTCCATCTCTGGAGCCATCAGCTCCTTGCATTGATACACTTCATTCAGTCCAGTTCTACACCCAATGATCAGATTCTTCCTCTGTGCCCTTCAGGCAGCACAGTTTCCCCAAACTGGTACAGACATCTCAGGCTCTGTGCCACGTCCAGAATGGCTCCGTGTCCCTTTTCTCCCCACAAAGAACTCCCTGGGTTGTCTTTGCCTGGACTGTTTCAGCCCAGATTGGGGACCTCTCTCATTCCTGACACAGGATTTGGAAGCAGCCTGTGGATGTGCCCCTAAGGCTCAAGACTGTGAACTAAAAATGTGGGGGATGGGTTCTGCCCATCAAAGAAGCAAATTTTGGCTGCAGACATGGGTTCAGATTTTGGAAAAGCTTCTTCCCCCATGCAGTGATTTGCGGGCATTGAGCCCTGCAGATAAGATCAAACAATTCTCAGGATTTTCTTCCTAGATTTGATGCCAGCTTCTCTTGCTTTCCCCAGCTGGCTAGAAACGGGGGTTTAAATGATGTTTATGGTCAAAGAAACTGAGAAGTCAACTTTTTTTTTTTGTTGTTTATGTTGGCTCAGGGAAATTGGAAAAATCAACCTCAAAACTTGAAATAGAGAGAGGAAGTTCGTTATCGCCAGAATCAATGAGATGTAAACAGCTTTTCCCACATATAGCGTGACTCAGTGCAGTTCCATTTAGTGGCTACACATTATGTACCTCCAGCTAGTCAGGGAAAACACTGCACTTTTACTTTTTGGAAACAGCCAGAAAGTAGCGAGCTGCTTTACCTGGTTGCTTAGGGTGTAGCTAGTGTGTCAGGGTCATATCTTCAGGTGGTGGCTGAGGAACAGTTTAGCTCCATCCCTGTCAGTGGCATAAAGTGGATTTTTGCCACCTGAAACACTGCATGTCACTGCAAGCTTTGACCAATTAGCTATGTATGTTTATTTTCTTCCTGTACCTTCAAATTGTGATTGCCAGGAAGAAATACTGTCGGGGAACTTGATCATTATCAGTTGAATTCTTGAGGGGCTGGTCCACCTCCCACTAAAGTCAGTGGAAAGGTGCTCCATGATTTTTAGTGGGGGCAGAATAAGGCTGTAAGCATAAGAATAGGTGGTGTTGTACAGATTAACAGAAGATAAAGGAGGAGACTTGGAAAAGAACAGTCAGTGAGATGCTTATGTTTCCCTTAGCCCTAATTCTACTTGTGCTTTGAAAAATTCCTGCCCAAAAAGTTTATTTTTTGTGTTTAGTCATAGCATACAAGCATTGCCAACTCATAAAGAGGTGTATGGGGACATGAGTCTGAGAATTAGGGCAAAATACAAATGCGCAATCTCTTAGGTTTGCTACATAATCTTAAAAGTCGATTTCAGTGAGTTTATTTTTATAAATGAGTCAAATACATCTCCCTACATCTCTTTATTTGGATCATCAGGTACATTTTAAAGCATATCACGAACAGAGAGACATGTGTAGTGTGTGGGGGGGGGGGTTTCTTTTGTTAAGCTGTATATAAGGGTTTGCATACACTGACTTCATGTATACGATGACTGTTCCTTCCACCCTTGCCCCACACACTATATAAGGGGACAGAAGGCAACCCAAATCTACACAACTATGCGCATATCGGGGGGACCAGCACAGGTCCAAAATGATCAGGATGAGAGTGAGGAGTCCCCAAGAGCTTGACAAATCTTTCCCATTTAACTCAATTGATAATGCATCTTATTTGACCACAGACAGTAGATGTCATCTTAGACTGAAATACTAAGGCAAAGTGGCTGCAGGCCAGATCCTTACCTGCACAGCTCTCCTGAAGCCAATGGAGCTATGCCAACTTACCCCAGGGAAGGTTCTGGCCCTATACGGTTTTGTTCCTCATTGCTGATGTATTTCAAAAATTTCATTTCAGGCCAGTAGTAGATCTGAATAAAGGCTTAGGAAATCTGCCAAAAATGTCTAAATCAGTGACTGAAAACACCTATATATAGTATCGGATAAGTCACATGAACTCAGCTTGCATAGATTAGCATTTACCTTTCCCAAATATAAAGAATGCTGTCCAATCCTTGTTGATACCAATATCTTTCTCATAAGAAATACCTCTAGACAGAAGGAGAATAACCAGTCACTTGGAGACTAGATGCGTACTGAAAACATACTGCTGCTGTTCTAGTCATGCCAAGTTTGTTGTATCCATGCATTAAATCAAACTGATGTGTGAGATTTGATCACTCATGGATATCCAGAAATAAACTTGTTGTTATGTCCTTAAAAGAAAGATTCATAAGCCAGTGTCTTTGCTAGATCTCTGTGGGTAAAACTTGCTCCCACTAGCTGGTTGTAAATGACTTTGATAGTATGAGATGTACTGTACCTGGGCAAAATACACTTCTATACTAATACACCTGGTTAAATGTAACACAGGAGCTGAAAAGCAAGCAGGGCTAAGTGCCAATATAAGAATGTATAAATATTCTGAATCTGTGCCTGTGACTAGATGTTAACAGAGGCAGGGATTTGTATGAGCCCAGTTTATATACCAACAGATTAGACATGAAGTGTTTGACTGTCTGAATATATAACAAGACTGAGTGTGTTTATGATGATAACTTTCCTTTTTGCAGTCCCTTTTCTTTTAAGAACTCAGTACCTACTTAAATGTTTATAAAGTTTGCTTTAATACTCCCGTGAGAGGGAGGGAAATTTTAACCCCACTTCATAGACATATACTCACTGCCTTTGAATGGAGTTGTACATGCTTAGAGTATTCTAAGAGTGGACTTTGATAGTATTTCTCTCCCAAATCAAATGTCTCAAAACTGCGGGATCCAAATAGGTATGTGCTTGAAAATTTGTACTTAAGTGATTTCTGTCCAGGGATACAGAGCGCAGCTGAGGTTAGAGTCCAGGATTCTTGATTCCTCTGTTACTCGCTTCTTGTGGCCACCCACCAGGAGCAGATTGTCAGGACAGGATCTGTCCCAGATGTAATAATGTAGCTACTGCTGCTCTGGACTCCCTGCCTCTGCAATATTACACACATCAGCATCAACCAAACTGATCTTGCAAAAGGAGGATTCTTGCATTAGGGTGAGGAGAAGCAGCAGCAGGAACAGATAATTCTGCCACTCTTGCTCATGTTGAACAGTAAGTTTCCTAAGCCTCAGTCCTGCTTGTTGCATCCAACAGTTGGTAGGAATGGTTTTTCATACTTCAGCTACTGTAGGATCTGGCCCTTGGCACTGGTGATTAGTTCTCTAAAATCATTAGGACTACTCATTGAGTATGGTCTGCTTGGTGCAAGCAAGAAATCTTTTTACCACAAGAATAATACTCACGGCACTGAAACCCCTTTTTCAACCCCTCTCAATAAAAGAGAGAATCTAAACACCCAACCTTCCAAATCCAAACTCTTCCCAATGTAGAGCTACAGCCGCAAAAAAGACAGAGGAGCCAGAAATGCCCCACAGGACTGTAATGCTGCTATTGATTTTTGCATTGAAGGATCTCAGATGCTCCCATGAGGGGTGGCAGTCTAAAACCCCAAGGTAAGAACAGAATTGCAGGTTCAGGGCTTAAATTGTTTTGCTCTGTGTGTTTTATAATCATGTATTCCAGTGCATATAGGCAACCAGATCTGAATGACAGCACCGTATACCAGCCATATTCTGGCATAAATGAAGGTGTGAGGAAATCGTGTGTATGAACCCCTGTTTTGCTAATGTCCTTAATGATTGATAGAAATAGTGGTAGGTGGAAATAGATAGGCTGTGGAATTTTGGGGGAATTTCCTCTGCCTGGAATGCTTTCCATAAGGAGCTGGGCACAGGTTCTTAGTACCACTCTCTTGACAAATGGCGGTGTTTCAAACCAAGAAACCAGTGCTTATGCCCCAAGAAGTTTGATATTTCTATGAGGATTTTAAATAGTGATGTGAGTCATTCTTTATGAAAGTCTGCGACAATGAGGTTTATTACCATTTTGTGTCTTAATTGGGCTGCCTATCTCCCAAGCTTGTTATATTAGGAACATTTAACAGTGAGCTAGAAAGATTTTTGAGAGTCAGCAGTAGAGCAAATGGAAAAAAAAGAATTCCAGGCCTTTCTGAAATTAGTCTGAAGTTCTATCCCTGGAACATCTTAAGCAAAGATTTCTGCCATTGATTTTTATCGCTTCTGGTTACATTGGAGCTATTAAAGTCTGAGCCAATTTGCTGGAAATTTTATACTTTTTAAATAGAAACATGCTTCCTTTCTCATGCCATGATTGGATTTCAAAGCCATATATCAAATGTCATTTTCTTATTTGTTTTCTATCTATCTATCTATGTTGTAGTTTTAGACAAACTGTTGTCATATCAACATAAAGCCATTTGTCAAATTGGAGCCTCCAATATAATTTGATTCCATTTGGAAAATTGCTATCAATGAAATTTATGTTCTACAGATGGACTCAGACCTAATAACACTAATTCAGGTTGGGGCTAGGATAGTATTGACAGTTTTGTCAAAGCTGTTTCAATACTGCGTCTTGGTTGCCAAAAAAAAAAATTGGTATGAAACAGTGAACTGGGAATGGCGATCGTGTTACTGAAATGTGTTCAGCCCTTAAACTCTAAAGAACTGTTTCTATCATCTAAGAAAAGGAAATTTATCAACATAGTTGTCTTGGCAACATTAAAATTTATTCACCTCAATCTGCTTAGATGACTGTAGTTTATACTAGGGTGGGGGGAAGGGAGAAAATTTCACTTTACTACAAGTGAAGTCTATGTATGGGGACCTATGCTGCTTCTGTTGCAGATAGGGTACTTAGGTGGTGGACATTGCCACCAACTGTATTGGGAATGTGTAGGAACACTGTGCAGATGATATACAGCCAGCTGTTTTTGCCAGCAGGTTTACTGGGTTAGATGTTGCTTTGTCAGGAAATGTACTGAATGATGATGATTCATATATATATATATACACACACACACACACACACCATGTCACAGTAATTACATAAATGTACATTAGTTCACACTGAATATGTACAACTGTGCCACTTGAATGAGCTGAGGTGTGCTGGCTTCTGGAAAAGCATATTGCTTTAATTTTTTAAAACAAAGCACTGATTAGAGGCTAATGTATTTTCTTAGGAAATGAACGCAGATTTATTTATGTTGGAAAGTAGGCACCAGTTTTATTAGCTGTTTGCTTGGTGATGGGCATTTGAGATGCATACACAATGAGTACACCAGCTGTGCTGACAGGTACAGAGGGTCTCTCTCGCAAAGTATCTGGGTTGAACCCCAATTTCTCTATTGGGGTAAAAGGTATAATTAATATTTCCCATCCATCCTGGGGCTCTGGTTGACAATACAGCTAGTCCACAAAGGCAGATACATTCACTGGCTGGAGAAGAACTCTGTAACTTCTCCCTCCTTTCTCTCCGTTCTAAGGAGATGAAGGAGCCAAATGTTTCCATGGCAGTAGACAGTTTAGTGCCCATGGCGACCCAGTGGCACAGGAAATCCCCTCAGATCTCAGTGCTGTACTTCCATAATATAAATGCTCTTTTTCTTTTTTCCCATCTGCCATGTGCAGTAGGATGACCCAAGTTAGGCTATCAGAGGGTCCCAAACACTTCTGGAGGAGCAGGCAAGATGTTAGGTTTAAATCCCTCCATCAAAATCTATGGGAGCTATCCCTGAGTAAGGATGGCAGTACTTGGACCTGGTAGTCGAGTGGTTTTCTTATTTTGTGTGGTGGAAGTCCAGCAATGAAAGTGTTATGATACACCAAGAAAATGCCAATGGCCAAACCAAATACTGAACTGATCCCTGATATTAAGAGGCATGCAGCAGCATGGTATTAATATGCATAGTGTTGGCAGTGGTAAAATAGTCTGTTTAATTTGCGGAGCAAGGCTTTGGGTGTGGCCGCACACAATGCAAAATTCGTTTTTCCAGCTCTGACATGGATGCACATTGGAATGTTTTTCATACTTAGTGAACTGGTTAAAATGGGTATTTGTGGGTATTTCTTCATAGCAGTAACAACCTTTGCATTATGCAGTGTTAAAGGGAGCCCTTCTGACTTTTCCTCTGCACTTCATAGTCTGTAAGGCTGGCCCTGTTAACTTATCCGTAAATAAAGTTCATCTTACCAAACTGTTTGTAAAGCTTACCAGTCTAGTCCAAATGCCTACTTACATGACCTTTAACAGTGTTGATCAAGGATAGGTGGGGAATAAAACACAATATTTTGTTTTCCTGTGAAAAACTAATTACTTACCCTGCCCTGAGTGAACTTTTGCAAGGCTGTAATAGATGAATTGTTGGGGTTGCAAAAATATATTCATGGAAGTAAAAGGGACTGGGTGCTGTGCAGGTACGACTGCCTTTATTTTGAAGCAAAGCAGAGTTGTTGGCATGAGTGTGGATGCCTGTCAGTGAATCATTTCAGCATTCCATTTTCAGATGCACAAACATACAGGTTTCCAGTAACTGCATATGTTGCAATCCATTGCTCTTCATCAGATTCACTTGAAGCTCCCTGGGTTGTAAAAATTAAACCAGCATAAATCCATCAGCCCTGGGGCTCTTTGTCTAACAACATAAATCCCACAAAAACTAATTAAATGAGACAATACTGTTCATTTAAAGCTGGCACATAAAAAAAAAAAATTATAAGCTATTGAAGTAAGTGAGACTGAGGGGTGGAGGGGCGTGGAACTCTGCTGATTTTTGAGGGCAAGGGTAAAGTGAGTACCAATGCTGGGGGCAGGGGCCTGTTGTATGCTACCGTAGAGCAAGCTCAAGATTATGACGGGGGTGTGTGGGGGGTTGCATGTGACCATACAGGAGTGATTTGCCTTCTGCCTTACTTTTAAATACAATCAGCCAATTTACTATGTGCGGTAGAGTTTATTAGTTGAAATTTTACTTGGCAGCTCTAAACGCTTTTCTGTTTTCAAGGGATTTGCTATTTCTTAAACAAAGGACCTCAAAGCTGTTTGATTCTTTTGCCTCCCTCACATTTAACTCTTACATGAGGCCAAATTGTGCTATTGAGGACATTATTCTTTGCTGAAGAAAGAGCAGTCTGCTCACCAGCAGATCACAAAACCCCCCTGTACAGAAACCACAGCAGTGCCATCTGATTCAAACCCTATAGGGTGCAGGGGTGAGGGGATAAAGGTGCAAGTGTGTGTGTTGCCAGTCTTGTCTTTTGCAGTATAGTTTACAGTCATGCTAGTGAAGAGCAGTATTTTTTTTTTGTGAGAGTCTGCAGTTTGTGTGCAGGTGTTGCCATTGGGCATGTCTCCAGCTCCCAGTATCATAATATCATGACTCTGTGTTCTGATCACTACAGCACCTGTGGGGCAGCAAAATGCCCATCAGTCCATTTTACAGGTGGAAAGGCACAAAAAGACTCAATGACTTTCCCTCAGTTACTCACAATATGGGGGACAGCAGAGACTACAATCTGAAGGTACAGTCTAGCTCAGTGTTTCCCAACCAGTGTGCTGTCGGAAATGAAGAGGGGTGCCGTGAAATTTTGTCATGGCGATGAGCTACAATAGGTATGAGGATGGGGAATGCCTTAACAGGTGTGCCACGGAGAAAAAATATTAATGTAAGTGCTCTGGGCTGGAAAAGGTCAGGAAATACTGGTCTAGCTCCCTGTTGAAACTAGTTGCTTTCATATGGAACCAAAGAAATCATTGATCAAAGCAGCATACATGCTGCATTCAGGAAAAAAAATCCTGCTCATCTCAATTAGGTGAGTAGTATCCTGGAAAGGATTTGGCCTCCAATAGCTTTACTAGTATGTTAACTGTTTATTTGAGCCACAGCTCTTGGATTTAAAAAATTGCAGATTATATCATTTTTTTATTTGCAGTAATAATTCTTTAAAAAAAAATTAAACTGTTCCAGCACATTTTTGCCCTGTACATTAAGACTTAACTGCCTCCTTTTAATGCTTTGTGTTGAGTGGGATGAGTTGACTTTGATCCAAAGTTTGTTGTCCTCAGCTGATAGAAGAGAGATCTGAAGAAGTCCTGGGAAGTCATGGGATCTGGTGCTGTGGAAACCCTGCTTGTTCTTTAGGCAGAGCTTCCTACTGAGGATTCTCCATGGGTATAATATTAATAGGTCTGCCCTCTGTAATGCCTCCCTTGTCTGCAGTCTCCTTTCTATCTCAGTCCCTTTTACAGTCTCAAAGTACTTTACAAGGATCTGTGAGACCTCACAATTATACAGGAAAGTACAGCAACTTACCGCAGGAGAAGCTAAGGGATAGAAGTCATGTGAGCTGTCCAACATCACAGTCAGTCGGTCAGATCCACTGGCAAATGCTCATGAAAGCTGTCTTTGCCCAGAAAGATTGCTCAAAGGCCATCTGCCAGCTCCTTATACTATGTGCTGGTATTCTTTCTACCAACTTCATTCTCTGTCTGAAACACATTCTCCCCCAAAAGACCTTTCTTAAATTTAGGTGGCATGTAAGATTTTTTTTTTTTTTTTGCATACAGGTTGCTCCTGAATAAAATATGCACTTTTTTTTCTTCATTCTGCCTTTCAAAAAAAATCTTTCCTTGAGATCCTCAATTGGAATGGGTTGGGGGAGGGCTGTGGGAAGAAGGAAGAGGACTGGCAGCTAGAGAGCCCTTCCTAAAGTATCTGTAGCTTTACTTTTGCTTTCCTCTAGCAACTGCTGCCACTACACAGCAACAGTGTCATTACACAGAACTACTGCAGAAGAATGTCAAACTGTGCCAAGGAGCAGCAATGCAGCAGCATCTGGGGGTCCTGTGGTAGGACACAGGTAGTTTCTCTTTCACTGCTTGAGGCTTAAGGGGCAGAAACTGTTGTTACCATACTTCTTCAATTAAAATGAACACCCTGACTTCTAGCAGCTGGATTTTAGAAAATGATGCATGTTGTATTTGCAAAAATATGGTATTTAAATGTTGCTGCCCCCCCATCCCTCTCCAGTCATGAAAATGTCATGGTGTCCAAATAACACTGGGCCATTTCCTCCTTTCAGTTTTACCTGTGCAACTTCCTTGTCTAGCTCAGTGACTGAGAACCAATAGCAGCTTGTGCACATCTCATGTCCACACAAAATGAACCGATCAGAGGCCATAATAGGAAAGTATTGGTGTCTCACAAGATCTCATTGTGGTTGATGCTACTTGCCCTCTCTTGAAATTGCAAAACTGGAGAGGAACTGTTCTTTGAGTGAATGTGGTATCTTTTATTAGACCAACCAAGATATCATATCCACTCAAAGAATCTTGCCTGTCTGTCCTTAGGCCAACACAGCTACAACTAAAAACCCAGCAAAGCTGGAGAGGGAATTTCATATGCCTAAAACTGAAACCAGTCATGGGACCTGAACCATCATCTCTTCAATAGCACAGGATCTCCTAGTGGTGCTAGAAGACTGTTCATGGTGTGTGGTGGGGGGGGGAAAGGGGTCTCTTTTCCATGAATATGCCCCCCACAGCCTGACTCCTTGGTATATTCCACAAACTCATTTCTTATTGTAGCTACGTGATTGTATGGGTATGTGTGAAATTAAAAATAGATTAGAATGATTTCTCTGAAGAAAATTATATGTGCTAGGAAATACTCTGAATTGGAGGGATATTGTGATTGCAGAACTGTAGCTAATGCACGAAGTGATCTGTGCTGCCTGCAGCTTCGGGAGCTGTTTGTTATCTCTTACTCTTGGAGATCAGGGTTTCCTATTCCAAACTCTGACTTCTCCCTGCAAAAATGCATCAGCTAATTGACATGTGATGGGCTCTAATGGGCTCTTGGGTGTCTAGGAAAATATTTATAATGGCTGTGTGTTGACAAGTGGATTCCTAGTTGGTAGCTTGGCCATTCTTTCCCTGAGTACTGTGTAGGTGGCATAGTCTTCTCTCTCTAGCCTCCCACACCCATGTAATGACACCTGCTACTCCATTAGGAAACACGCTGATGAGGCCAGAGGAGAGTCACAAGGCATGAAGGATTTGCTTCTGTGCTTGCTTGCAGCTGGGGTAAACCATGAGCCTCTCTACTGAGGGCAGCAAAGCTGCCTCCCTGTAAAGCCAGTGGGAGTGAGAGCAGAATACAGCCGAAGGTGCCTATAGACTGTGAGGGAAGTACCAAAATGGGAAAACTAAGGACAAGTCTGACATGTTTGTGTGGGTAATTGTCCCTGGCTGCTTGAGACCCCTCCAGGGCTACAGGGTGCTAAGTCAGCACAATCCTCAGGCCTGCCTAAACTCTGCACCAAGATGTTTAAAGCAGGAAGGGTTTGAGAGGAATCAGACTGATACTTTTTCCCCCCATAAAGTGTCTTGGTTCTGTAGAAAAACACTGAAAATTGGTCTGTTGGGAGAAGGGAGAGCCTCTAAGCTTGCTTTCTTTCCTGAAGGGTAAAATGATGATGCTCTCAAAATACTGGCATGTTTCTCAAATAGCTTTCTGCAATGAGGGCAGGGGATGTTTACATAGCAGTGGCTGACACCTCTTCACCCAAAACAAGAATTTCATGGGCAGTGAAAGCTTGCTGTCCACTCTTCAGAATAATGTGACACCCAGTAAGTCACATTATGACCCCAAATAAATATTCATATTTACAAAGGTGTCCCACTCCGACTGGTTCTTTTGGCTCAGTGGGGACTCTGCACTTCTAGAAACCCAGTCAGAAACCAGACTTAGAAACTGTGCAAAAGCAGAACAAAAGGACATCCCTACCCACAGGAGCTTAGAAGCGGAGCATGATTACGCTGTGTAAATTAGGACAAATAACAGGGTTATTCCCCTTTCCAAATAACCTGACAACTGCTTTCACATGATGTTTAAACAGATTTTAGAATCTTGTTTATATCTGCTGGTAAATGAAAAATGAATTGTGAGCAAATCGGTAGTTTGGATCCTCACTGGATATTATGACGACTTCATTTTCCATGTGTTGAAAGCATTTTGGATCACTTTTGCTAGCCCTGCACAGTAGACAAAATAATTGGCTGGACTCCTCTTCCACTCTTGGAAATGGTGATGTGAATCTGTGAAAATCCAATGAGGTCGGGGCAGCAGGCTGGAGTCCATGACCAGAGCCAAGTTTGAGGATAACCTCAAGCACCACTATGAAATAAATACATCAGAGCAGTGGCTCAAAGTAGGACTGTTGTTGTTGTCACTGAGTAGACGGATAGCAGCTGGTTCAGCGGTGACCAACTGCAGAAGCCAGTAGTGTCATCAGCGTGGTGAGTGGCAACCACCAGCAGAAGCAGGCATTGGGGGGAGGAGGGGTGGCAAGTAGTGACTGCCCGCAGAAGCTGGCGACAGTGGGGTGGTGAGCAGTGACCACCTGCAGAAGCCGGCAGCAGTGGCCAATCTTGGGGGGGGGGGGCACATGTCCCCCCTGCATGTTGCCTGTGGAAGGATCTATGGAAGTTACACATTCCCCTTCCCCAGAATCAGAGCTTATTTGTTTTCACTGTTCCTGCTGTAAGGCAGGCAAGACTCCCTTTCCTATAGCTAGGCATCCCAGCTAGGTCAGGCAAAGCAAAGGAAATGCCTCTGTTTAGCTCCTGGGAGTGGAAGCTGTCTCTTATCCTTCTTAAATGTATCCCATTGCCAATGGACCTCCTCTAGGCATTTGCCATCCCTCTGTTGCTAGTAATAGCCAGAAGCCTCCTTCCTATTGCAAAATGCGTGCAGATGGTGACGAGACACTTTGTGAGGGAGAGAGAGAAATTAATGACTCAAGATTGTTATGGAAACCTCTCTCTCAACTGGCCTTTCATGTGGTTCTGGTCACCACCAATCTGCAGGGGTCTATAAACATAAAGGTTTATGTCTTTTCATTAGGCCCATACTTGGCTTAGATTGCTGTTAAGTAGAGGAGCAGGGAGAGTCTCTCACAACATTTGATTGTGCATCTTTTCTACACATACCCCCCTTTCTGCTGATACCCCTTTCAGAGTGTTCATAATGCATAAAAACTAACTGAGGCAAGAAGTTCTGTGAGTGAATCTTTTACTGGATTAGCTGCACAGGCAAGCTTTCAAAAACACTGCTTTCTTCATCAGGCTACTTTTTTCTTTAGGCTGTGGATTTTCCATTGTAAATGGCTAATTTCTATGTCTCCCATGTATGGTAGGCTCAAAGTAATATTGTAGCTGTGATGGTCCAGGAATTAGGTGGGTGGCATCTTTGGTTGGACACGTGCTTGGAGTGGAGAAGAGAGATTAAGAAAAAAGATGCTATGCAATGTGAGGATGCTAGACCTGCCTGTTGAGGCTGCCTTTGCAAATATCTTGGGCCACTTGAGAGGAGAGGATGTAGTTTGGATTTCACTGCTGTTGGCAAGCCAGCTGTTACCGTAATTGCTTTTGGCCAGGAAGCAAGGGAAGAGAGAGGGACAAATGAAGTTAGAGGATGAAAAGGTGAAAGAGAAACTACCCCTGTGTCCTACCATAGGACCCCCAGATACTGCTGTATTGCTGGTCCTTTGCACAATTTGACATTCTTCTGCAGTAGTTCTGTCTAGTGGCACTGTGGAAGGGAAGCACCCTACCAGGCTAGTCTACTGATGCCATCTCCCAACCACAGGCACTGGTGAAGCTACAGAATGGAGATGCCAAAGGGAGATTGGGGAGGCTGAATATTTGCACCTGTAATTCAAGTATTGGTCCTGGAAGCTGCTGGGCTTGAAAGGTATTTTCCATACATAGAAAATAAAATGATGTTGGCATCAACAGAGCAGCTGGGAGTCCAACATAAACCCTAAATCACTGCAGGCACAGCCTGTGACCTTAGTCCCTGTGAATATGTGACCCCAGAATCCATGAATGTACAAAGGATGGCATCTGATCCCACTCCAACAAATGTGACCCAGGATTCTGCAAAAACTTGAGACCTCTCTGGTACTCCTTCATCTTTAAACATCAGTGGCTGCTCTCTGTGATTATGGCCGTAGAATTTAATATACTCTTCACAACTCTTGCCTCTGTGGAGTTGTGTCCCTGGTTTCTTCCTCTTGCTTTTGAGAGAGCCCTAGATGGGCTGCACATACATCTACCCCAGTTCCCTGTCTGTACCCAGAGCCACAAAAGGAGAAGCCCGTGTCACATCTCTGGTTCACAATATACAAGATGTGGAATTTTACTTGTTTCTGGCTAATCTCCACACCTACCACCAACATGTCCAGATGTAGGATTCTGAAAAAGGGGAATTCAGATGGTGTGGTGCATCTTCATCATATATTTTATGATCTCTATAGTTGTTCAGTTAAAAAGAAGCTAAAGACTTTACTAATATGCCAGAGGCCTAGCACTATATTACACAGTGTATGATGCAAGCAAAAACAAATATAACTTTATTGGAACATTCATTAATTTGCTGTATCATACGCTGTCTATAAAAATGCAACACACTTGGCAAAAAATATCGAAAGCTATTGTTTTATTAATCCTGTAATCATTAGAATTAAATATATTCCTCCTCTTTTTTTTTTTTGCAGATTCATAGAACAAAATGTAGCCTTCTTGAGCATCTTGACATTATATGCAATGCTTCACTGGAAGTTATTTCCACACCTGAGTTAAATCTTTTTAGCTAGAGTTAAAAACAGTCTTCATGGCTATAAAATGCGAGCTGCATTACCAGGAACAGCTAACAGACAGCAGAATCACAGAAGATAGGAGAGGTTGATTAGTGAAACATCAAGATCATTAAAAAAGGAGAGAAAATTGTTAACATCTGTGGAATGAAGAGTTTAGAAGGAATAAGGTTGATTATAGTGAACCATTGATTCAGCTGATTCCCTTGTTGCTGCCTGGATAGAAATACTGCTGCCACTGCCAGGCATTTGTTTTTGAACTCTGGGTGGAGCAGGAATTAAAGGGGGATTCAGCCCCTCTGCCCTGGGTTCACCAATGACTACCGAGGAAGACAAATCATTACTAAGGGCTTGTGCATATTATGAAATCAGCCTGACTTGTTCACAGGAAAAGAGTGCTCCCCACCCCACCCCACCCACATGGGCCCCGTGTTTGGGGAGATGACTAAGTTTGGAGGCTTGCTCTGTCTTTTTCCAGCTTATTTCCTCTCAGGAACTGTGAGAGAGGAACTCTCAGACTGATGCATTGCAGCTTGCTTGCTGTACTCAGCAGTTGAATTTGCCCACTCCTTTTTCGTGTTAGAAAGGAGTGGGTAGGATTTAGCTTTGCTTAGCTTAGTTATTCTATTCAATTACTATCAGTATTACTATTCAATTAATTTCTTTGAATTTATATTTGCTCTCTTTTTTTTCTTTTTTGAAACTTTGAAAAAAGAAAGCTGTGTTTTCCCTGCCAGTGTGATCCAGCACTGTGCAGGGAAGCTCACAGATTGCTTGCACACACAGACAGACACAGAATATAAAGAAAAATCAGATAGTCATAGGAGAAAAAGATGGACAGACGGACAGC
This sequence comes from Crocodylus porosus, assembly GCF_001723895.1. Classification (NCBI taxonomy): domain Eukaryota; kingdom Metazoa; phylum Chordata; order Crocodylia; family Crocodylidae; genus Crocodylus; species Crocodylus porosus. The sequence goes on along the minus strand of NW_017728921.1, from coordinate 27,944,565 downwards.
ACACAGTTTTTACATAACTTTAAAGCAAACAATCAAAGAAGAGGCCAGTGCACGCATGCAACCGAGGGAATAAAACACGCAATACAAAAGGATTGACACGCACACACACATGTTTTGCAGCACAGGAAAGATCAATATGAAGTGTGCTGGAAAGGCAGGTGCCAGGTCTTCTGGCAGGGGAGGGAGATGGGGCAGGGGGAGAGCTAGAGCTGCAAGCCCCCCCCCCGATGCATTCTCTTCCCGAGCAGCCATGACATCGGTGCTGCCAGTGGAAGCCAGGAGGTGGGAGCAGGGAGCACCTGACATCCCTGCACCACCTCTACTCGGTGGAGAGTGGGCACCAGCAGTGGAATCACTGCCTCCTCCACCTCAATTTCATCTCTCAGAATGAGCCCCCCACTGCCAGAGGAGGAGCTGGAGCTGGAACCAGGGACACTGAGCGCGCTGGCTCAAGCAATTCTGGGGACTGAGGGGGAATCAGAGTTTGCGCTCCACACCCATCAAATTTCCCCTAGACCCAGGTCTCCTCTGGAAAGCAGCACCTCAGAGGAGGCTGAGGTGGTGGAGACAAGTGGCTCAGCTGAAGCAGCTCCTCCTGCTGTTGAGCCTCTGCCTGCTGAGGAGTGGGAAAAGGCAGGATCCTCACCCTCGACCCAGAAGTGGGGGAGCAGTGTAGTGTGGGAGCATTCTGAGCTGGCAGATGATCCCAGGTTTGCCATATGCCAGCACTGCCAAAAGCACATAAGCTGTGGCAAGGACACAAGACACTTTTCCACCACAGCGATGCTGCTGTGTCTATGAGGAGGCAGCATCCCCTTGCCCTTCTCCTGCTCAGCCTGGCACTAGTGTGAGCGTGCTGAAAGGAAAGTCCCCTGCTTGCTCCAAAGCCCCCCTCCCCCCCAAGCTGAGGCAGGCCACCCTGGACCAGTGGGGGAAAGGTGGGCAAAAAGCGGGGGGTGTTCAAAGGTGAGCAAAATCACCCAGAGCATTGGGGAGATGCTTGCTCTGGATAGCCAGCCCTTCTCCCTAGCTGAGCGACCAGGGTTCAGGCAGTTCGTAGCACTTCTGGCCCCATTTTACAAAGTGCCTGCACACACGCACCATCTTTAGCAGGGCGGTGGTGCCCTACCTGTATGAGGTATTCAGGGAGTACTTGAAGGGAGGAGCTGCGCAAGGCAGGGCTTCAGGTAGCATTGCACTTCACCTCCAACAACTGGAGCAGCTTAGGATGATGATCACGCCTACCTCTCCCGCACAGGGCACTGGTGCAATCAGTCAGGCCGTTGGTGCGCTCTACTGAAAGCTGAGGTGCTGCATGAGTCCCACACGGCAAGGGAGATCATGGGGGCCATGAGCCGCATGGTGCAGGGGTGGCTTGTTGGGCAGGCCAAGCTCACCCACGGGTTCATGGTCACCAACAACAGGGCCAATATGCTGAAGGCTGTCCGTGATGCCAACTTTGTTGGCATCCACTGTGTGGCACATAGGCTGCACCTAATAGTGAGGGATGCCTTGGAGGGGTACAGGGCTTCCAGTGATGGCACCACCCTCAGTACCGCTACAAGCCAGCTGATTTTGAAATGCAGGAAAGTAGCGGGCTACTTCCACTGCAGCATCAAGGGGGCAAGATGCTGTGGGAGAAACAGGCAGAGCTGAGCATCATGCAGCACAAAATCATGGAGGATGTGAAGACTCGGTGGAACTCCACATGCCTGATGCTCGAAAGGCTGGTGGAGCAACAGAAGGCCATCCGTGAGGTGGCCTTGCTTGGAGAGGTTGGGATCAGCAGCCCCCTGAACAAAGCTGAGGGGGGTACCATCTCCCACGTCATGGTGGTCCTCAGGTCCTTCCTCGAGGCCACCAACACCCTTAGTGCTGGTGATGCCCTCCTCAGCCAGGTGATCCCCCTAGTAAGGGAACTGGAGAACCAAATGGAGAAGTTCCAGCGGATCAGTGTTCCTGGCTGGGGCAACCCGCTGCCACCAGATGTGCAAGCACTGGTGAGGCGGCTGAAGGAGGGCATCAGGAGATGGCTGGATCCCTTGTGGTCCAGTGCAGTCCACATGATAGCGAGCATGTGCGACCCAAGGGTGAAGGGGAGCATGTGCACTGGCAGCCACAAAACCCTTGGTTACTGGACGCAGGTGTTGGTGAACAAAGTCAGGGAGGCCAAAGTGCAGAGGTGAGGGGATGTGGAAGAGGGGAATTCACTTTCCTGTGCCAGCACTTCCAGCACTGGCGCCAGCACCAGCCAGTCTCCTCCACGCCAGCCATTACCAATGTGGGCCATGGGCATGGCTTCAATGCTGGGGTCCAAATGTACCAGACCCCAGCCTCTGGCAGGTAGCGCCGATGCTTCAGTGGCTACCTATCTCACTGGGGATGTGGACCCACTGGACTGCGACCCCTTGCCCTACTGGGCAAGCTGCATCCAGATGTGGCAGGATCTGGCCACAGTTGCCCACTTCTGAAAAGTGGTTTGCATTGTAATTTGTTCCCTTTCAGGATCAGGCCTGAGAGACTGGAGGCAGAGTGTTTTTTTTTCATGAGGAATACCCACAGGTAGTTGGGTTTTGTTGTCTTTGATAGGTTTTAGTGTGCAGTTTGTGGGGGTACTGGAGATAGTTGGCAGATTCTGTGTTTTGAGCTATAAGAAGTTGGCTTCAGTTCTGGTGATGAGATTAGGTGCTTGTTTGAATGTACAAACCACTTTTCAGAGCTGGGCCTATGAACTGCATTTCATCAGCCTCCTAGGTAGTAGGTACAGAAACTCATGAACTCAATATAGATTAGACAGTGGAGTTCTGGTACACTGCGACCTGCACCTGCATCTGACACCCCAGGCACCTCTGCACTTTGACCTGTGCTGCTACATCCCCCTTTCTCCCTCTACCTCCCACCCCAGCCTGTCCCTCACCCCGTGATGCCTCCATTTCCATTTTCCCTGCCTGGCTTTCTTGCCTGCATTGTGGGCCAGGCCAGCCTCTGACTTCTTTACTATTCCTTCTATCCGGGACCAACTGCAAGTACTTCCTCAGCCTGACAAATGGGTTTTCAATCCTAAAGCTTCCAAAGATACAATTTTTTTGAGTACTCCTTTTTTTCATAATACACATATAGACATAAAAACACAAGATAAGCCGTCATTCACCATGAGTAACATCATATGTCCAACACACCACAACACAACATCTTTACTTCTTGCTGTCAATTCCTTTATAAAAAGAAAGGCTCTGTGCCAGTGCCGTTTGGGTACCTTTGCTGCTGCTGCTGATGCTACTGGTGTTGAGCCAGCTAAGTTATTTCACCTGTTGTCACATAAAGTGGAAGACTGGGCATGAGGCTGTAGGGGAGGAGGAGGCCTCACTGGGGCACACTTCTGTGTTGTGCAGGGGCCCCAGTGCCTTGAAGGGGACACCTTAACACACACAAAATGTCACCCACCCACATCATGAGTTTTGCCTGTCAGCAGCTTGAGGTGCAGAGCCCCAGAAGCCAGACTCCCCCAGCAAGATGCACACAGCTTGCAGGCCTTGTGGCCTGCAAGGGCCCAGCACCCAGGCCTGCACTAGATTTTATGCCCCTGTGCCGCAAGACAGATGCAGTCGCCCAAGCACCCACCTACATCATGAGTTTTGTCTGTCAGCAGCTTGAGATGCAGTTTCCCCCAAACCCCTGCGCTGATCTTCTTGAAACTTGGCAGGCTTCATGGCCTCATCAGGGGCTACCAACCCTCCAGTTTTCACCTCCCTATGGTATAACACAGACATAACAGAGTCAGAATTTGGGGTGCAGTTTCCCCCAAACCTCTGCACTGATCTTCTTGAAACTTGGCAAGCTTCATGCTCTCCACAGAGACTATCACCTCTGCACATTTCACCCAAATCAGAGAGAACACAACGAAGTCATAGATATTTCAGTGATCCCCCATTATAGCCTATGGCTACATCTCTGAGGCAGCACCAAAGCTTCGGAGCCGCTCTGTCTGGATCAAATCAGCAAACCAATCCGATTGCTGACATCCGAAGCAGCTGGACCTGAAGCCAGAATGAATACTTGCCTACTCGCACAGGCCTAGTACAGACTTCAGCTTAGTGCATCCTGTGTAGCTAGAAAAGTTGCTTTTAACCCAGTGAAATGCCAGCAAGGGTCCCTAGTGGATGGAAATAGTTTTGCCCTGGACTACTGAGAACTCCAGCTGCTTGTTAGTTTATCCAACCTATTTCCTTAGCTTGGTCTGGCTATTTTCCTTTGTGCTTTTGCAGTTCTGTGCTTTGTGTGTAGAGCCTGCTTGATACTACAACAGCAGAAGAGAAGCGCAGGCAATATAACAGATTTCTTCCTTAACCAGTATTCCTCCACCTCGGCTGCAATCTTTGTTGCTGTACACTTGTATGTATGTGTGTATTTCTGTCACCACAGCATGAACTCAGTGCTTGGGGAAGTACCACGGTAGGGGTGTAGGCTGCAAAAGGAGAGGGGAACCTATTGATTTCTTATCCTGTTAGCTTCCTCCACAGTAAAAAAGGGAGTTACCACCATTCTGCAAACAACCTACCACTTTGCCAGCATTCCTGGCAGACCCAGATTCCATCCTTAAAATACATGCTGGGATTGCTGAGATGGAGATTTTTGAAGAAGACATTGCCAGTAATGGAGATAGGTGCCTAACTTCTATTAGATTTCAGTGGGATTTGGGCACCTAATTCCTTTAGGTACCTTTGAAAAAACAAAGCTTGAGCATATGCAGTTGCTGGAAATGAGGGTGGGAAGGTAAATGTCCAGGGAGAGCTGACAGAGAGGGGATCTCCCCTAAAAATTAACACCCCATTAACCTCTCTCCCTCCCCCCCAAATATATATGTTGTACATGTTGGCTCATTTGAAATGTGAGATATTGGCTCTTTGGAAATGTTTTGAGAAACTTTTGGATTGGGGTCTGACTCTAGGAGCATTTGGAAATGGGGTGTCTACCAGAGAAATTGCCCTAACCTGCCCATTGGTCGGGTGGTGAAATTCACGCAGCTTTAACCTTTTGCACATCACTGTAGTGTGAACTGGAGCTGCACAGCAGAGTAGGGGGACTTAAAGCCACAAGCCACTCTTGTGCAGTGTAAGTTCTGCTAAGGAGGCCCTTGATGCTGTCATGGCCAATGCTTTCATTCTGCCTTTTCATCTGTCTGGGTGGAACTACGAATTACTCAGCCTTGTAGAGAGTTTGCCTTGGGTCAGTGTCCTTTATATAGCAAGAGGAGAAAGTGACAGTGCTGAGTGCCTGATCCACTACTTAGTGAATTTTGGGGACTGAGGGAAGGCCAGTGGTGAGCTTGCTGCCTTCTCTCAGTGTTGTTCCCATGCAGGAACGCTTCTGGTTCATGGTGCAGTGGGACTCTGCTCCCAGGGACACCTGGTCTCTTGAGCACTGTACTGGGGCCCTGCTCTCTCCAGGATGCCTCAGTGTGGTGTCACTCTCATGACACTAGTTTTCCCTGTGCTGTGCTCATTTCCCCCATAGTTATAGAGCAATTTACCTTCTTTATCTAGAGTGTGAGGGATCCTGCCCCTGCCTGCAGCATGCAGGCAATTCCAACTGCAAAAGCTGCTTTCCATGTTAGAAGGGCACAAGTTGCCTGAACCCAGCCACCATGCTGCTGTTTGGCTGGTGTCCTGCTCTTTTCCGTATATGCTTGGAAGAAGAACTGCTGAGTGAGAATGTGGCATGTACAGAATACAAGTGCTCAGAACATGCACAGTCTGGGGGATAGGAGACCATTTTCTTTAGATGATAAATTCCTCCATTCTGCAGACTCAGTGAAGCATGAACAACAGGCCAAATGTTAGGCTGTTGATCCTGCTCTAAATTGTCCCTCTGAAAGTCAGGTTTTAGTTGCAATAAAATAACTATGGATTGGGATGTGACACTGGGGGATAACATTTTCTAAAGCCACTAAGTGACTAAACTACTGCCATTCTTTTGTCAAAACAAACTTTGGTACTTAAGAACCTAATTCCCACTTGCAGGCAGTGGGACTTCGGGTGCTTTAGAAAACATTACCTAGATAATTTGCATGCATCTCTACTTGGCACCTGGTGGGATCTCCCCAGTGTACTTCTTCCACCTGCTCTAGCTGAGGCCTGGCATGCCCCTCCAAGGACAACTCTTCTTGGCTGCTCTCAAGGGTAGTGGGAGAGCAAGATGTGTTCAAGAGAGTGCTTCTCTGGGCACACAGGAATATTGCATAAGCCCACTCACCATAAGTTGAAGCAGTTTATTTTTGCAGTTGTTCTACAGGGTTTGAATTGTCTCAGCCACAGGAGGGAATGGATCAGGAACAAGATACAACACCCTAACTCTGGTTTGCTCTAAAGTAGCTCCACTGACTTCTGTGGGACTGTTTAGGGCAAGGTGTTACTTGAGGTAGCTGTATAGAACTGCTCCCACCCAGTGTGGATCCTTATCATTTGATTTTTGTTTATGACTTTCACCGTTTCTTTTGAAACTTCCTTTCCAACTTGGTATTCAGATACAAAGCAAGATGTGGGGTGGGATGGGGATGGGGAACATGCCCTTACCCTTAGTGGAATTTATCTCCCTTCCTGGTCGCTAATCAGCCATCTCTGCCAGGGATACTTTGGCTCTTGAAGATACTTTTTAGAATGTGGGGCATCAACTTATGTAAGTCAACATGGTGCCACTGAGTTCATTGAACCAATGCTAATCTGAGCCAGCTAAGGATTTGACCATAAATCTAATTTGCACCAAGTGTTGGGTACTGCAGTGTCAGAACGCTGTCACAGAAATGTCTGTTAGTTGGGGTTACTCTCCTCTATTTTGCTTAGCATCCATATATAAACTGAAGTATGAATAGTATGGAATCAGCCCCACTGCAGGCTACAGCCTGCTTTTGAAACACTCTTGGGAATGATATCTGTGTGGCATGCTTCATATTTAATGTATTTCAGTGTCTGCAACTTGCAGACCTCTTTATGGGGCCTGTACAGAGCTCTGTGCAACATCATTTTTTTCTCTTTCTTCTCCTTTACAGATAAAGAAGCTCCAGGCCTATTCCAAACCTAAAAACTAAGCTGTGGGGATGTCTGTGAAGTGAACCAAGTCCAAAGCATAAGGTCAAGAGATGGTTGGCGGCTGCAACATCGGCCCTCTAGTGTTTATCCCCGAGCTTCTGTTCAGCTGAGAGATGCTTAGTTCCCTGCCTCTTCCCTCCAGCCCAGCCTTCTGTTTGTGACATGCTCTTGCTTTCCCATTGAAGGCTACCTGGGCTTCTAGCTCCATTATATTACATAAGAGAGAGAGAAAAGAGTGAGGAACGGATGAATAAATATATGAACTTATGCTACAGGAGACAGAGTTGGAAATGATGCGTAATGACTGATGCTCCACAGAAGTTTACGAGGCAAATTGTTCAAAAGGCAAAGAGTGCCCCCTCCCTGGCCCAGAATACAAGCAGAGAGAAACAGTGATCTATTCTCAACTGTTGATCTCTGTGCCACAGTGGGCTAGTTACTTCTTGTTTGGTCTCAAGGTCTTGTGCCCTGGGCTAGAAGATCCAAGGCTACAATGGAAGAAAATGTATTCAGTGTGCAGCAGATACAGCCCAACGTCATTTCAGTGAGACTGTTCAAGCGCAAGGTTGGGGGCCTTGGATTTCTGGTGAAGGAGCGTGTCAGCAAGCCGCCTGTGATCATCTCTGATCTAATCCGGGGAGGGGCAGCTGAGCAAAGTGGCCTCATCCAGGCAGGGGACATTATCCTGGCTGTCAATGGCAGGCCCCTGGTGGACATGAACTATGAGAGTGCTCTGGAGATCCTGAGGAGCATAGCCTCTGAGACCTATGTGGTTCTCATTTTGAGGGGCCCTGAGGGCTTCACCACTCACCTGGAGACCACCTTTACTGGTGATGGAACACCAAAAACCATTAGAGTAACTAGACCCCTGTGCCCAAGTGCAAAGGCAGTTGACTTGTCCAATCCAAGCATACACAGCAAAGAGCAGCAGCAAGGAACAGACCACACCATGGGCTCCATTAGTTCAACCTGGGCCAGAGAGAGCAGACAAGAAACAGAGCCTGTGCACCTCAATGGTGTGGTTGCCAGCACCAAAGGTGAAGACTCTTTGACTGGAAAGGATGATGCCAGTGCCAATCCTTGCCTGAATGGTGGGGTTGAAAACAATGAACTGCTGAAAGAAATAGAGCCAGTCCTGGACCTCCTGAAGAGCGGCAGTAAGGAACTCAATGGCGAGGCGCCCTCCAAGATAGACACACGAGACGTAGAAATCCAGGTGGACTGGTAGGTCCCTCCATGAATTTTTACATTTGGTGCAACGGGCTGGCTTTGGTAACTTGAGACAAATGAGTTTCATGGGGTCAGATTTAGAGCAAGGGAGAATGGGAAGAGAAGGGAAATGGAAGGAGGAAGTAACACTCCATCAAAGGCTGGGCTAGAAAGCAGAGGTGGATTAAAGTGTACACAGCAAACACAGAATTAGAGACCTCATGCCCCCATGAGAACTGGACTGCGGGGGGGGGGGGGGGCCCTTCCCTACCTAGTGCTGGTGGGAGAGGCTGGATGGACCCTGCTGGGCTGGGAGGGCACATGCCCACCTCTTCTCTCTGCTCCCCACCTCCCCTCCGTTATGACCAAATGTACACACAGGCACAGGCACATGCACTCTACTCTTGCTCTCTGCACATGGACACAGACACAAACACTCTCCCTGCCATGAACACACGCATGCACAGATGCACATGGGTGTACAGACAGACACACACACACACTCTTTCCTCTCACAGCACCTCCCCACCAGCACTCTCGATCACACAGAGGCAGTCCTCCCCCATACCCACCTCCTCAATGTGAGCCACGTGTCTCTCTCCCTGCCCGGCCCCTATTACACTTATCTGCAGGGATTTGCTCCCCAGCTGTCCCGTGCACCCATGCAGATGGCAGAGGGCCAGGCTGGGAGCGCCAAGCTGTGTCTCCGTGGGCAGACAGCAGCACTGGGAGGGGTGGCTGCAGGGGACCTAAGATGAATTGGGGGGGGCTATAGCCCCA
>NW_017728921.1:27906398-27935282 GCF_001723895.1 Crocodylus porosus | reverse complement strand
AAGCAAATGCTGTGGTTTTAAACTTGGCACCAAGTTTAAAATTGTGCCTTTCACTTCCCTGGTGATGAGGATCCCGGGGCCCTGAACTGGTAGAGGCCCCTGGGCTTGTGCTCAGCTGGCCCATCCATTAATTTGCCTGTGCTAGCAAGGTGGTGTAGGGAGTCATGTGGTGGAGTAGGATTTGGTTTTATTCCTGGTTCTGTAACTGATTTTCTGTATACTTTAGGAAAAATTCTGGGCATCTATTTCCCCATCTGTAAAAGTAGCCTAGTGCTATTAACCCCCACCTTCTTGCTGATGCTTTGAGTTCCATGGGTAAAAAGCGTTTTCTCAGTCACTCATAATCTGCCTCATCCTAGCAAGCCCATCAGCCTGTCATAATTAAGGTGTGCTGACTTCTGGAGCCAAGAGCATACAAGGGCATGATGTGGCTAAGATTTGTGTCCAGCCCAAGTGGCGAGGTACCTATTCACAGAATTCCCAAACGGCAAGATATGTATTCATAGATGGATTGACTGGAGTGGTCTCTAGCACAAGTCCAGAGAAGGGCTGAAGCTTGCACCTCTAGGGCTCTAGTAAGAGAACCCAATGGCTCAGCCACTCTTTTCAAAAGATGCTCTTTATGAGCTCAATATTATTTCTGCTTCCCAGCCCGTCCACAAAAAAGTTAAACTTACCTGACTCGATATTAGTGGGTGATGTAGTCAGTAATATAGTAATGGGTGGACAAGTGGGGCACAAGCCCCAGGTACTGCCTGGGTAGTAGCAGGGTGCCAGAATGGAGCTGGGGGTCACCTCATCGTCCCATCGGCTCTGCACCTGTGCCTTCCCTTCAGTGGCTCTAGCTCCAGCTCTGGCAGTGGGGAGGGAGAGAAATGGCAGGAGCTCAAAGTTTGCTGGCACTGGGGGAGATTTGCCTGGGTTTTTTTAAGAGGGAAATGGTGTTGCACTAAAGAGGCTTATCCTGGATGCAGAGGCCAGCTCATAATTTGAGACTTGAGGCATGAGGCACTTCTACTTCTGAATGGAAAATTTAGTTTCTAGATAAAGGCTTTCCATTTTTATTTGGGTCTCCCCACCCTTGAATTTATCTGCAGGAAAAACAAATCCACGTCGCTCTACTAATCTCTTCCACAGTAGACTTTACCTGACTTCAGAACATGCTCATCCAAGCAGGCTTTAGGCAGAACCATCAGCTCTGGATGGAGATGAATGGGAAACTGGCTTCAGGTCCCTGCGATAGAGACAGTTGGCTCTATTCTCCTGGAGTCCCGATCCCATGAAATGCTGAGCATCACCTGCAGTGGGCTAAGGACCCTTGTATGCCAAAAGCCTAGCAACATCCAATTCCTAATGAGGTCTGTTGTAAGCAGTCCTCCATTTGACCAGCAGGAATTTGTTAGTGTTAAATTAGAGAGGTTACTGTTAAGTTACTGATCAAATAAAAATGCACAGACATCCTCAGGAAATATTTAAAAATCTCTCTCTTAAGACCTCAGCAACAGCTGAGGGACTAATATAAGAATGAGAAGAACCATTGTGGAATAGAAACAGTAATGGCATGGTCCAGGGCCTCAGATATTTCTGGCTTCTTTGGGTTTGTCTGCATGGTATCCCCAGTGTGTCCTAAGGGGAGGTGGGCCTAATCATGCTCTTCTCACCTGTTCCCACTTGCAACCAAACCTGGAATGCAGAAGTGAAGCTGCTCGGGGAGCATCCTCCCTTGGCTGCTCTTGAGATCTGAGGGGGCGCAGTGTAGACCTACTCTTCAGCCCTCCCACTAACTTGGGTTGCATTCTACAGCAGGGATGTCCAACTCATTCAGTCCCATAGGCTGGATCCAGACATTGGGACTTCTTGCAGGCCAGATGCCACCCTACTGCTGGAGGTGGGTTGGCTTATTGGTGCAAGTGCCAGAGCTGCTGTATTGATGCGGCTTTGGACCCCAGGGGGAGAACACTGCTGCTCACCTCCCATTTTCCTCTGCTGTTCAGGTGGATGGTCAACTATAGCTGAAGATTATTTGGCTTCAGGAAAAGGTGGGGGGTGGGGAGCAGCAGTGGCATTCACCCTCTTAGTTTTAGGGCCATGCATTTTAACCACTCACAGGCTGCAATTTCAACACCCATGGGCCACATGCAACCTGCAGGCTGCTATTTGGACTGCCCTATTCTACAGCACCATGTATTGACCACAGTGGAATTTGTCGTGTGTTGCATGAATGCTTTTAGATATTGCTGGCTGAAAAAGCTTCATTGGAAGATTGTTTTGGCAAACCTGATTTTTGTTTTTTACTTAATTGTATCAATTTCAACATTTTTTTTAAAGCTTCTCCCTTTTTTAAATGCTAACGCATCCCATTTGGAAATGACCTCATGTTGACATTTAGTTTATGTAAAGTGATTTTGACCTTTTTCTGTTTCTTGAAAGAAAATATTTGCCTTGGGCCAATCAAAATGTTTCAAGAAATTCTGTAAAGAAGCGTTAGGCAATTCATCACATTTTGGGATAAAATTGTTCATAGGTCAGAAGCTTCATAGTATCAGCCAGCTTGATTTAAACTATGGCTTGTTTGAATGTTCTCAGGCTGGGAACCCTGTTCTTAAAAGGGGAGGGGTTCACTGCTAGAGAGGAGGCCACTAACTTTAAAAGAGCAGTAACATTACAGAAAGAAATCAGAGAACAGCTTTGTGGGCCAAAAAGTGCTTCTAGAGACTTGAAGCAGAGCTGCATAGTGGACTGAAGATAGATGACCCCTTCCTTGGCCACCTGCTCAATCTAAAACAGAGCTGGGGCACTAAGAAGGCCTTATCGTAGGGTGGGGGGCACACAATGTCTTTACACTGGTATCTTTACACAGGACATGCATCACACAGCCCTACAAAGGTTTAAGTCACGCTTCGAGTTAATTCTGTCCTTCAAAGTCAATTTTATTTTATATGCTGGTGTAAATTCCGCTGGAGACTAGGTCATACATTGACAGCCCTAGTCAATTTAATCCCCAAATAGCCATTTGCTCAACCTGAAACTCTTATTATTAACTCACCTGACACCTAGTGGAGATATAGTAGGCAGACACCTTGGAAGAGCTATGTATCTGTCTGCTCCAGAGACCAATGGCATTTACATTGGCATACAAACTAGTGTTAATGTGTTATGTGTCTGCACCCATAGTGAGAGATGGTTTGGTCTGAAGGACAAGCGTACAAAGCCCGTGGTACTAGACAATAGCTTAGCTGTGACTGCTACTGTGGTAGATGTCAAAAATGGTTATAAAATAGTTAGGCAGTAGTTCGATACAGCTGTAACACCTTGGCTATGATTTCTTCAGATCATACAAGGTGAGTGACATTGAGCCTAGTCAGAATTGGAATAGAAGAGCTCCAGGCAAATCCTAGATACCAATGGTTTCAGCACAGGATACTCCTTTGCTTGAATTGGTACTGAATGTATGCTTCTGCATGCTGTTCGAGGGCAGTGGTGTTAGAAAGCCATCTTTTGGAGAAGACCTAGATGGGTGGTCCAGACTACATACCAACATTAACAATGCAATGGCACTTTCTCTTTCAGTAGGAGTTCTGGCCCTGGGTACATTCTGCTATGAATAATTGTGTTTTGCTTGTGGTTTCATTCAAGTACCATGCTTTTCTCTTGCATGTGCTGTTTAAACAGGCACTGTACACTTCAGAACATTTCATTACCATAAAACAATTCCCATGTGCAGAACATAGGGGATCCTTTGGAACAAAGGGAACGATCTGGCAGTGTGCTTCTTCACAGGGGGCCCAGTACTGGGGTTCTTGTTCAGGACAAAATCTTTCTGAAATCAGTGAGCATTTTCCTTGCATTAATATTGAGAAACTTGGAGAATTTAGACCTACCCATAAGATTAAATGCAAGGAAAACTAGAAGTTTAAGCTGACAGAAGATAACTTTACTGCACCCCAAGTATCAGTGATCTGCATTCACCTAAAAGAATTGCCCAAGATAGATGCCATCCAGCCAGTCACTACATGGGGAGAAAGCCATGATGAGGAAAGCATCTAAGGCCCCTGGCAGACATTACACTTAAGACGCAATTAACCTGTTAATCTCACCATAAATAGTAACCTGGCCACATGTTCTGGCAGTTAATGATGTGACAAAATGAGGAAACAGGCACACAAATATTTCACAAAATGTGGGATATTTTTGTGGTTGGTTTCCATTGCACCTTAAAGTGAACATGTGGCATAGTAGCTCTGGTATCAGCTGTATGGCAGGGTTTGGTTGATTGCTTCCTTTCCCCTTGAGCTGGTAGGCTGACAACTGTGTGGTGCAGCCCTGCATGGGGCTGCACCCGGCTGTTCTCAGGGTGTTGAATCAAGAAGCGCTCAGCTGGACCGGGGTGCAGGTGACGGGGCTGTGGAGCTCCCCATGACCCAGCGTGGGGCTTGTCTTGCAGCTGAGGAACAAGGCACATTCTTATGCCAGGTTAAAGGGAGCCATGGGGCTCCCTGCAACTTGGCCGGTTGACTGCCTTGCCCCATAGCTCCCAGAAGTTGCGGAGCAGGGCATTTAACATATCCTAGGATAGAGACTTTGTGGGACCATCAAATGAGTGTGTGCCAGGGGCCTAAGAGGTCCTCTATAGGCTGTTGGATAAAAATAGGATGCAGTTTGTTCATTGCCAACTAACCTTGCTCTATTTCTTTCTAGTTTAGCCCCTCAGCATGAAGAGGGTGGTCATGTCCCATCTCCTTTCTTATTTCTTTATTTTTTTTCTTTCTAAGACTTATTCTATAAAATAAATACACAGGCAAAACCACAGCAGTAAATGTTTTCGATCCGAGCCTTACTACATCCCACCCCAACCTCTCCCCAAAAAACAATAGTACTAGCACTAGAGAGAGACCTGGGCCAAGGTTGGGAGGTCATTCTGTAATGGATTTTGAGACTGGTTTATCTTATGTCGGAAAGGAACATTTTGTACTTTTCTGAGGAAGTTTGTTTTTTTTTTTTTTTAATTGTCATAGGTCAATCCAAAATATTTCGTTCACATTTTGAGAGGTTTTTAAAAATGTTGTGTTATAACTTAAAAATAGAAATAATAGGCACTTCAAAACGAAACATATTCTGTTGTTACATTACAAAAAATATTAAAGTGAAATGATCTGACATCATTAGACCTTCTCCTTTTATCTAACACAGTTATTTTTTTAATTGGGATTCTGGCTATGGTGATCCTGTTTTGGGGAAGGCTTTTAATTTCCTTAGAATAGCATGGCCCAATGGAAAATGGTTCTGCTGAAATGTCCCTTACCAGATCTAATAACGGGAAAGCTGAAGGCTACCCGCAGCATACAGGCTCTATAGTTTTCTAAAAAGTTACATTTATTCTTTTCTTCCTGTCCACTTTCCTTCCTGTACCTTTTCAAGTAAATCTACCACATTATGATTAAGAATGCACTTAATTTTGGACCTGTACATGGGACATATATGCCTAATGTATTCTTCAGGGGGACTGGACTTACAAGATGACCTTGTAAGATCCCTTCCTGCCCTACTTTCCTATGATCCTGTAACATAGGCAGACTTCATCTTCAATACAGATGCGCAGCCAATCCTAGCTTTCTGATTAGGACAGTAGTTCTTTACCATTTTAGATTCATTTCACCCCTCATTAGACTCAAGGGACCCCTTGGAAAATGCCAGCTTTTAGTTTTCACTCATTTTTGACTACAGAAAAATAATAGAGCAACTTTTCTGTTGCAGAGAAAGCAGAAAGAGCACAACAGGTCAGAATCTCTTTAACACTACGGATTCCTGTTTGAAATCTCTGGATTTGTCTTGTGAATCGTGTGTGTGTACCTACCACTGCTAACATTGTGGAACCACCCCTTGGCATGCTTGAAAAGATCTCATGGCACCCGTGTTGAGAATCAGTGAACGAGCTTGCTGTGGCCGAGTTAGAAGTGTGAATTGCATCCCAGGTCCTAGTGAGAGTAATAGCCAAGCTCTCAGCAAAACCATGCTTCAGCCTTTGGGCTGGTTCAGTTCACAGTGTTTCACTGATTGAAAATGAGGAACAATTGAAAGTGTTACGAGGTCTCTGTTCCACAGAGAATAGCACAAAAATAAATACCCTGAGAATCCAGCATTCCTAGGAAAGGGAGAGCAAACAATTTCTTAGATATATCAAAACCCAGTCTTGCCTATAAGGAAAAAACCTGAAAGTTGGCTGTCAGTATGTATTTCACATGCAGTCTGTTGACTGACTGGGCTGCTGAAAGGAAAATATACATCTAGTGAGTCATAAGGCACTAGTGATAAGGTAGAATATATTGAACACAAGTAGAATAATTTCTCAGCCTCTTGTAGGCTTAGATCAAATGTGGTAGTCCTAGCCCACAAAGAGAGAGTAGCTGGAACAAATGTTGTCATGAGATTGCAGCCCCTCATAATTCACATGATAGCAGGGCCAAACACATAATTTGTTCAATATCTATAGAAGAAAATGAGTGTAACTGATGCTTAAGATCAGACAGCTCCCCAGGTGTGCGGCAACTTGGCAGTTCTGCCTTTTGTTTAATTTGTACTGCCCTTGAAATTTTCCAGGATTTTTCTCTGTCGGGGCAGCTAGCCCTTTTTTACACACTATTCAAAGTAGATTGCAATGGTACAGCTGCATGGACAGTGAGCTCTTCCAGGGGGACTTGATTTTAATCCTTTCTTTTTCATCAACTTGCTTAATTTAAGTAAGATAGTTTGGCTGAAAGTCAAAGGTTGCTGTTCATTTATGGAAAAACACAGCAGAGGGGGAACACTTATAAAGCAATATCTGAAACTGGCCAAATCCTGACTGACATCCATGAGAGTTTGCAGGCAGTAAGGGCTTTAAGATCTAGCTCCATGTCTAACGTTGTCATTAGCATAGCGGGTGTTCAGAACCCCTGCAGGGTATGTAATAAAAGCTTAACAATATAGTACAACTCATAAACAGCTAAGAGCAGCCTCATCAGTTAAATCGTTTGTTAATCCACCAAGACATTGGATACACTTAACTTCCTGCTTGATGCACTCCTTAGTGAGGCTTCCAGACCTTAACATTTGGTGCATTTTAAATGTTCCTTTATTGGTGAGAAAGCAGTTCCTACTTTGATCAGTTAGAATCTCCTGGTTCTTTCTGAGAGAACGGCAACAATACGCTGGTACCGTTCCAGCTTTGATTACTGCATCTTTAAATAACTCCTTTGGTTTCAGTTGGATTTGGCATTCTCCACTTCCTTCCCTTAACCACTGCACAATGCTGCTCTGAGCAACTGTCTTCTGATTCCCATGGCAGTTTGTGTTTCACTGAGACATGAGATGATCCCCTTTCTATGTTGGCTTGTCCTTAGTCCCGCCTCTGTGCATAAATGCAAGTGATGGTGATTGTCTGAATCCTGACCTTGGCTTGGCTCTAAATAAAAGAGCAAAAAAAAATCTCAGTAGCAGGTTTTTCTAGCTACCACTTACTGTACATTGCCGTGACTAGTGCTTCTCTACTTTTTTTTAGACTCAAGGCACCCTTCAGAAAATGCCAGCTCTTAGCTTTCACTCATCTTCTGACTACAAAAAAAGCAGTTCTGTTGCAAAGCGCTCAAACCACAGCAGGTCATACTGTTTTGGACACGATGGATTTCTAATTGAAATCTCTGGTTTATCCTGTGAATCATGTGCAGGTGTTTGCATAATTAACACTTCTGTGACTGGCGATTCTAGGTAATTTTCTCCAAGATGTTCACCAAGAACTTCTACCTGAGAATGTAGGAAAACTAGGCAGAGGGTGAAGGTGAGGGAGCCATATACAACCCCCATCTTGGCCTGTGTTAGTTGATGATGCGTGAACGGTGTACAGAATTTTGCTAGAGGAAGGCTTGCATCAATGCTCAAGGACAAATTGCAGTCGGGAAAAAAATGTCCTTCTCTTCCATGGCTCAGAAAATCGAGCACATGCAAGCACATAGCTTTCCTCCCAGCTCTTACTGGCACAGACTCCTATAGCTAGTATTTTTTTATTTCACCTGCTGGGGCAAATACAATCATGTGTCTATATGTTCATTAAAGCACTTTTGCTATTGTGCATTAAATTTAGTGCCTCTAATGTGAAGTACTAAAAAAGGCACATTAGGCTGCTCTAATGGTCCGTAGCAAAAGTGCACACTTTTTTAGTGATGCTTAATGCACAGTAGCCTATTTTTACTGTGCATTAGCATATTAGCATGGTTTTTAATATGATGCTTTAATGTGCAGTAAAGTAGACTACTGCACATTAAAGTGCATGTGTAGATGTGCCCACTTCTGATAACAGAACCAATGCCATTAAGAGTGTAGACCTCCAAGCCCTTAACCACTCAACCAAATTGACCACCAGGGATTATAGAAGCTAGTTATTTTTCTTATCCATGCATGAGAAATCTGAGAAAACTTTCTGCCAAGTAAACTCAGAGGAGTATTCCCCAGAAAAACAACTTTTCTATTATTTTTTTTTTCAGGAGGGCTCTGGAGAAAGCTCTCTGAGGACTATCTATGCAGCTTCTGCTCTGCTTCATCTTGCTAAACTCAGTGAAATCCTCAAATTAGTCAAAAGATAACAGTGTCTTTTTCATCTCTTCTAAGCCAGAAACTCTTCTGAGGGTGATACATCTCTAAATTTTTACATCTCTTCCGAGAGAGGTTACTTTAGGACCATGGTTTTCAACCTTGTTAGAATCAGAAAATGCCAGCTTTTAGCCTTCACTCATCTTTTGAGTATAAAAAAATAATAGAATAGTTCTTCTGTTGCAACAAACTCAGACCACAGCCAGCCAGAATGTTTTGGACACTATGGGTTCCTACTTGAAATCTCTGGTCTATCTTGTGAATCAAGTGTAGGTGTTTGTGCACCTAAAAGTGCTAACATTGTGTGACACCCTACAACACCCTTAACAGTATTTTGCAGCACCCTAGTTGAGAATCACTGCTTTAGAATGACTTCTACTTGCAGAGCAAAATTCTGTTCTATAGGATCCCTGTACAAAGAGAGGTTCTTGAAATGAACATGCTAAAGTATTAACACCAGTGAGTATGACATCAGTAGAACTGATCCCATGGACAAAGATCCCTTAGGTTCTAGATAGCTGTGCAAGACTTCAAAAGATCTGGGGTAACATTTTCAAAGTCACTTAGAATCAAATACATGTGCTCATTGACATTCTGATTAAAACACCGCTGTGTTGTCACAGCATCACATGTATTAAGCCCCCCTGCATTTAAAAATGGCCACAGGGTGCTTTAACTAAACCTTGTTGAATTAGTTTTAGATAAAGCACCCTGTGGCCTTTTTTAAATGCATGGAGGCTTAATACAGGTGATAGTGAGGTGTGTTAATTAAAGCAGCTGCCTGAGAACCGTTCTAATTAAAATGCCTCCACCCTCCCCCTCTGAGCACATGTATAGGCAGCCTTAAGTTCTTGAGTTATTTAAAATTACATTTTAGGCTTATAAATCTTTTAGGTGCTTTGGAAAATGCTACTCCTGGTGACTTGGTTCAGGTAACATCATTGTATACACTGCCACCAAGGCTTTTATCTAAGAATTTCAATGAACTTGAGGCTAGGAACAGATGTTGCATTTGTCCCTGGATAACTTGGACCTGTGTTTGTCTTGGAACAAACACATCTTGGGATTGGGATGTACGCATATCACTCTTCTAAACAGCAGTTAGTGAGTGACTGAATGCAGTGTCACTTTTCTGCCATAGATTCAATAGTGCAATCCTGGGATAACTGTACAGATGTGCTTTGCAGTATTCCAGGATAAACTGTTACTACCTCTTATCTGGGAAACTTTTTTAGGAGTTATCCCAGGACAATAGGTATGGATGTCTGTATGACTGCACTCTGTCCCGGGATTAAAATGGTTTACCCTGGGACAGATGTGACATCTGTATGCAGCCATACAGAAGTGGGAAAGTAGTTTTATTTTCCTGTTGCAGATGGAGAAAGTGAGGCACAAAAAGGGGTAGCAATTTGCTAACAACTACACAGTAAATCTGTGGATATTTTTGGCTACAGGAAAGAAAGTGTTCCTGACTCTCACTCAGATATGCTTCCTTCAGAAGGTTTGCTGCATAGCTCGCACTCCAGATTTCTTACACCTGATATGCAAAGCTAGAAACCTCAGGAGAACAGGCTGTTTTGCAGAATCTTGTCACGTTCTCTTTACATCCCAGCCAGAACCTGCAAACAAAGAGGGGGCTGTAGGATGAAATGCAATTATTTGCATAATTAAGCAAATTGTTTTTTAACCTCTAGTGAGATCTGAGATAGGATTAATGTCAGTCTTTAATGTCTCATCCAGACTGATTCACCTTTCCTAAATCATTCCAGGAAGATGCTTGTCCAGTCTCTTCGAGGAAGAAAGAGATTCCAATCTTCCCTTAGATGATTTGTTCCATTGTTCCCCTGTTTATAGTTAAGAAGCTTGTCCTGAGATTTACTTTGTATCCTGGTCTCTGAGACAAAAAGCCACCTTTTCTCCATCATCTTTATGGCAGCATTTTGGATATTTCAAAACAGCTATAATGTCTCCTCCTCAGATCAACCACTCTTTCAGCCATGATCATGGTCCTTTGCTGTTACCATGAGACAGTTGTTTGGTCTCCTGCTTAGATGATTCTGGATAGGTTCTTGGTGCTGAATGAAGAGAAGGGGTGAAGCTGTGGTATTCACTTCCTACTTGCCATGCACAAGGTAACTGACTGTACAAATGAGTTCAGATGAGTGTCTGGTCTTTTTCTATGCCCTTGGCACATACACTATTTATGGCTTTGAGGGTGTGAGTTCAGATGAGTGTCTGGTCTTTTTCTATGCCCTTGACACATACAATATTTATGGCTTTGATGGTATGTGGACAAAGAGATTATATATGGGGTAATAGACTTGCTGCTGCTGCTAATTTATTACCTGCTGAGATTCCAACATGCTAACAAACAGCCACTTGGATGAGCTTGCATATACCTTCCTGGAAACAACAGGGTCAGGTGGGGCTCCTGCAGACATATGCTCTGTGTCATCTTTGAGTCTTGTCTAGAATATCTGTTATCTGGAGTCAGCCCTGTTGAGCTCATATTTGAGCTGAGAGGCTATGTCACCCCTTTACCAGCTCGAGGCAGGAAGTTTTCTCATGACGTCAGATGCCAATGAATTCAAAAAGATACTTTTGATCTCTTGATTGGTTCTGTGTGCATGACTGCGTTCCTCCTCTGGACAGGATGTCTGTCAGCTTTTGTCATTTAAAAGGGGGGCTTGCATCCCTCAGTTTCACGTGCCCACCAGCTCTGTTCTTGGTTGTTATGCTGGTTCACATACCACCATACACTCTCCAAATTCAGGATTTTTGCTGTGGGAGGGAGCATAGACACTACATAAGTGTTGGCAGGGGGGAGGGGAGGGCATAACTCTGTGCCACTGACACCATCCCCACTGCTGCCAGGCACTGGCTGCAGCCAGGCTGCAGCCCCATACCCCATTGTTGGCACAGAAATATGGGGGGGCATGTGCTTCCCATTGCTCCCCCACACACACATATCACATATGGGAAGGAGAGGAGAAGTGAATAGTAGGATTTGGAAAGAGTGAAGAGACAGCTTCTTGGAAATGCCAAGAGGAAGCCAAAGCCTGCTGCTGGGGAAGCCTGGAGAACCATGGGACTGATCTGCCCATAGGTAGCTGGGAGGCATAACATTGGCCAGGATACAGCCTGCAGAGCCAGAATGTAACATCAGCTCATCTTGTCTGACCAGGAGAGACAAATACTGCATCATCCCTTCCTCCTATCCATGGTCAGACTGGGAAATCTGACCTGTATGAGGGTACACAACTGCTTTATCATTTAAACAATGGATCATGTATAGCCGTGGTTCTCAGCTTTTGTGTTCTCAAGGCACCCCACCAAAAATTTTCAAAATATAGTGGCATTCCATTATAAAAAATGAATGTAAATATATTATGCATACTATAATATACACATAATAATTCTATTATTAATTACTATATTAGCAATGGATTAGGTTATTATAATTATATTATGATCAGTCCACTGCCACCATCACTGCGACCAAGTGGAACTGCGCCGCTGCTCACCTCCTTCACAGCTGGATCAGGAAGCATTTGTGGTGGGAGCATGTCCTTCACAGTATCTCCAAAAAACAGAAGCACATGGGGCAGGTGGAACTGTCCTGCAATGTCTTGCATACCTCTGATTTTAGGAGGCTTATCAGATATGGGTGAAGGCATGCCATTTCTGCTGCAGATCTTCCTAGTTCAGATCCAGCATGCTTCCTGAAAAAAGGGTCATGCGGTGCAGTTCTGCCTGGTGGCAGCAGCATCTATCTCCAGGGTGCCACTACCAGGGGGTTCTCATGACAGGACTGTGGTTGAGAAATGTGTGTATTAGCTGTGATTTTTCTTAGCAGCTTGGCTTAGGAGAGGGATAGGATGCAGCAACATTATATGTGGTGTTTAATATTAATCTCTAGCAGTATTTAGACATTCCAAGACTGTTTTGGCTGTTTGAAGTATAATGAGGATATTACAGTGTTTGTCAGTACAAAGCATATGATTCTGTGCACAAGTCAGTGTGTTGTTCATTTGCATGGCAGTCATATGAATAGGGTACTGGACTGGGATTTAAAGGTCTGGAACAAAGTCCTGGCACCACTTATGTCAACAGGGAAACTCCCATTGACTTCAGTGGGGCAGCATTTTACCTCCAAATCCTTTTCACAGGCCTGCAGCTGATCTGCCTTAGGCAGCAGGTTCATTGAAATCTCTGTGCTGCTTTCCTTTCTCATGCTTTGTCTGTCTTGTCTATTTAAATTGTAAGACCTTTGGAGCAGGGATTGCATCTCTCTCTACTTGTAGGTCAGGAATCGCATCTCTCTGTGTTTGTACACTAGCAGGGTCCAGTTCTGGTCAAGACCTCTAGGTATGGAGGTTTAATGCAAATAAATAATAACAGCAATATAAGCCTCAAAAAGGGGCAAAGGGGTTCATTGTTAATAACACTTGTGTGCATACATGCACATACACACAGAGGAATAATGGATCAAAGATTGAGGCACTTAACCTAAGACTCTGAAAATCCCTGGAGTTCAGCTCAGACTTCCAGTGTGATGCTGAGCAAGTGACTGAAGCTCAGATACTCCCAGACACCTAATTCCCATTGAAATCATACAGAGGGGTTTGTTCCCTACATACTTTTGTGAATTTGGGGCTGAGACCCTATCTGTTTTTAAAAGGTTTGATTGTTCTACCCCCCGACTATCTGGGCAACCTACTCCTGCTCCCCACCTCCCTCCAGTAAATCACCAAGGAAGTTCCTTTGTTAGAATAGCTTCAGACGGCTTCCTGAGTAAGGATATTTTTGTGAGGGCATTTTCCAAGAAAAGTGTGTCTATATGAAGTTTACCTCCAGAGCTGTGTCAGTAGGGGTATGGTTGTATTATTATTTTTTTATTATTATTATTTTATATTTTATTATGTTGTTATTATTTCACTATTTTTATGTTTCTCACCATGATAACTATACCCAGAAACCTTTAAGTGTAAACTAAGCCTTGATCTCTGACTGAGTATATCACACTGCTCAACCAGAGTGCTGCAGCATCCTGGGGTGTCATGAGATCCTTTTAAGGATACTGTGCAGTGCCACACATCATTAGCACTATTGGGTATGCAACATAATTCCCAGGATACTAAACCCAGAGATTTCAAATAGGAATCCATACTGTCAACATCTGTCCTGTTGCAGTCTTTCTGCTTCCTGTGCAACAGGAGAATTGCTCTATTATTTTTCTGTTGTCAAAAAACAAGTGGAAGTGTTTTTTTTCTGAGTGGTGTCTTGAGTCTAACAAGATTGAGAACCTCTGGTTTGCATAATACAGTTCTCAATACCTAAGCTAACTCAGGCACCAATAGCAGTACTGTTGCATCTACACAGTGCTTCATCTGGATGAATAGACCCTGCTTCTTACAATGTGGGTATCTGTATGGTACTACATTGTGTATTCTGTGCCTCAGATCTCCATGTGTGAAATGTAGATCATAGTAATTCCCTACTTCTAAGCTGTGTTGCAAAGACTGAGGATGTTCTTTTGTTACAGAAATTAGGACAGAAAAGATAACTGAGATAAGGGCAATCCATGCTCTGAAGAGTGCTTGCATTGTGTTCCTAAGGCATGAGTTTTATTTCATGTATACAGTCTCAGAGGTGTCTATGCAATGGGAAATCAGTACCACAGAAATAATGAATCCCCCATTAGTCCTGTGCGAAGCGGCTAGTATTCGCTCTGGATTCAGATTCAGCCAATTCGGGGGAGAGTAATTCGATTCACTGTCCCAATTCAATTTGGGCAAATCTGATTCGCAGATTCAGCTGCTGCCAAATCTCCGAATCAGCCAGGCCCATCCCCTGCCCCTCTCCCAGCCTGGCAATGGCTGACCTGCCCACCCCAGCTCCCGGCATTTGATAAAAAAACAAAAGCCCTGACTCAGCGGGTGGGGGGGCAATCCCTGCTGCCCCACACTATGGGGGGCTCTGCACAAGCCCCCTGACCCTCCCCCTCGCTCCCCCAGACCCCCCACAGGTGCCCCACCTGGGCCAGCTCCGGCCCTTTAAGGGGGGGTTGGCAGGGGTCCCCCCCATGGTCCCTTCCCCTCTCCCCTGCCCCCTACTTACCAGCACAGAGTCCACCAGGGACTGCCCGAATCATCAAAGCTCTTCGAATCTTTTCTGAAGATTCGGAGACCTTTGAATCGATTTGGACCTTTAAATTGGTCCCCTGATTCAATTCAAATTTGGAGATTCAGCCACCGAATCGGCTGAATCTCCTCTGAATTGAATCGCTACCCTAAGCTTTGCACAGCCCTATCCCCCATACAGGAAGAGCATAGTCTACATGCAGGAGTGGGAACAGAGCAATCAGAGTGGGTTTAATATATATGTTATTCTGTATGTAGCACATAACCATTATTTTTGAGTTATCAAAGGGTTAGAGTGTGTTTTCTTTGGCTCCAAAGGAAGTAGATTAGTTTTGGGTTGTGTTATGTCTTTTATCTGATCAAAACCTTTTTACAGTGCACATGGAAGCCAAGAAAAGAACAGTTCCCTCCTCCTAAAGATGGGAGAGAGCAGTTGTTGAAATTTGGTTGAAATGTCTGTCAGATTTGAAAGCTCTGAAATGTAAAGGGGACTTTCAGGCAGAGACTACCCAATGTTTAGAAAATATCCCTGGAGAGCAGTGAAGTCACTTGGCTGCCAGAGGCCTCAGACTTTTTGCTCCATGAACATAATAGGAACCTCTTAGTGACTGGAATAAAAGAACAAGCTGGCAGGCAATAAAGTTTTTTATCTGATTTATACCAGAAGTCACCTGCATGGGAACAATAACCCGTAACTTAATTTTTTTATCTGCATTTTCCTAGTTTCTAAGATGGAAATGGCTACCTGAACAGGGCACCTTATGTTTTGTATGCAGTGTTCCTAATTAAAAGCCTGACCCAAAGCACACTTACAGTGAATAGAAAACCTGTCACTGATTTCACTGAGCTTTGGAAAAAAGCCTAGGTTTGCAGCTGGAAGACCTTTCAGATCTTTGTTTTTCTCAGGGGAATAAAGATGAGTTTTTCAAGGAAAAATTAAATGAACAGAGCAAATCAGAAGAACAATCCCTAGAAAAGTAGTCTGGTAATCTGGGAATCTCTAACAATGTGCAACTAAGCAATAGGTTAGAAAGAAAAAAAAAAGAAATTTCTTCCCAATCACAGCCAACAAGTGGGTAGTTTATTTCCTGAAGCACGAGGGACAATTTATTCAAATATTGTATCCTAACTGATGCAATTGTGGAATCTGACCTTTCATTGTTTGGGGGTGTGGACCTGCTGGGACACCTGTATTTAACCCTATTGAAGAAATTTCCTCAGTAAGATAGTGTGGGGATAAGATTCATGGATTAATTAAGAACAGTGTATTTTTAAAGCAGTATTTCTTTGTATTACTTTAGTTTTGATCTAGTAAAGACAGCGAAAGCAATGCTGTTTGTTTTATAGCGCCTCTTCCCAAATGTAATTGTCCAGCCCTGAAAACCTGACTGAATTTACACATGTGAGGACCTCTGTAGTCCTCAGTAGAATTCACATGCATAGGATGCTTTTGGGGCTCGAGGCTACAAACAATTTATTCTCCATCCCTGGCTCCCCAGCTTATTTTTCATCTTCTCTACTTGGGGGGAAAACAGAGATTTTAATTCCCAAAGGCATTTTAGAAAATTCCCTAGCAGACCTATCTTTCATCTCCTTTTTGCCAGTGCTTCTATTTTGTTTTGAAGTGCTTGTATATTGAAGGAGTGTATTTCTAATTACGTTCTTATTGTGTCACTTTTGTTCTTATTCTTTTGTACAGTAGAGTGCTTAAGGAAGTGTGTAGGGGGATGGAAAGCCTAATACATAACTATAACAAGATATTACTTATGTTGGCTCAGTTCCTGTGCTGGTTGATGGTGGGTCTTCTGGTAGTTAGTCATTAGGGTTCAGTGTAGTTTTTCTCAGAAAGCAAAGCTGTAAGGGTAAGGGCTTTGTCACATGGGACACATCACCTGTTTTGTATAGATTATAGTGAGCATTACTGTACTGCATTCAAAGTTCGAATGTGTTCTGAGCAGTCGCATGGTAATGCTTACTACAATTTCTAAAGTGATTGCTGACAAAATTTCTAATGTGAAGCATGCTGATTGTTGGTCTCAGCTCTGGCATCACACTGGGAGCCAGTTCAAGGGTCCCATGCAGTGCCACTGCTGATGGTCAGTCCCAGCCCTAACACTGCAATAGAACCACTTTAAGAGTCCACTGTAGTGCTGGGGTTGGGATCAGGAATCAGCAGCTGTGCTTGTATTATCTGCATGGAGCTGTCCTATGATGGATGAACACATGTTAATATGACCACGAGATACTCCTCCCATAAGAAGTCCTGAGTTTTCTATGATACTTGACACACTTTTTAATCCTTGAATTTGCAAACTCTTACATTTTAAATGCAGTTAAGTGTAATGTGTTGGCCTTTTGCATATTTATTGCTTCTATAACTTAGCCAAATGAGGACTTCAATTCCCTGATGTTTATAGGAACTATATTTGTTTCTGCGAATCTATTCCTATTGTTTGTGGTTGAGATGAATCAGGATGATTTAGCCTCTTGGCTGGTTTGGTGAGTTTTGTTTAGTCCCTTCCTCCCTCCCCAAATGCTTTGAGTTTCCAGTCCTGCAGAAAGTAGTCTAGAGCAAGTTAAATCCTCCACCCAGCCAGTTAACCAGAGATAGCAGAGTTGAATGCTAGTGGCACATCAGGCTGGGTTCTTCTTCCTTGCCATAGATGGGTTAGCTTTGTTTGTTGGGTAAGTGTGGGGAAATCTGAGACTGAGAACAAGCTGAGCGTTTTTCTGTGAAGTCAATAATTACTGTTCCTTCCCTTCAGTTGCAGGGAAACAGATAACAAGTCCCAGAAGCCCTTATCATCTGGAATGGAGAATGACAGAGTTTTCAATGACCTCTGGGGCAAGAACAACATGCCTGTCATCCTTAACAATCCCTACTCAGAAAAGGAACAGGTAAGTGCTGTGCTCCCTGTGGGTGCCCTTGGTGAAGGAACAAGCATCAGGTGAGCTGCAGCCTGATTTTCATGTACAGTACAGTTCCATGTAGAAAAGGCCTGGTGCTAGATGAAGATTAGAGGTTTGGCTTGCGCATGGGGCTTCATTTAAAGGTGCCAGCCTGGAAGGGATACAGAAGAAAAGAGCATGTTGGAGGAGCAGATACAGCTCCTCAAGGACTTCACTGGAAGATAGGAGAGCTCAGGCTCTTGCAGGCCTATACTGTGCTGCAGTAGAGGGACTGCAGATGGGCTACTGCACAGTGAGTGGTATTCCTTAATAGCTGTATTAATAAACCAATTATAAGGCTTCTGTCTCTTTGAGGCTGTGACCATGTGTGAGATGGCTTCTTGACTAGGGCTAACACAGGGGGAAGTCAGCAGAGCATAAGGAGCCCTAAACTGTTCCTTTTGATTGAGTCCATGTAGGAGCAGTATTTTCAGGAAAGTATGCCCAAGTCTTCTCTGAGCATAGTAAAGCAATGGTTCAGTTGTGATTACCTCTGTGTCTACAAGTGGCCATATTCTGTACAGTTAACCCAGTGCACAGGACCATCCCTGTGAGGGAGCGAATCAGAGCAACTGTCCCAGACTCCGTGCTTTGGGGGCCCTGCAAAGCTGAAATGACTTTGCATCCAGCCACTTGCCACCCCCCTGCTGTCATGTCTGGGCTCTGCACAGGCTTATTTGCCTTGGGCCCCGCACCCTTCCCCGGTCATCTCTGCCAGGGCAGGCCCATTTATTTCAGTGGAATCAACCAAGAAGATGCTACAGCCCATCAAGTCCAGAAGCCAATTTCTGTGGTGCCCTATGTGCTTGGCTCCAGTGGAGGAGCTGCAGCTCACACTGAGTGCAAGTCTCCAAAGCTGTTTTCTTTGTACACACAGTTCAGAGTTCTGCCCCTTTCATAATGTGGGTTGTTTGCTAGCATGAAACAGGATTTCCAGGAAATGTGCAGAGTGGTGCCTAAAGATAAAGCAGACCTAGCTCCAGCTTTAAAAACTCCACAACGGAACATAGCGCTTCCTGGCCAGATCCAGGCATGCAAGTATGTGCAGTTTGTGGCACTGCAGACCTCTTTGTGGTGCCACAAACAGCATGTCTGGCATGTTAAAATGTGTCCGCCACTGAAAATTTGCAACACGGGGGCAAAATTTGCTATCGAGAAATCCTGGTAGCAAAAAAAAACTATGAAAAAAAGTGTGCTGGCAGACACAGAGGCTCATTCCTCTAGTTCTGCTCCAGCTCCTCCAGCACACCAGGAACCAGAAGGAGAGGAGAAATGGGAGTTTCCCCAAAGTGGGGTATTTTGCCACATACAAAAGCGCACGTGCAGGGGCATGTGCAGTGACAAAAAATAGCAGCACAATTTTGTGCCGCTACTTTTTTTGCTGATGCAAGAGCACACTCCTGCTTGTGGGGACATGCCCTCTGAGGGCTAAGAAATGTTGCTCAGCATATTTCTATGTCAATCTGTCTCCTAGCACTTTGCAAGTAACCATTCATTCTCACACCACCTTGCTGAATATGTATTATTCCTGGGTGAGCAGAGAGGACAAAGAAGGAAAGCAATCTTTTCATCTTCTCCAAGACAGTAGGATCACACCAGATATGTGGTAGTGAAGATTATGGCTTCTGGACTTTTTGGGTTAGGTTAATTTCTCAGATGGGACAGGTGTCACAAGCAAGGTTGGAAATTGAGAACTCCTGATGCCTAGCCCAGCACTCAACACTTTGCCCCATCTCCTTGCTCTAATTCACTGTAGATCACATGGTAAAGAACAAAACCCAAGGGGGAAAAACAGGTTCACAATCAAGCAAACAATCAGAGAGCCTTTGATATTGCCTTTGTCTTGACTCTAAGTTCCTGAAATAAAAGTGGCCCTGGCATATGCCTGTTCCTGGCTAAGAACAATCTGCACTGTACAAACTCTTCTCTAAGGCTAGGGACAGGCATTCAAAAAGCCAGTGGCTGAACTGATTCAAACTTTGAAGGTTAGTCTAACCTGCCTACGCTGAACTGGTTTGTAACAGGACAAATGTGCTCTCTGGACTGAGGCAATGTGGGCACATGCCTGCTGTTGCTCAGGCTAGCTGCAGGGGGTGCTAGAGTCAGGCACTTACTGGGGACAAAAGCCCCTGTCATGCTGTGGGGGAGAACCAGCCCCTTCCTGGTAAGGGGCTGAGCTGTGGGCTCGGGCCACGCATGGCAGTACCAGGCTGGGGCAGCACTAGGCCGGGGCAGCACCGGGCAAGCCCCCACAGCCCCTCTCCAGGAAGGGGCTCGCTCTCCCCCGCAGTGTGTCAGGGGCTGCCACCCCAGTAAGGGCCCTGCCTCCTCCTGCTGCAGTGGCAGGGACAGAGCATGGCCAAGCAGGGCCCGGGGGTGGGGGGCAGGGGCAGGGTTATTCCTTCTCCCTCCAGCGTCCAACCTAGTCAGGGGCTTATTCTGGCCAGGGAGCCACCCATCTGCCAGTGTGGTAGAGGGGAAACTAACTAACTAACTCTGCTCCCTGCACCTCTCGGCCTCAGGGGCCATGGTGCCCCCCTGCTGCGGCAGCGAGTGGGGAGTGTGGGCAGACCTGGCTTGAGTCCCTGCCAGTGCAACAGAGAGTGGGGATTAAACCACTCCAGCCAGACCCCTGGTCCTGCTGGGTCCTGCAGGGAACCACACTCAGAGAGCATGCTGGGATGCTGGGGGAATCTGGTTTAATTCAAACTGGCAAAGTTTCTGGGACAGACATTGCATAAACTGGTTTATCGCAAACCAGTTTCAGCCATTTTGAAACAGGTTTATGTGCACTGAATGTCCATTCTGTTACAGGTTTAAACCAGTTTCTGATCACTTAAACTGGTTTATGTGTAATGTCTGTCCCTGGCCTATGAGATTGCTTTGCAAGGGTTGATGTGCTTTCTTTCCCTACCTGAATTTTCCTTCTCACTTGGCTTCAGACTACTCTTCCCAGCTCGGTTTTTATTAATATGGTATGTCCTTATTTATGGGATCCCAGTCAGGATTAGCCAACGTTGTACAAGGTACAGTATTCACATTAGGGCTATGTGAAGCTTTGGGTGGTGATTCGATTTGGAGGAAATTCAGCCCGATTCAGTGGCCGAATCTCTGAATCCAAATCAAATCAGGGGACCAATTAAAAGGTCTGAATTGATTCAAAGCTCTCTGAATCTTGAGAAAAGGTTTGGAGAGCTTAGATGATTCGGGCACTCCCTGATGGCTGCAACAGGAAGCTGCAGCCATTCCAAGCTGGAAAGTAGGGGGTGGCAGAGAGGAGAGCTGGGAGAGGGAGGAGGGGACCATGGGGGGACCCCTGCCAGGACCCATCCCCTGTCTGCTCCCCCAGCCGCCCTGCCTGACCCCCACCCGCCCCAGCTCCCAGCCCTTTAAAGAAAAGCCCAATGCTCACTGGGTGCTGCTGGGCAGGGGGTAATTCCTGCTGCCTCCCACTGCCCCACGCTATGTGGGGGGCTCTGCACAAGCCCTCCCACTCCCCCCCCCACCCCAGCCCCGCTATGGCTGCCCGTGGCTCTGGCCCTTTAAGAAAGAAAAAACAAAAACAGAGAAAAGCCCTGGGACTCACTGCTCCTGCAGTGCTCTCAGGGCTTCAGGGGGTTTGTGGAAGAGTCCCCCACATGGCATGGGGCAGTGGGGATCAACCCCCTCTGGCAGGAACGGTGAGTCCAGGGTTTTCAAGTTTTTTCTTTTTTTCTTAAAGGGCCGGAGCTGTGGGGGGTGGGGCTGGGAGAGCTGGGAGGGTTAGGGGGCTCATAGAGAGACCCCCATGCAGTGTGGGGCAGTGTGGGGCAGTGGGGGGCAGCGGGGGTCACCCCCCTGCCTGGCAGCACCTGCTGAGTCTGGGCTTTTTATCCAAGTGCCGGGAGCTGGGGCGTGTGGGGCAGCCATTGCCGGGCTAGGGGGATGGGCCAGGCTGATTCAGCTGAATCGATTCAGGACAGCGATTCAAATCAACAAATCGAATCACCATCCTCCAAATCAGCCGAATCCAAATCTGAAGCGCATACTAGCCGCTTCGCCCAGGCCTAATTCCCATGTAGGATGATGTTGCTCTAAACTGTTTACAATAAAAATTCAAAACCCAGCAAAGCCATGCTGTCCCTGATCTACCTTATCATCATCCGGCACTGGTGGGAGATGACATGACTTGCCTAAAAACACTTTAAAGATCTTGATTAAGACCAATATTCCTCTGTGTGCCTTCCAGGGAATTACGTTTTGCTGTATATTTATCGGAACTTTTTATACATAAATATTTAAAAGTATTTACAATCTGTTTTTCAAGATGTGTACTTGGGGACTTCTAATACTGGATCTTGCCTATACAAGGGCAAATACCAGTAGGGCCAGAAAAGGGTTTCTAATCCCCTAGCCCTATGCCTGTCTATTGGATAACTCTTTCTCAAATAATCTCTATGCTTCTGTCTTTGTAACACACATGTATACAAGGTCTCCCTTACTCCAAACACCCCTCGCTCCTTGAGAACCTGATTCTACAAGAGGCTGAACATTATCTATGAGGAGAATAATGTCCTTAACCCCCTCATTGACCTGAAGGGGATTGAGGAGCTTGGTATTTCAGACAACTGGGCCTTGACTCTCTGCCAGGTCCTCAGTGTCCCATCCTTGGGCTGCATTGAATGTTCATGGTAGACAATAATCAAATGCGTAAAATTACTTTGGGACTCCAACAAGTTCAGGGCCATTATTACCTTTCTAACTATCTCAGGGTGCTTAGGCATCTCTTGTGAGTGAAAGACAAATGTCTAATCTGCATGTTAATGAGCTCAACCTGTGAGAATATTGGTTGGGGTTGGGTGCATCATATGGGGCAAGATTAATTATTCAAGGTCTCTAAATATGCTTTTAAAAAGGAGGTGACAAAGGCTTTTAAATAAAGGAAAACACCCAAAAACATTATTGTCTGCGTTGCACACATTAAGGAGATACAGATCTTTGCTGAGGTTCAAGGGTCTGGTTTGGACTGAAGGAAAGTCACTCAATTCAAAGTCTGAAAATCTGTGCTTTATGGAGCTGTAGTTGAGTGAGATAGCGCAGTTGGATCTTATAACTATGCAGATGATTTTAACCTATGTGCTATATGTAATATCAAGACACAGAGACTTGAGCTCAAGGGCCATATTATACTTAGCTAAGCTGCCTTGGTTAATGTATGGGAGGTGAGAAGTATTGTCAGTCCTCTCCCCGCTAAAGTTATTGCTTTGGTCCTTGCCCTCATGGCTGTAAAAGCACTGTCTTTTATGTGCTTTGCTAAGCTTATTGCATGTGTATAGCTGTGACTATAAGCATTCTATAACCTCCTGTATTCAGAGCTTAATTTCTTTCCATGTTAGTGCTGCTGAAATCCCTAGTCTTAAGCTGCTATTAAACTCATTTTTTCCCCCTAGATGTTCTGGCTTTCCTTTTATCCTTCTTATCTATATCATTATACAACCTCCTTTGGTGGTGGCTTTGGTTTCTCTAAAAACTTACTGCTTTCCCAGCTCTAGCCAGCCTTAAAACTTACACTATGCCAAGCAGGTCTGAACTAGGTGGGAGCAGGGATGAGTGAGAGAGGTTGTATCAAAAGCCACATACAGGCATTTAGTTCCTCTTGGGAGAGTCACTGCTCTCCCAGAAGATAGCACGAGTATACAGATGTTTAGGATTTTTCTTCCAGGGTAAAAATGACTGCTCTGAGAGAAAAATAACCTGGGAACAACCACTGTTAAATCGCTCTCACTAGAGTTTCTCCTGAGACAGAGAGAATATCTATACAACTTTACCCTTCTGAGAGAAGTCACAGCACAATCCTTCAGTATCCCAGGGTGCTCTGCTCCTCCCCCCCCCTCCTTCCCCATAAGATATGTGTCACTTCGGATGTAGTGTACTCCAGTCAAACAGGAAGCAGAACACTCCCCCTTCACCATCCCGCATTGTGCTACAGGGAGATGCAGGCTGCCCCTGAGTGGTCTGAGTCAGCCAATCAGGGCTACCCTGTGCACTGCTGCCATCTGTCACCAGACAGACTGATGGAGCCTGCAGAGCATGCTGAGATGTGTGCACAGGAGCCCTTTGGCTGTGCAGCATCAGCACTACAAACTCTTGACTCTTCAGGGACTCTGCATTTGAACATCTGTTCAGGTGTCTCAGGGTAAGTTTTCCTACCAGGAAAACAAACCCAGGAGAATTCTCCCAGGTCATTTGAATGTGTGCATGCAGCCAAAGTGTATCCTTCCCAATGTAGGGCCTCATGCCGTCTTGTCTGTACATGGCCTTATCACTGGCTGTTGGCTGCCACCTGATTTTAAAATCTTCCCCACAGATGTTTCTTTCTCTCCTATATCTTGAAGCATCTCTGGGTAGTGGCAATGAGCAGCATTCATTTGAATGATCTGTGTTACATGGGGCATAGCCAAGACATGTTGCAGTTACTGGATGGAGTGGTGGGGTTAATACAGAGCAGAATGGTCACTGTCCTGAAGAGTTCCACTGCACTCCTTGAGAACTGCTTCTACATTGGAACCAACTACAATCATGCTGGCGACATCTCGTTCCTGGCTTGGCAAAGGTTAACCATGGGATTTTTGCACATTTTTTAAAAATTGACCTGGTTGAGTAGCTTATTAAACAAGTGAATACACATTAAAACATTTGTACAGAAATGCTGTCAAAGCAGATTGGGTGTGGGTCTCACTGCTGACCTTTGTGTAGTCACACCATCCCTTCTATTTCTTTTCCACAAATGAGGCTTTCGAGAGCCCAGTACCCTGCACATTGACTTCACTGATTTGCATCCAGTTAACTTAACTTTCCATCATCACTACCAGCACCTGTAAAGAGCCCAACAAAATCAAGGAGGCAGTGTTCATTCATCATAGAATGAAGACAGCCATTTGTGTTTCCAACTTCCCAGGACTGTATGGCCTTAGAAAGATGTAAAATATATAAATTGTTGTTAAATCCCTGAAATAATTATGTCTGTTTGCTTTCAACTTTCTTGTACATGGAGGGGATAATCAACTGAGGCAAATCTATCTTAGATCAAAACCATGGGGTCTAATTCTCCATCACCCTGTACTACAGGGTAAAGCAAAGGAGGGAAAAGCTACAACCAGCATGAGCACTTTGCTCCCAGATCCATAGGCTATTATAGAGGCAAAGGATATAATTTATATCACTGACTTGCAAGCCACTGGGGGCAGTCCAGCCCCTCACACACTTCTAACAGACCCCTGTATTGCAGCACAGTTGCAATGGTTTCCATGAACCTGTTTGTCAGGGAATAAAAACATGTTAGCCAGCCCCCATCCTTGGTTAGATTACCCTTCTCCACATCCCTCCCACCATGAAATACACCTGGTAGTGGGGCTTCCTTTAGTATTTCAGGGGAACAAGGTTGTAGCCTTCTCTGCTCTCAAAGATATTCCCTAAAGTACAGCCTGTTTGTGCTAGCACAAACCAATGACCCACCTCCACTTTTTCCCTGTCAGATGCCCAGCCAAGCAAAGCAAATACGCAGGGGGCTGGATGGCACTCTCGCATACATATGTAACAACGTCAGAAGGCTCACTAATCTGCACACTTATGATAAGTACCAACATGCTCCATTGTAAAAGTCTTTTGCGTAATGCATGCACACCCCTGACTGCTACATTAATCTCTCCATTTGCCCCGCTCTTGAGTGACTAATATTGCTGCTACCTAATTAAAACATAAAAGGATTGAATATAACCGCTCTGACAGAGCCATGGATACTGTTTGGTTTCAAAAATGCAATCCAATGAAAGGCTGAGTGGACAGGCTTAGAGCACTTTGCCCTTTTCTCTTGGTTGTCAGTTCATTTATGGACACACTGTATGCAGTTTCAAATCGAAACAATTCAGCCTCTCATTAGTGCCATTGCCTAGGAGATCACAGGACACATCTTTCCCTGCTCAGTGAGAGATAATGAATCTCTGCCTCTCACCTAAGTTTCTCACTCTGCAAAGTTTCTACAGGGGAAACTTTGAAAATGCAACACTGAGCATCTGAGACAGGCTCACACTAGATTTTTTGGATCCATGTTTCAAACACCCTGAAGTCTATTAATGTTTGTAGCCAGTTGTTTGGTTTAGACACTTCTGAAGACAGGGGCCATGTCTCTACTACAGGAGTGCTGCTGCTGATTTAACTATAATGATTGCACTAGGATGGTTGGGCCCTTTGTGTAGACGCAACTTTACTGGCAGAAGGGACTTTTCTGTTGCCAGAATTATACCAGATCCCCTGAACAGCAAAAGCTTCTTCCTGTCAGCAGAACCACACACCAGGTGTTGGCCAATAGAGCTATATTTGTGTGATGTTTCACATCCTGAGCTAACATCGCTTTGCTGGTGGAACTTAGCTCAAGTGCCTTGGATTTACAAAACAGTGAAGAATCTGGGGAATACCAGGAGTACTTTACTAGGTTAGAAATAGCAGGGCACGTCTACACAAGATGTTTACTGTGGAGTAGACTAATTAGCTCTGCAGTGAAGTCTCAGCATCTACATTGTGCAGGGCTATTAGGCTGGAGTAAAGTAATAAGCTCTGCAGCAGGGTAGTACTTGTGAATACAAGTACTATCCTGCTGAGAAGGTTTTACTTTGCAGCACCACACATGTAGATGCTGACCGAGCTGGCTGGGGCACAAGGGTGTTTCAGCGTGGGGGCTGCCTGCATTCAATAAGCATGAATTTTCATAGTAATCCCTGGGGCATTTACTAATTTGCAGCAATTTGTCTAGCAGCAGGGACACACAAAGGAAACTTGTTTGTATTTGTGTGTTGTTCATCATTGTTGGCAGCCCCTTGATAGGAGAATGACAGGCTTCCAGTAAATAGGGAAATCATCATTTTGATGTGCTTTTATGGAGTGAAGATCCCAGGGATTGTAAATGGCCAAATTTGCTTTTCAGTTATGGTGGTGCACTCCATTTGAATTCAGTGAGAATATAACAGTTGCCCTGGCCCTGGCCTTGGCCCTAAAGTTGCCTAACTTAGCTGAAAAATGCACGTGAAGGCTGCTGCCCCTACCAATCATAAGCCTGGTCCCTTAAATGGGACTAAAAAATTATAAGACTTTACAGTTAATTTTGGGGGTTCTTTTTATTTGCTTTCAGATTCTGAAACTTTGGGAACCACTTTGTAAAGGTGTTTTCTGGAATGACAAAAGCTCTAAACCTAGTAATAGTAGGCATCTGTCTGTCTCGCAAGACAATAGA
This sequence comes from Crocodylus porosus, assembly GCF_001723895.1. Lineage (NCBI taxonomy): Eukaryota > Metazoa > Chordata > Crocodylia > Crocodylidae > Crocodylus > Crocodylus porosus. The sequence goes on along the minus strand of NW_017728921.1, from coordinate 27,908,303 downwards.
ATTATGCCAAGTGAGACATCAGCTCACTGAATGTAATTCTCACTCAAAAGATAAAGCAAAGCTAGATACACTTTTCCAGAGTACAAAAGCCTGAGCAGTGAATATGAAGACACTGAGGTACCCACACTCCAGTGTCCCCCTCTCAGTCTTGTAGGTTTGATCCAAAGGAAAGGCAGGTACCAGTATGTTTGACTCTAAACATAGTTTTTTGAGAAAGGGAAACCAGAAATTCTCATCTAATCCCAAAGTGATAGGAGCTGGGACATTAAGAAACAGTCATCACAAGTATTGTGGGAGTTGGATATGCAGACCACCAAGATACACAGATCACAGGCACTATACCAGAGCAAGCATAGTTGTAGAGGGTGAATCCAGAATCTATGGACACAGTATGATTTAAAATCATAAACCTATGTAGCTTCCTTCTTCCTGTTGTATGTAGTAGTAGTCATTAGAAGGTAGCCAGTGCTTGGTCTGATATTTTTATTTAAGAGTCACTTTAAATTGACCAACTTAGTATTGTGGCTGCCATTACCAATATCACTGTCAGTGGGCACATCCACACATTCATTAATGTGCTGTAGTTACTGTGCATTAAGTTTAGTACTTGTGTAACAAAATACTAAATCAATGTGCTGTAACCAGTGCTACTGTACAGTAGCATCACCACATGCCTTTTTAGTGACGCTACTGCGCTGTAGTCTAATGCTACTTCACAGTAGCGTATTAGCACTGTTTTTGATGTAACATGCTACTGAGCAGTAGTATTAGGTTACTTCATATTTAGCATCTTGTGTAGATGTGCCCGTTATCTGATGAAGTAAGCCTTCTGCTTATAAAACTTATGTCATATATCTCTGATGTATTTAGTCTGTACAGTACAAATCTACCCTGCCTTCCTCCTGACTTCAGACTAACATGGCTAGCTATCTTGCTCTGCCGTTATCTAGCCAACCTAAGGAATCCAAGCCATGAAAGGGTATTCGTAAATGTACTTGGATATGATTCCTGACCATTTCTCTATAGGAAATATAGTAAAAGGCTTTGACAGTATTGCAGTTATCTGGTAAGGGCTTGTGTTCTTCTGTAAAATAAGAGCTGTTTTCCTAAGTGAAATAGCAGTCTACCCAGGGGCAAAGACTGCTCTCAGTTCTGTATAGAACTGATGTTGTTACCTGGAGAAGAGCAAAGTTGTTTGGGGTTTTCGGCAGCATGACCAAGAGCAGAACTGGATATATGTCTGCAAAACACAAAGCATGGTAGACAGCTCTAGCTCTTGTAATTGCTACTGCAGATTTAAAAGGTGATTCAGCTTGAAATGTCTGACTGTAGAGTCCTTGGTGAGCATTAGAATGTAAGCCCTTTCTTTGGTGGCTTGCACTGCTGGCTGGGGGTCCATCACTAGTTATCTCCACAGCTAGCAGGCCTGTCAGCTGTGTCGGGTGAGTGAAGAGTAAAGACAGGATTTTTTTTCTCTATATTTAAATGTGGACATGAAAATAAATCCAATCTGAGAGAAGCATCTCAATCTGAAGTCACTGGATTATTTAAAGAGAGACTTCCATTAACATTGGATTAAAATATATAATCTGCTTGTCCTTAAAATAGGATCCATCACATTCTCATCTGCTCATCCATGAAGCTGGTTGTGCTGAAACAAGTGTTGCTGTCATCATGGCTCATCTCTTCCTTATTCAGTCTTTTAGTTATGTCTGAACACCAAATTAGTGTCACTGTGAGGGGGCCAGGACCCCAGGGGACCCGGCCCGAGCGAGAAAGCCCGGCGGGCCGTCCAACTTCCGGGATCAGACCCGGAAGTCTGGCCGGAGAGTTAAAGTTTCCCGGAACCTAAACCGGGCCGGGGTGAGACCGGCCCGGGGCGATAAAAGCAGCACCCTTACCCTG
>NW_017728921.1:27900382-27906013 GCF_001723895.1 Crocodylus porosus | reverse complement strand
GTGAACCCCTTTTTTTCCATCAAGACGTGGCAGGCGAGACTGACGGGGCACAAGCGGTCCGGCGCGTACCCCCTCCTCTCCAGGGGCCATTCGGGGATTGTGGGGCGCCACTCGACCGGGTGACATACCCCATTCCCCACAGTCACTATAGCCATTTTATGGTGTATGATCTCATGCCATGGCTTCCTCACATGTTCAAGAAGGAGCATGAATCTCTGCACTGATTACAAAGTGGATATTGATAAATACAGGATTTTTTTTCCTGATTCTTGGTATAAACTGGAGCAGAGCTGAGTCACAAAATTCAGATCCTAAGTCTGAATCCAAATGTGAACTTTCTCAAAGGTTGAGGTGGTTCAGATCTAGTTCTATAGAGGTATCCTTTAGCTACCAAACTCCACACTTGAAAAAGTTGGGTTGGATGCATTGTTCTAGCTTCAGACCAGATATGTCCCTTCATAATGTTCAGACTCTCTTCTAGAATGCCAAACGGTTGCACAGAAATCATCACCGTGCATTCCACTGAAAGATAAACTCTGAGATGAGATGCGTGCTGATGACTGGATGGAGTTTGTTAGCAGAAACTGACTTCCTCTGACGGTCACTAGAACTGTGGTTTTCCAGTGTCATGTGTACAAGTTAAAAAATTTACCCAAAGAATCTTAGATGCAAATCTGAACAATTGTAGCCAAAGCATGTGCAGCAGGATCTTGTCCCTACAAGTTGCCTCCAGGCCATGTGCATTCATTGCTATGTCAGTCCTCACACAGTAAGATTTTTCCCCACAATTGTGGTAGGTCTGCACCTACACAGACTGTGAAGGAGGACTTGGGAAGTGGGAATGAGTTGGGAGTAGTCAACTTGGACATAATTTAGCAATCCTTTCATTTCTTTTGTGTGCTTATCTTTGGCTCTACATTCTTGCAGCAGAAAGAAAGGTTGGTATTATAGAGGATGCCTTCCTTCTGTTCATTCCCTTGGAGTAATTATCAGATATTAACCAAGTCTTTCCTAGAAGTATTCATATCTTCATGAGCATTGAGATCAAGACCACATAATTCATCTTGTCTATGCTATAATTAGGATTTTAATCCAGACCTCCATGATGAAGAAATGAATATATTGTCCTATATTTTCCTGAACTTGCTGCTGAATGACAGCCAGACACTTCAACTTTATTTTTCCTTCCAGCCACTGCCCTCTGGGAGACAGTCTCCAACAAAAAATGTGGTGAATGGAAGCCCTTCCAAGTGCCCAAGGTTTGTTAAAATCAAGAACTGGGAGTCGGGTTCAGTGCTTCATGATACTTTGCATCTAAAAACAGCAATGGTGAGTAGGAATAAATGTTTTAACCAACAGTTTCTGAGCTTGGTGTAGTGGGTGAAGACTGATTAAAATGCATTCAAACTGCATAGCCATCTTCCAATTTAGAGATTCTATGACTGCACCTATAGCAGTGAAGAGTATGGCATGGGTGGTTTGAGTCGCAGATTTCTAGGTTGTCGGATATAGATTTTGGGGGGGGAGGTTTTGGAGAGGGCTCCCCCTTTAGTGTAGGATAATCAATGTAGGACAGCTACAGAGTAGTAAGGGGAAAGATATAACATAGGGCCTGGATTTGAGAAGTTACAGAGGTGGAAGGTCTGTTGCTTTACAGCAGTTCCCAGTGCCCGGATGTAAGGCAGATGCTGAAATGGAAGGAATTGTCTAATGCTGGCAGGAAGTTGGTTCCTCTGAGGACAGTATAGAAGCCATCTTTGGAGACATAAAGGAGAGTGTAGAGCTCTACAACAGGCTTAGGTAAGACTTCTATAGACCGCAGTAGTCCATGACAGAAGGGTAGGTGAGGGAGCATAAGATACACCCCTGACTCGTATGCTGAGGTCAGGGTCCTATCCTAATAAATAAGTATGAAAATAAAAATATTAGAAATATTGTCAAGGGTGCCCAAGCTGAGACATCCCCTGTTTAGTGCAGCTGATCTCCACCCACTGGCCAAGTCAGGGTAGCCACTGGTGCCTTGAGTAACTTAAGGTCCATATATCACCCTTCTGTCTTCAGGCCACTGCGTGTACAGAGCAGGTCTGCCTGGGCTCAATAATGACACCTTCCCAGCATATCCGGAAGCAGGAAGATACCAGGACAAAAGAGGAGCTGCTTCTCTTGGCTAAGGATTTCATTGATCAATACTATTCCTCCATAAAGAGGTAAGTATTAGAAGGTTTCTTAATTTAACATGTGCAGAGCAATAACATTTCATATTTCCTCTGGTCAAAACATGGTGCAATCTTGTATGCACAACTGAATTTTGCTGCATGGAGATGAGCAAGAAACAGCATACCACTAGCTCTATATGTCATAGCTGAATGTGTACCCTGTGGCTAGTCCATTTTTAATCTGCTGGCTTCACAAGAATACAAGGAGCTATGGACCCCACTAATAGTGTTGCTCTGTGTTAGAAGTCCCTGGGGCTCTAGCATCCTGCATCTGTCCTCTGTGAGTGTGGTTAGCTGGGGATGCAAGCAGGGTCACACACACAAGACTATGATGTGTAGTGCTCTGTCTTAGTGTTAGAATACCCTCATGCAGTCATGGGGATTCTCTTCTATGGTATTCCCTTCAGTAGTGTGGCACATAGCACTTATTCTGTGCCTCAGTGGAAACTGTTGACTCCCCAATTCAAGATCATTCCCATCTTATTCCAAAGAGATACTTGTTGGGATGTGTGTGTGTATGCATGCATGCATGTGCATGTGTGCACAACCTTGTGCACAAGTGGAATCCAGAAAGATCCACTCTCTAGTGAACTGGAATTGGTGATTGCCACTTACTTCTTTCCTCCTGCTTTCAGGTTTGGCTCCAAGGCTCACATGGAAAGACTGGAGGAAGTGACCAAGGAGATTGAAGCCACAGAAACCTATCAGCTGCGGGACACAGAGCTGATCTATGGAGCAAAGCATGCCTGGCGGAATGCATCACGCTGTGTGGGCAGGATTCAGTGGTCCAAGCTGCAGGTTAGCATGTTCTTCTATGGCTAGAAACAATAAGTTGCCCTTAAAAGGACACCCTGTTGGTGAGCCTAGGAGATACTTTGGAAGAGGCAAACTTTTTCTCATGCTGCTATGGACATATTGCATACTGCTCTGGGCAGCAAATGCAAAGAGTGTACCAGACTTTCACAGGGCTTTGTTCTGATGACCCTGAGCTGGAGAGATGCGTGTCTGGTAAAAGGCTGCCTGAATTGTAGAGGAGGTGCCTTCATTTGCAACACAGCAAATTGAAGACAATATTATTGTACTGCACAGTGTTTTGGGTTTGGGACTCTGAATGCCATGTGGTACTTACCCAGAACTGTGGCTCTGTCTTGGATGAAGGGCATGGGACTCCTTTCAGTAGTCATAGCACAGTGAAATGTTCTGTACTGATTCCTGAGCCTGAGAACATCAAATCAGCATCAGTATTGTGAAAGTGGATTGTGGGCAAATTAATCTCTGGTGAAGTAAACACACACGGGATAAATTTGGCCTGATACACTTTTGCCTGAAGGTTGAGGGTATCACTTGAATTAATTGTCTCCTGTGCATTTTGGTTGTAGCTGCTGTCTAAAGCTTTGCAGCAGCTCATAGACTAGATAAAACTGTCATACTGAACCTTGGTCTGGTCTGGAGACAGGAAATCAAGTCTCTCGCCTACGCTGGGAAGCTTGGATATATTGTTTCTTTTATCTTAAATGTTTGATGGCAGAGTAAATGTGCCAGGCTACAAAAATGAAAGCACTGGCTAGCAGAGCAAGCTCTGAAAATGAACCCCAGTCCTAGATTCCCCAGTGACACAACCCCTCACTTTCCTGGCTTATGTCACTTCGGGTCTCACTTTAGGAGAGACTAATGGCAGTAGCAAAGCTGGTGGTAGCTTTTGGTGGTGGACCTGCCCATGGCTGGGCAGCCTGGGCAAGGTGCTAGAAGCAATAGAAAGTTGAAAACACTGAACTACTTTCAGTCTTGGCCTCTGCAGGATTTCGCTCCCCAGAGCAGAAAGGGCTTGATATATTAGGTCCTCCCATACTACAGGAGCAGGGACGGACACTAAATAGGTACCTAGCCATGGATAAGTAAATCCCTTAGCCCCAGAAAGTGCTTTCCATTGTGCTATGTTTGTAGTTCTGAGCCCTGGCATAGAGGATACATGTGCTCATCTGAGAATGAGAGAGCTCTACAGCTCCTCCCTTTCAACTCTTTCAGGTGTTTGATGCCCGAGACTGTACCACAGCCCATGGGATGTTCAATTACATGTGCAACCACATCAAATATGCCACCAACAAAGGGAACCTCAGGTGAGATGCACAAGGGACTGGGGAGGGGAGCCAAGATCCAAATTGGAAGGAACTGTCAATGCCATCATCTGTGCCATGTTTGTCTTTTTAGCTTGGAGCAAGAGAAATACTCCCTGCCGGCCAGCAACTCCAGTCTCATGCCATGGGAACCTTTTGTCCTCCTTCTGAGAAGGAATCAGGATTCCAGGCCCCTTAATGCTAGTTCTGTGTGTTTCTGCTGCAGTCCTAATCCCTACTTTTGGATGATCTTGCCCTTCCTTTCAGTAGTCATAGCACAGTGAAATGTTCTCTACTAATTCCTGAGCCTGAGAACATCAAATCAGTATTGTGAAAGTGGATTGTGATCCACCAGCCCAAGCATGGCAACTGGCTTTCTTGCTGGCTGTGGGATCTTGTGCAGCAGGTTTTACAATGAGTTCAGTCTCTCCATACTGAAGAAGTTTCCTCTGCAGAATATGGCCAGTTCATTAGCTCCCTTTGATAAAGCATACTTGTGAATAACCCGTGCCTACAACTGAATGTCCTCTTGGGCCAGTGCCTTTCTTGGCTTTGCAGATATAAGAAGTTAAATTCTTCTACCTATCTGAGTAGAAGGGCCCAGAAGCAAAATGATTAAGGTGTTTCTCTATGACCTCATCCATGAGTGCAAGCCAAACTCTGGACTTATGCCAAAGACCATTCCCTGGTTGGCCCAGCTGTTAACTGGGTATCTGGAGGTTTGGGCTAAGAGTGAGAGGTGGCTGGATGCTCATCTCATCACTCCTTTGTGTGCTGTTGACTACAGAAGCTAGCATGCTTTAAGTGCACTAGTTCAATTGACCTTCATGCTGTTACTTTTGTGCAAGCTAAAGGTGTTGCCCCTCAACTACTCTCCATCTAAGGGTAGCCCCAGGGGCAGCCAGGGTACAGGCATTGACTTCTGTAAACATTCAAACCTATGAATATGTTTTAAAAATGCTCTGGACAATGAGTCCAAAGGATCAGTACTATAAGAAAACCTTGTGCTTATGATAGGCAAGGGAGAAGAATATTGTTAGCTCCTATTTTATGGATGAGAACCCAGACACTGAGAAGTTAAGTGCTGCTCGACCTGGTACTGACTACTGGGGATGACCTAATTGGCGACTTAGTGATAGATAGGAAACTGGGTGACAGCAACCATGAGCTGATCACCTTCACCATCTGCCATAAAGCTGGCAGGTCAGTCAGCAACACAGAAGTCCTTGACTTCAGGAAAGCCAACTTTGACAAGCTCAGGAGGCTTGTCAGTGAGGCCCTAAGGAGCCATGACCCCAGGG
>NW_017728921.1:27834140-27900282 GCF_001723895.1 Crocodylus porosus | reverse complement strand
TGGGATCCTATGACCCCAGCTGACTTCCTGCCCTTTGGGTGGGGGGCTGGACTCGATGATCTCCCGAGGTCCCTTCCAGCCCTAATGTCTACGAAATCTATGAAATCTATGAAAATTAAATAATTCTGTCTGGGGTTACAGAGTAAGTCAGTGGTTAGAGAAGAGCCTGGGTCTACTGACTTCTGGTCCACTGCACCACACTGCTGCTGGGCTGGAATGACCACTTCCTTTCCTGACCACTAGATGAACTCCTTCCCCCATCTTTTTATTTGTCCGTGACTTGTTCAGTGTATAGATTAATGAAACAATGGCATGAAGAGTAGGTAGCTAAAGGGAGATGAATTTACACACAAAATGGAGCTCTCCCTCCAGCCTCTCTGCCTCTATATTACACCTGCTTGTGCAAAAGGCCATTCATCTCAGTGGGACCATCTTCATCATAGTGGTTGAAAACCTGTTGGAAAGGAACACTTTTCTTTTCCTGGAGAATATGGAGATTAGTTTGCATCTGGTCACATTCACAAGCACAAACTTGGTGCCAGAGGGCGTATCAGCTGAGGCTTTGTAAATGCTGGCAAGGGCTTACCACCTTCTTATGCAACATTTCCCAGCCTTGGCAGTGACCACCCACCCTTGCAACTGTAATCCTTCATGATACTAATGCCAGCACTGCCTGGTCCTTTCAGGTCTGCTATCACTATATTCCCCCAAAGGACAGATGGAAAGCATGACTTCAGAATCTGGAACACCCAGCTCATCCGCTATGCTGGTTACAAGCAGCCAGATGGTACCATTCTTGGAGACCCGGCTAATGTGGAGCTGACAGAGGTAAGCCTATAAAATACAGCTGTCCCAGGCATTGTAGGTCAATCTTGTTTGGGAGAAAGCAACAAGGCTGAAAACCTCAGGTGTTCAGATAGGATGAAGCATCTACGTATTGTTCGACAGTGTTTGGGTCCATCTGAAAGACCCCATTGCATTCCTTTTGCTTTTCCCAAGACAAGTCATGTGCTATAATGCAAATAGCTTGGCACTTGGCATTGCCCGGTCAACTTGTATTTGTGCTTCTTTATGCATAAAGCACTGACCTCTACTGAATGGAATCAGAATGACTGGATGCCTGTAGATCAGGGGTGGGTAAAATGCAGGCCAGGGGCTGGATGTGGCCCTCCAGGCCATTCTATATGGCCTGCAGGGCCCCTAAAAAATTTAGAAAATTAATATTTATCTGCCCCTGGCTGCCTATCATGTGGCCCTCAATGGCTTGCCAAAACTCAGTAAGCAGCCCTCTGCCCAAAATAATCACCCGCCCCTGCTGTAGATGTGCAGGATGCCTGCTCTGATGCACTGTAATTACAGCGCATTGGAGCAGACTTGGTTCATTGAGTCTACTGGAGCGTGCTAATTACCACAGTCCTGCAACCTTGGAATCTCACGTATTCAGTGTCCCTACACTTCAAAATGGCAGTGGGAGTGCTTTAACTAGAGTTCATCAAACAAACTTTAATTAAAGTGTCCCCACTGCCATTTTGAAGTTCAGGGATGCTGAATGCACAAGATGCTGCAGGTGCTTTAATTGGAGCACCTCCCAAGAGCTACTTCAATTAAAGCACTTCCCCACCCCCCAGACCACATGTAAAGACACCCTGTTTTATAGTCTCTGCTATAAGCTAACACATTGTACCGTTTGCTCAGATGGTGTTCTGGAAGCAACAATCCAGGTTCTAGACCTGCATTGTCTTGCTGCACAGTGTAGTAACCAAGAAGTCCTCGGCATTCATGCTTATGATGATCAGTTCCTATTAAAAATGGCTAATAACCAACACCTTGATTTATAGAGTACTCTTGAATGACTCAGCCGAGACAGGAGTCAGGTTGAGTAGAGACACCTCTTATATTTAAAAAGCAAAAATAAAAATACTCCAGAATGATGTTCTTCAGGTAGTCAAATCCTGAGAAGTCCCTTCTCTCCCCTGTGCCTGATGGGTGGTAATGTAACTGAATGGCCAGATGGACAAGAATTACAATGAGGACTTTGTTTGCCTACAGATCTGCATCCAGCAAGGGTGGAAGGCACCCAGGGGTCGCTTTGATGTGCTGCCACTCCTTCTCCAAGCCAATGGCAATGATCCAGAACTCTTTGAGATCCCCCCTGAGCTGGTGCTGGAAGTACCCATCAGACATCCTAAGTAAGCTAGAGCCTATTGGAGTGCTGCTGCAAGGGGGTTCTGCAGTGAGGGAACCACATAGGGTTTCTCTAAGGGCACTGGGAAGCCTTTCCCATCTCTTTGCTTGGGGAGGGGGAAGTATGATGGGAGCCACACTGGAACCCAGTTCCACTGCAATAACATTGCACCCTTTTCTGCCATTTGGTTCAGTCTTTAGAGCTGCTTCCCATTCTGCAGTAAAACTGGCACAGCCAGTGACTCTTGGTCCTTTTCTCATGAGAAAACTGTAGAGCTGGTTTCTGATTGCTTTTGTTTCTCCAGTCACACTATCCTGAGTCCTCTGCTATGCACCTCTTCTCTGCACCTCCTCCATTTGAAAAGAAAATGCACCCACGTTTTCAGACCCTGGGGAAGGAATTGTTGTAGGAATCAACTCTTTTCTCATGTCCACAGGACTGGTTCTGCAGGGTGATGACTGCTGGCTGCTTAGCAGGAAAAAGTACATTCAGGCATCTACTTGGATAATGTTACTAGAAAATCCCCTCTGTTCTCTTCCCTGTGCCTATCTGATTGGTAAACCCCATTATGTCCTTGGCAGGTTTGAGTGGTTCAAGGACCTGGGACTGAAGTGGTACGGCTTGCCAGCGGTTTCTAACATGCTACTAGAGATCGGAGGCTTGGAGTTTTCTGCCTGCCCTTTCAGCGGCTGGTACATGGGCACCGAGATCGGGGTCAGAGATTACTGTGATAACTCTCGCTACAACATGCTGGAGGTAACCCAGCCTCTCCTCTACCTCCTGCTTCCTTTTGTGACAGCTGTTGGGGTTGGTGGCTGCACTTTGAAAATGCTGTGGGGCACATATGAAGTTACTGAGCAGCTGGGTACCACCTTAGGGTTGTACCACTGCGTGGGGAGTAAATTAAGTCTAAGTGTTGCCTTTGGTCTGTGCTGAAAATAAGATTGAATTCTAGTGTGCTCAAGGGAGCTGTTTTGGGTGCCAGATTACGAAAGAGAATGAAGAAGTTGTAATCCTAAACACAACTGGGCTGTGGCTGTTAAATCCCATCTGGTGCTGAAGGAGTCAAGTGCTTTAACAAATTCTTCTCTCCTGCTCTTTCCAGGGGTGCGTTGTGTTCTTCACTCCACTTGCAGCCAGCTCTGCCAAAATAATTTGGAGAGCAGGGGGTGTAGCACATTACCCTCCTTGCCCCAGACTCTGTCTAGCATTGAGCCCCTGGGGAAACACTATGAGTGATTACTAGCACTTGCCTGCACCACCAAGGATAGTCCACAGCCAACTATGCAGGATTGCCAGGGTGGAAAGCTCTCCTCTTCTTGCCCCCCTGTGTGAACTAGTCTTGGCCAATCCCTGAGTCTCCAGAGGAAATTGGGCCACTTCACTGCTCTGCATTGAAGCAGACAGGCTGGACACTTAGCTGTCCTGGTGCCAAGCAAGGACCTACTTCCACTTTCAGTAAGGTTTGGAAAGTGCGGGTCCTTCTTTCCATTGGCTTAGCCAAGGCAGAAGCCAGAGGACCTTTGCTCTCTGCTCACCTATTGCTATGTTTCCTTGCAGGAGGTAGCTAAAAAGATGAACTTAGATATGAGGAAAACCTCCTCACTGTGGAAGGACCAAGCACTGGTGGAGATCAACATAGCTGTTCTGTACAGCTTTCAGGTACCTGCCTGCAGGACTTGCTGCTTATGCATCCTCAGCATCCTAGGCGTTGGTCATTTGTAGGGGAGAGTGTCTGGGTCCTGCTCAGAGGCTGGACAAGAAATTCACTTTGGGGAGATGCCTGCAGGCATGTTGGCAACTATTTTGATACATTTAGTTTTGGAAGGTTTTAGCATTGTTTCAGATATGGGGGCCTGAAGTGCATGTGTGAGGGCTACCTTCTCAGTCAGACCTAACTATAGGGCCCTTCTAGACAGCTCCTGGTAGGTCATATAATGGATGTCTTTGCCTTGGAGATAAAAACTGGCATCCTTCAGCCTTGGACCTCTATAGGAAAGCCATTTGTTGCCCTAATGCCTGCTGCATTTAACGCTAAAACACATTTGCTTTTGGATCTCATGCCAGTCTCTGCTCCCAGCCCTGAGTCCTAACTTTTTCTTCCTACTGAAGTACCCAGTTCTGTCCTTGCTGTCCAGAGAGCATTAATCTTCAAGTTGCTGCCTCTCTTCTGCTTTCCGTCCACCAGAGTGACAAGGTGACTATTGTGGATCATCACTCGGCCACAGAGTCTTTCATCAAGCACATGGAGAATGAGTACCACTGCCGTGGGGGCTGTCCTGCTGACTGGGTATGGATTGTCCCACCAATGTCTGGCAGTGTCACTCCAGTCTTCCACCAAGAAATGCTCAACTATCGTCTCACGCCCTCCTTTGAGTACCAGGTACTGTCCATCACTAGGCCTCTTCTCATGCTTCATAACCTGTCCCTGTCCTGTGTCTACAAGCATAGAAAGACTGAGCGGATGCAACAGGAGCAGGAGTTCTTCCTTGTCCCTGCATTGATTCTATATTCAGGTAGTTGCCTCTGGAAGGTGGTGGGGCCTGTTAACACACCTCACTGACTGCTGATGGCCTGTAGGGGTTCCCTTCACTCAGGAGGTTGACCCTTCACATCTCTATCCTAATCCCGAGACTCCCTGAGGTCCTGTGTTCTATCCTTTACCTAGTGAAAAGTGTGCAGATCTCTCTTTTTGGAGTGCATCAACCCTGCTCTCTAATTTGCCCATGAGGGTATGGCTTTCTAATCACCTTCCTCTTCCCTCCTCTTTGTAAATTGGAGTGAGCTGTTCATGCCAGCTTGGGAATTGAAAGTATTATTCTGAGCTCCTGCATTGCAGTACAAAGTACTTTGACTGGGGTGAATGATAAGATAACAGCTAAGGACTTAACATTTCAAACAATGGGGAAAGGAACTCCAAGGACATGTACCCTCATTAGCCAGACAACCATACTCCTGTGGCTTTAATTCAACCTTTACTCAAGGGCCTTCAAGGAGTAATTAGGAAAAGGAACTATTTGTTCATCTCTTATGAATCCACCAAGAACCCAGTTCACTCTGAACTCTGATTACTGACATCCATGTGAAATGTCTGAATTAGCTGAGGATTTTGCTGTTTTTTAATCATTTTTGTAGCTGTATTCCCTTGCTAGTAAACCTATAAAAATAGAAAGGCATGGGGGGATGAATTCCATTTCTTCTCCCCCCCACCCCGCCCCCAGCTGATGCTTATCATCATTGCTGTTCATTAGTGGTAGATGCCCCCTAGGACTGTCTTAACTTCTGGGAGGCAGGATGGGTTTGTTATGCAATATTGTTACAAGTCAGCACTATTTCCATTATTTTGCGATAGCTTTTTGCAAACCCAGTGCACCCAGTCACAGCTGAAAGACCTAGATATTACTATGAAGGGACATCTGTAGTCTTAAAGAGTTAGTTGGGCTGCGGGAAGTTATTGACCTGCCCTAACAGATGACCTCAGACACTCTTCACAACTGGTTCTGTCATTATGGACCAATGAAATTCCATGGCTGGACAGAACAGACCTGAAGTTCTTGAATAACCAGCTTCCCTCCCTCCTTTCTACCCCCCCCCCCCAATTAACTAATGATTTTCTTCTTCCTCCTAGCCTGACCCTTGGAATACTCATATCTGGAAAGGGGTCAATGGGACCCCTACCAAAAAGAGAGCCATCGGGTTTAAAAAACTAGCAAAGTAAGTATCAGCAAAAGCTGCATCCACAGATTAAAAGGATTTGTATACTAGGATGTGATGCACCCATAACTTAGTGTTGAGCTTTCTGTTCTGTTTGGTGTTCCTGCTGTGCAGACATGTGTGGATTGCATTGCTGCTGTATTGTTGTCTTATCACCAGGGATCCGGGTTTTCCGTTCACCACAGTAAAATGTGGATTTTCTCATTTTAAGGAGAAAAATCCAGGTTTGCTCCTTTAAAGGAGAAAAACATGGGAAATGGTGGGTTTCCCCTTGCAGGCTGGTAGAGTTCCAGCTTGCAAGGGGCTGGGGGGAGCGGGAAAAGGGTAGTCAGGCAAGGGGCACCATGTGTATGTGCACACATACACATGCACATGACTACCAGGCAGGCTGGAGAGTAGCTCCCATGGGAGAGGGAATGGGGGGGTGGAAATGAGGCCCCCATAGTGAGGGAGAGAATGAGGGAATTAGGCAGGGCTGGGGCTGCAATTGCTACCCACCTGGGGCAGTGTGTGGGGCTAGGGAGCCTGGGGCTGGAATGCGTGGCCACAGGGCCTGGGCAGGGAGCAGGATGGGGCCACGGGCACCTTGTCCAAGGGTGCGGGTACCATCTCCAAACCGCTTTATGCACTCTTGGGGAGGCACAGGAGGCGCATGCCCTCCAGATTTGTGCATAGAGTTGGGGTAGGCTGCCCACTGCGGGCTCAAGGCTCCCTGCCCTACTGCTTTCCCCCTTGGGTCTCCCCAGCCCAGTGTGCGGGACTTGGGGTGTCAGGGCAGAGCAGGGCAGGGTGGGGAAGCTTAATGCCACCACTGCTAGGAGCCCTGCACTGCCATGGCAAGGTGCCCCCTGCCTGCCTGGCAGCAGCAGGGGTGGCGGTGTAGAGGGCACCTCACCATGGGGAGAGGGAGCTGGGCTCTGCGCTCTGCTCCACCACAGCAAGCACTACCTTCCACAGGCGGCAGCCAGGGCTTAGGTACTGCTGTAGGGGTCAAGGGGCTGTGCACCTGGGTCCCTGGCTCCATAGCCCTGGCAGCTGGGGGCACCCTCTGGCAGGGCTGGGCGGGAAGACTGTGGGTGTGGAGTGAGGGGGATCAGCAGGGCCCAGGGAGCTGTGGGTCAGGAGTGAGGAGCAATGGTATGGGCAGGGCATCAGCATATCAGGGCTGCTCAGCTCCACAAAGCAGTAGTGGGCAGCCGCAGCCGGACCTGCAACCTGGTGAGTGATGGAAGCAGGGAGAGGTGTTTTTCCATGATAAAAAAACCCCCCCAAAATCAAACACTAAAATGTATAGGTATTTAAAACTTATTTTATTACAGTGATTGAGGCATTGGCAGGCTTCCAAATTGCTTTAAAATAGTAAATGTATCAATAAAAGATTGTGGTCAACTGATACATATATATATAGTGGCATTTCATTCTAATCATGGAAAAACATGGATTTGGGGGGTTTAAAATCAGAGAATTTGTTATTTTTATCAGAGAAGTTGTGATTTTTAAACAGAGAAAACCAGGATCCCTGTACCCTCTTGAATTCCCTGTTGTCTTCTGAAGGCCCTTTTGTTTTGCCACCTTGTCTTACCTGGCACTGACAAGGCTCTGGGAGAAGTGTGAGGTGTATAGGGCTTCCTATCAGAGCACTAAAATGAGAGGGCAGGGTGTAAAATAACAAATGTTAATACTTAGTTTCTTCCCAAAAATTAGAACACTTTCCAATGACATGGCAGTATTTTTGTTTTGGTACCTCTGTTTTCTGAGATTAGAACGTCCACTTGTTCTTCCTCATCCTTATGACAAAGAACAAATTCCCAGGACTCTCCAATACAAACACTCCCTGTTATTGTTGGCATCAGTGAGCGAAAACCTGTATCCATATTTCTTTCATTTACTAGTGGGGTTATTTTCTATGGATCATTCACCTAGGTCCTGGCAGGCAGAACACTGGAATGAGTCTTAGGAAACACGGATTCTCTGGCCAGATGGGTGACACTGGCCAAGTCTCTTAACCTCTCTGCCTCCATGTTATTATCTGTAAAATGGAGATAATTATAGGGACCTCCTTGGCAAAACAATTTGAGATCAAATGAAGAATTCTAAAGGATATATTGGTCTGTGACATGCATGTTGTGTCACTGAGACTACCTGACTACAGCTGCTGCTACTGCAGCCTTATCTCTGTACAACATACTGCTATAACTTTGTTTTCATTCTCTGTTGACCATCACCTCCACTAAGTTCCTTTCCATGGTGTGTCTATCAAATAACTTAGCTTGAATATGCTTTTGGTGCCCGGGTTTTAGCTGGAACCTGGGGGAGGTAGAAGATTCAGAAAGATTAATTGAGCTATTGAGTTTGGAGGAAAAACAATAGATGTTAATTATAGCTGCTTTGTGTATGTGTGTATGTAATTGATAAATGGCTTTATAAAAATGTGAACCTGTCAAGTACGCTAAAAAAATCCCCACCATTGTTCCCTAGTGTATAGGTGGCTTTAATTTTTTTTTTTTTAATTCACTGTTAATTCTGCCTGGATCTGAGCTAATCTGCTTTTTGCCAGCTCCCGGATCAATGATGCTGAAAGAGCAAAGCATTCCTGATTGGGTCGGCTTAGTTTTGTGATTATTTAGAGGCTGTACAGATACTTCAGACTGCTACTGAAGGAACCAGAGGGTCCAGATATAGGCTTTTACTAAAATCAGCCGGGTCCTGAGGACAGTGGAATGTGACAGCACATAGGTGAAACTGACACAAAAAGGTGATTTCAGAACTTTTAAAAAATAGAAGCAAGTAGAAATTATAATGAACCTGATTGTGAGGAGCTGCCTTGAGGATTCTACTCTGGTTGGGAGATGCTACGCCTTTGGGATAAGTATCATAGAATGATAGCCAATCAGGGTTAGAAGGGATCTCAGGAGGTCATCTAGTCCAACCCCCTGCTCAAAGCAGGACCACCCCCAACTAGATCCTGAGGCCACGTTGTAGATGGTATAGAAATCCAGTTCAGGTTTTTCCCTTCCCCCACCCTGATTCCAGGTGATTGTTTTGTCTTAGGGAATCTCCTCCCTGCCTGAAACCAGAGCACCTTTTGCTAGTGGACACCCTTCACTCGCAACCACAGGGGAGATTGGGCTTTCCTGATAAATTCTTGTTGGTGTGCCTCTGCTGGGAGCTGGTTCTAGTGTATCTGCGACTGTAGGAATCCTGGACTTCCCTTTCACAGTACCATGCAACCTCAATGGAAGCTGGGCTAACATGTACCCAACTTCTTGCATTCAATTACAAGCTGCGGGAAACTTCCTTGAAAAGGTGTCTTAAATGCACCGCTTAGTCATCAAATTAAATCAGGCTGCCATTATTTATATAGGGTCTACAGAAGAGGCCTTGTACTCTTTGTGTTGACTCGCATAATATATTACCAACTGAAGAAGCATGGGGGAAATCAGGACCCCAACTCTGACCTGCCCATTTTATTTACCTATTTACAAAGAAGAAAAGGAGATGTAGGAAAACAACATAGTTGGCAGTGTGAGTAACTGTCATATGAAGGAGCCTACAATACCAAGCCACCATGCACAGCATTGCATTCGTGATCCTGCAGCTGAAGAAGAAGTTAGTCAATGATAGACTTTATGCTCCAAGTTTTTCACTCCTACAATCCAGTGTTTTCTTCCCAAGATGACACAAACAGAGTGTGAACAAACAAGCAAGTGACCATAGGGCAAAAGGGGACAGGGCTTCACAGTACATCAGCTACTTTGTGTAACTGTCACTGTGTGCACTCTTATCCCAAGGTAAGTAGAAGCTTAAATTGTGGTAACCTTGCCCTTTTTCAATATGGACTAAAACTACAGTAAATTAGGCTCCATGTGCCACAGGGTAAAAGTGGCAGTTAGCCCACAGAAGTTGATAACCCCTTTCCACTCTCCCATTTTAAGATGCATGCTTATGTGCTTCCACAACTAGAGCATACCAGTGAAAAACTGCCTTAGCAGTTGACGTACAAATGCAGGTTATTTTAAGTTAATAATAAACACTGTTCCTGGAATAGCCTGGACTATTCTTGTGCATAAACAAGGAAGTGTGCTTTTCTTGTTACGAACAAAAGCCCACTGGTTTTCCATGTTATCAGAAACAACGAAAATGATCTTATTTCTCAGAAGCTAAGCATGGGAGAGGACACAAAATAAAATATCCCCTGGAGATCCTAGGAGAGAGAGTTGGCTGGCTTTCTTTAAAGTCAGCATTACTTGGGTGTATTTCAGAAGGCAGAAAGAGCCCATTTGCCACTGGTGTAAACCACAGAATCATAGAGGAGTAAGGCTGGAAGGGATCTCCATGGGTCATCTAATCCAACCCTCTGCCTGAGGCAGGATCATCCCTTTCCAAACCATCCTATACAAATCCTATAGTCTAACCTCTTAATACAACTACCGTCATCCCTGACACAACACGAGATATAACACCTGAACCTACCACATGTAAAGTAGGAGAACCACAGCAGCCAATGGCCTGCTACTATAAAAGTTTGTTAAATACGTTCAAGAGATCCCAGGTCTCTGCCATGCCTCCTGCTAAAGAGGAAGGCAACCCCCTCTCCCCCCAGCCCCCGCAGTCAATACCAGTTTGACTAGAAAGTAAAATTCCTTCCTGACCACAAATTGGCAATCAGTCTGACCCTGAACAGAAGGGCAAGATCCTCTAGCCAGAAACCTCCAACTGTAAGTCCCAGCAGAAGTGCTGGCATGCCCCAGTTGAAATCCCATGCCTTGGCTAAAGCCAAAATCCAGTGCCTCTGAGGAAAGCTTAAAAGAAATAAATGTGCAATCATTTACACCAGCACAGAGTGTAGCAGACTGCCCGTCTAATCAGGCTGTGTTTTCTCCTTACCTGGAGCGGTGGGTGCTTTTAATGGGGATTCATATTTTCCCCTGTACTGGTACTATAAAATAACTGCCCTGTGAGTCCACAGCCCTGCTTGTAACCTGGAACAGTAATGGAGGAGGGGACAGTTTGTATGCAGAATTGCAGACTGGTCTTCTCCTGTTAGTATCTCACCCAGGTTTCCTTTTGTTTCCCAGAGCCGTGAAGTTCTCTGCCAAGCTGATGGGCCAGGCAATGGCCAAAAGGGTCAAAGCAACCATCTTGTATGCTACAGAAACAGGGAAATCGCAGGTCTATGCAAAAACCTTATGTGAAATCTTCAAGCATGCTTTTGATGCCAAGGTAGGGCACCAGTTCTCAGCCTACAACACAGGCATAACTAGCAGGGTTTGTGCCCTGAGCAAATCCTGCTGGAGACTGGGGGCAGAAGGGTGAAGAGGGGGGTGGGCAGGCTCCAGGGACTGCTCTGGGAATTTTGTCCACTGCTGTGCATGGTCTGCCCACCCCAGTTATTGCTGGTACAGCAGCAGTGCAAAGTCTACTTGTCTTGCTGCCTGCTGCAACAGCAGCAACATGGGGCTGCTGCTGCTGTGGCGTGGACTCTCTATTTTGGTACCCCCATTAAATTGGTGCCTGGGACTGGTGCTCTGCTCACTGGCCCCACATTATGCTGCTGCCCACATGGGATGTGCATATAACTGTGTGCCTTATGGAGGAACCAATGCAACAGGTTGTTGGACACTCTTGGTCCCATCAACTTTCTCAACAGTTGAAGGTCCTCAGTACTTCACAGGATGCATCTTAGTAGTTGTTAAGAAAAGGCCCACATGGGAACACAGCTGCCTTCCAAACTGCACTTTTGAAGAGGAATTTTGGCCCCGTTTTGCCTAATGTCACCCATTTCACTCCATTAATTTTTTAGGGTGTCACAGACAGCAGATCTTTTGCTTGTTCCAGTAAGGCTTGTGTCCTTGTGTCTGGAGTACCAATAAACTTGACTGCAATCCCCATTTTCTGCATAACTACTGAATTTATTGAAGAGATTTGGATGACTAGATGTAAAAGCTCAGTTGGACCAAATGGCAATGAGTCTCCCCACATCAGGGTCTTTTTACAAGCATGTCTCTCTATCTCAGGTGATGTCGATGGATGAGTATGACATAGTCCACCTGGAGCATGAAACCCTTGTCCTGGTGGTCACCAGTACATTCGGCAATGGAGACCCACCCGAGAATGGGGAGGTAGGATAGGCCACTGGGTTTATTACAGTGGTCACCAACCACTGGTTCTTGATCCACCGGTAGATCTTGGAGCTTCTTGGAGTCAATCCAAGGCTGGGGTGGAGGGCTGAGTGCCTGCATGGCACACGCGTGCCCCCGCCCAGCAGGTCAGTCCATGGGGGAGGGAAGGGACGGGGGCTAGATTGAGGCCCCTGCAGTGAGGGACAGTGCCGCAAAGGCAGGAGCAGGGGTAAGTTGAGTGGGGCCCTGGTCAGGTGGGACTTGCCTGCTGGGGAGGCACACCCCCAAATAATTTTTTCTCCCTCTGCCTCAATCTGCCTCCTCCTTGCCTCCCCACAGACTTACCTGCTGGGTGGGGGTGGCAGTGCACAGTAGATCTTGGGTTGCTTTTAAATGCCAAAAGTGATCTCCTACTTAAAAAGGTTGGAGACCACTGCCTGAGTGTAATGCACAGAGTAATCATGGTGAAAAGCAGAAAGCAGCACCCACTTCTAAACCCAGCCATTTCACTCTCCAATTATGGAGATAAAGTAGGATCCAGTGGTCAAATACTCTGTGTGAGCACCATGATGCCTGAATTTTAGTGCCATATCTTCCTCAGACATGCTGTGAGATATTAAATTGCCTTCATTTCCCTGTCTGTCAAAAGAGATAGCTGTCCTCTGGGGTGGCTGTGAGGTGAGGTATTAATCTATTTACTGAACTCTACCAATATATTTGGTCCTGTATTGGCTGTCCAAGGAGCTCACAAACCAATGCAGTCAAAGAGAAGAACTTGGTTCCCCTGCTCAGGGCAGTGGAACAACCCTGCAGTCATTGGGGAAAGCCCATGGGGACACTGGGCACAGGTTAGAGCAGTCATGCAGACATGTCATTGTGTTTTGTTTCCTAGATAACAGCATGCAGAACTGATGCAACAACTATGCTTTTTACCTCTAGAAATTTGGCTGTGCACTGATGGAAATGAGGAACCCCAACTCCAACCTGGAAGAGAGGAAGTAAGAACCTCAGACAAAAGCCCCACATCACACCCCCAGCAGCTGGAATGGCCCTTCCCTGAGTTGTCCAGGGACCACATCCTCACTTTGGTTTACTAGCTTCAAAAGATAGGCTGAAAGTTCATTGCCAGGAATGAACTCACTTGACTTCAGGCTGGTAGTACAATGTACCAGGTAGCACTAGCTCCCTCTCACCTTCCCCCAACAGGCTGAGATAGCAAGTAAAACTGACTTCTCTGTCTCTGTCTCTCTCACTGTTAAAGGTTAAGGCATTTATATAAGCAGTGATGCCCCCAACATTGCCGCCTCCAGCATTAAAAAATTATGAATAATTCCTTAAATAAATAGATGTGGGGGTTATTCTTGTTTACCTCCTATGTTTTAGATTTTAGAATTAATTCTTATGCTTTTCTTTGTGACTGTGAGGGTTAGAAATGTATTAAAACAGAAAAAATGCAATGTTCATAAAATCTTATGGCTCCAAGAATGGGGGCTACACCCATTGTAGTGAGATGTGCAACTAAACGGTGAGAGTTAGCAGTGCTGTGGCTGTAAGTGCACTAAAAGTTCTGGAGATACTGTGGGGTTTGGACTCAGTTTATTGCATGGCTGTGCAAAAATCAGTAGTGTAACTAGGGCTTGGTGACCAGGGCAGCTGCAGAGATGGAAAAAATGGCTGCACAATCAGGCCAGTGGCAGCAGTAGCAGCAACCAGAAATCTTGCCTTCCCTTGTGTGTGGCAGCTGCCCCAGGCACCCAGCTGCATTGTTATGCCTCTGGCAAAAATACTTCTAGGGACCGTAACTGCTGTGGTAAAGTTACAGCCAGCCAAGAAGCTGTGACCTGTAAGCAAGTGGAACCTGGTGGTTAGAGCAGGAGACTTGGAGGTCAGGGTTCCTGGGTTCTGCCATTGACTCTGCTATTGAAGTAAGTTGAGACTTGGGCAAGTTACTTAACCTCTCCAAGAGATTTGTCAAGTGCATTGTGGCATGAGGTATTACTAAAGAATGGCAAAGTGTTAATCGTTTATGGCCTTTATAGCTTATTATTATTTTAGCTATTAAGTAAAGCAGTTCTACTTAATTGGGACGTTAGCTGCACTCTGAAGTCTCTTGAGTTAACATAATGATAATGGCAAGTGGTAATGGCTGTTTCTTAATCAGGATAGAATTAGCACTTGGCCAGTGATAAAGTGGTATTTAATCAGATGTTAAAGAGGTAGAAAGTCCTAGATCTGGCCTTTCCTACACAAGGTAAGGAATGATGTGCAGTAAGACTGAAGTGTTGTGATTAACATTTCCCTTCAGTGTGGTACTAATTCCTTGCATGCTGATTGTATTGTTGTTATTAGTTAGGCAGCAGCCCCAAAGTGACCTACGTGCTGTGCAGATAAGTAATATGACTGGTCCCCGCAGGGCTTGCAATCTGAATACCCATTATGTTCTTAATGGCCTCTTTTCTTAATGGGGACAGCTGATGAAACAGGACAATAGGCCACCCACAGGGAGGAATCTGAAAAGCATTACAGTGTTGTTTATTTGGCCCTCCCCCATGTCATCTGTCACATCCCTGCTGTGCCAAGGAGTGTCCAGAAATGAACTTGTAGTTGAGTTGACTCTTCCCTGGGTAGGGTGAGTACTTTCAGTCATGAACATCATGAACATCTGAGCTCAACACCAACAACTACCAGTCACTTCTGAGTGTAATCAAAGATGCTAGCTGCAATCTTTAAGGGCCTGACTAACCAGGATGTGGTATCTGACAGTGCCCCTCTGCTCCATGGCCTGCTATGAGCTTTGCATTTAGCAGAGACTTGTCTGGTCCTGGTGGCAGCACCTTTTCGGGACAGGACACTCCTTGCCACACTACATTGTCTCTTCTGCTGTAACCCAGGTAACATAAAAAGCACTTGTGTTCTTGCTAGGTTTTAGACTTGACTGTCTAATGCTAGACGCTAAGGATGGGGTTTTCCAAGGTGGCCTCAGGGATTAGGTAATCAGATTTAAGTGAAAGGAATAAAGTTAAAATGCCTACTGTGGCAGTCATCTTTGATAAACCTACCAACATACACAAGCAACCTGTTTTTTCAAAGATCTTGACAGCTCCCAATTTCCCCAGAATACATTAATTTCACCAGGAACTTCAAGAGCTCTCAGCACCTCTGAAAATCAAGTCCCTTGCCTAGCTGCCTAAATACTTAGGCTCTGCAATGTAGGTTGCAAAAGTTTTACTGCAATGGTTATGTATTAGGTGGGCACCCTTCAAACAGAGGACACTAGCTACAAAGGAAAAAGAGTGTTTTGGCCAGGGTAATTTTTAGGAGGTTGCTGTGTATCTATGCATATACTACAACAATGGTGATTTTAAAACTATCTCAAAGGCTACACCTTGGAGTAGTGAGATAGTAGAGTTGAAGATTTCCCTGTAGTGTTTTTGGTCAGAGAATTGGGGCAAATACCTCTTAGAATAAGGTTAATGTTTTAAAAAAGCACCCCAGCCCTATTTAGAAAAGTGATTTAGACCCATAAAGATGCAGATAGATACAGAGTGGGATTTTCCGAACAGCTAGTTGGATTAAGGGGGACTAGGGTGGAAGACAGGGCAGAGGCAAGTAAAAGAAAGTGGCAAAGGGGAATAAGTTAAGAGGAGAGGCTTGTGGTAACTAGGAGCAGTAAAGAACAGAGAAGGGAAAACCAGGCACCACCATGGTCCTGACAGCTACTTTGCACACAGGCTTCCCTTCCCTTATGTAATACTAGCTGCGGCTGGGCTGGTGATTCATTCAGACGCCACTCCTTTATTACCGTCACAGTATATATAGAAACTTTTGTGTAGGGCAATTTCTGAAGAAGGTTCAATTCAGAAACAATCTTGCTGATGTCAGCTTCCCCTCCCTCCCCCCACCCCACTTCCCATGTTTCTAATATGGGTCTTATAACTAAAAGGGATCTTTTCTTCTCGATGGGAAATGGAAATTCTCTAAAAGCCCTGTTCAGCCCTGAACAAGTCATGGAAGACAGGAAATCTTGAAAGCCAGGTGGCTTAAAGCCCCTGCATGCTGCCCTTCTCTGTCATGGCCTACGCTCAAGGCTTTGCCTTCCCCTCCCCACAGCTAATGCTATTGTGATGTTCACCATCATGGCTGATACGTGGGGAACTGAACTGGCAATGTCCAGAGCTGAACATGGGAGTCCAGGCAGCTTGAGCTAGCATAGGTGGCTGAGGGCTTTAAAAGTCTCATGTCTTCTGTGTATAGGGCAGAGCAGGGGGAATATAACACGTACTTACTGGAGGGTCATAACTGCTTCAGAGAAGGGAGTGCACAGCTGCTCTGTGCTTGGCATTAGTAGCAACATCCCCTGGAGAAGCATGAACTCAGGCCTTGTTTAATGTGTTCTGTAGCCCAGTTCCCAGCTCCTGTCTACCCATCCAACTTCTGGAGTTGTGGCCCATGCTACTACTCTAATGCTCATGGTCACTCTTCACAGGAGCTACAAGGTCCGTTTTAACAGTGTCTCATCTTCCTCGGATGTGCGGAAATCTTCAAGTGATGGGCCTGATGCCAGGGACAACTTTGAGAGCACGGGGCCTCTGGCTAATGTCAGGTGAGCAGGATGGAGAGGGAGGGAGGCACCAGTGTCCTGCCCCTCCAAACGATGGAGTTCAGCCTGACTGTAAAAATCAGCATTTCCTGCCATCTCTGCCAGGGACGGAGATGAGGGACATGACAAGTAGCTGCTGCTAAGGGCCATTCACCCTAGCAAAAGTTAAAGCAAAAGATAAAGCAAATGTTTATTGTGTAGGTAACCACAGACTCACTGGCCTAACCTGGCTCAGAGTCTTTATTATATTTACTGGCTTGCCCTGACTCACCTGGTCGGTACTTTGTCACTTCCTAGACCTTTAGGAGAATAGCTATACGATATTGCACAACAGTCCCTGTGGCTTTTTACTGTCTCCCAGGCTTGTCAGCCCTAGTTCAGATATCTGCATCCCTTACTGGCCTGGCTTCTTGCTGACCGATTTTCACCACTCTCCGTGAGGGCCAACCCACCTGTGTCACCACTATCTTCACACAGCATGGCGATGGCCCTGTAGCACAGAGATGGCCCATGCAGCCCAGAGCCAATAAGGTAATTTGGGCTCTGAAAGGGCTTCAGTTGAGGGGATGCTGAATTCCAGTGATGTAGTTTGGGGAATGCTTAGAAAACTGTTGCCTAATTGCAGTGCTTCTTTTCCACTACTGGACCCCAGGCTGGGAAGTGATCATTCCTGATGGCTATGCAGGCACAAGTCTTGTCTCTCCAGGGAGGCAGTGTTTCCTCTGCTTTCTTGCCCTGCTTCAGCCTGTTGTAGCCATGGCTCTCATCTGTGTGCAGATTCTCTGTGTTTGGCCTGGGGTCGCGGGCTTACCCCCACTTCTGCGCCTTCGCTCGTGCTGTGGACACCCTTTTGGAGGAGCTAGGAGGGGAGCGGATCCTCCGGATGGGAGAGGGAGATGAACTTTGTGGCCAGGAGGAGTCTTTCAGGACCTGGGCCAAAAAGGTCTTCAAGGTAGTCTGCTTCCTTTGTCCCTTGGGCAGCTTAGAGGAGGGTGGGACAAGAATATTGGAAGTTATGAGTCTTTGCTTATGTAAATCTACTGTTTAGAGCTGGGCCTTAATGAGGCCCAAGCACCCACAGGACACAGGCTGTTAGGCAGGGTTGAAGTCCACATCTTCACCCTATCTCTGCAGTTGGTGACAAACTCATAGCACAGCCAAGGATTGAAGGCCAGCCTCCAGCAGGTCTTCAGCTCCTGTTAGTCAAAAATCTGCTGGAGGACCAAGCAAGGGTCTGTGATATAGCTGGCCTGATTCAGGTGGCTTAGGATCAGCCCAGCAGGAAGGAGCAGCCCAGCAAGAAACCTAGAGCACAGTTTGGCATAATCAAAGCCTTCTTGGAGGGCTGTCTTGTCTTTAAAATTGGCCTTGAAGTGCATTCTAGGAAAAGATGGGCTGTAGCATTGGATTTGGATCTCATATAGCCTGATATTTGGGGCATTTGGATCCTGGGTTTTAGTGTAGCTAACTTGGAAATATAAGAGCCATTTACCAATATGTAGGTGAACCAGTACTGTCAACCTCCATCATTCAAAAGTCACAAATTGGACCAAAGTGTATTGGAGACTGGACAAAAGAGAAGAGTATATGTTGAGTCTGTTTGCTTGCCTTCTAGTTCTGGTTATGTTCATATTTTTAAGCTTCTTCTGCATCACAAAGGCTAGAAACTGAGGAACTTGGCTTTTAAGAAAAACATCAGCTATCTGTGGACTTATAATGAAACCCTGAGAAATGGCAATGCTGTGGGCCTGGGCTTGGAATATAGACACTTTAAAAACTGGGATGATTAGAACCAAGTTTTTGGCTTGGCTGATGATGACAAGAAGGGATCATTTAGGATCTCTTAAATTTAAGCCATGCTAGGCCCTAGGAGTAATCAGATCCAAGGATCTGGCTTGGCCTCTTCTGTATCATGGTGAGGGGGCATTTTAGGGTATGTTCCTTATTGATGTGCATCAGCAATAATACTAATGGTAGATGTGTCCATGCAGCAAGGAGAAAATAGACTCATGGGATGTGCCTCCCTGCCTTGTGCCTGGTTCTGAGCATCACTGTCCTATCCCCCTTTCCATGTACACATGAGTGGGAGGGACATTAGCTAAAAATGGGTGATAGCACATGGTAGGATTAGGCTGAGAAACTGAGTGGGTCTTTCCTGGAAGTCAGACTGAGTTGAGGAGGTCCCTGAAAGCTTTGTGTGTGTTGCAGGCAGCGTGTGATGTGTTCTGTGTGGGAGACGACGTGAACATTGAGAAGGCCAACAACTCCCTTATCAGCAATGACCGCAGCTGGAAGAGGAGCAAGTTCCGTCTGACCTACGTGGCTGAGGCCCCTGAGCTCACACAAGGTACAGGTGCTTCATCACCTGGTCACCGGGGCTTTGAATATGGGGTGGTATCTGAGAAAGATGGAAAACTCCTGGGGACAGTGACAAGCTTGTATGGATCCAGTCTGAAGGTTGTTCTGGACAAATTCTGTGCCTTCTGGGTGTTTAATTCTCTCATCCATATCTTGCTCTCCCTCTGACTCATCCTTTTTCTTTCCCCATCTCCCAACTCCTTCCATTCCTTTCCTCTTGTTGTCTCACATCTAGTCCTTCCTTCCTGCTACCTTTTCCCCCATTTTCTTGACATGTGGTCAAACCCCATCCCTGCATAGGGAACCCTTCTTAATCACCCTGCGTTCTGCTCAACTCCAAAGAGCCCCAACCTGGACCCCAGTGGCCAGGGAGGACAGCTCCATAAGGTTGCATCTAATTTTGTCTCGTTCTTTCCCTGTTAATCTCATTATTCAACCTGAGGCACTACCAAGGGCAACCACAGGACTTTCAGACTAGGGACAGGTAGTGACTGTGCCTGGGAAACAACTTATGAGGACAGGTCTGCATCTGAGCTTCTTTATCTTGACCCCATTCTCTAAAGCAGGTGTGATTATTGCTGAGAGCAAGTGGACTAAGGGAATCCAGGACTGCTCTGTCTCACCTGTTAAAATCCCTGCTTCCTGTGGCTTTGAAATAGTAGGACTGACCCACTAAAATGTAGTTCTACTAGCTCATATATGTGGTACTGACTTGGCTCTTCCTAAATTCAGATGCTTAGCTGCCAGCTATTCCACACCAGTGGTAAAAGAAGGGTGACAGGGGTGTGCCTGTGAGTATGAACAAGCACATGTCCTGTGATGGTGAGGGCCATCTCTAAATAATCCTGTTTACCAACCTGTTAATAGATGGGAAGCACAGCCAGTGTTTAGATCTTTCCTCTCTTTATTGCTTTCACAACAGTCTTGAGAGCGGCACCAAGAAGCATGTCCCACTCCCCTGCTCCCACTCTGTACACACCACACCTGGAGGTGTGGCAGTGAAGCCTCCATTACTTCTCACAAGTATGCCAGAGGTAGAGAGCTCAAGAGGGGTGGGCTGGGGCCTTCCTGGGATGGTTTCATGACCTCATTTCCCAGGTGTAGCACACATGGATTGCAAGCCCTAAATCTCTTGGTGCATGTCTACACAGATTCCTGAGTGAAACCAAGTACATCCCCAAGAAACCAGCCCTGCTCACTCATACCCACCTGAGTTCAGATTTGCCAAGTAGATGACCCAATGCAACCCCAAGCATGTGCCCTAGCACCATGTTGAGGCTCTCCTGATCAAAGCGCCAAAGTATAGTGCTGGGCATGCGCTCATGGCTGTGCCAAATAACACGTGCAAACAGTTTGCAAACTTGAATGGGTGGGGCTTATTTCTCATAGGCTGAGTCTAGATAGCTATGAACTCCCCCTCAGAGGACATGCCAACAACCTCCACTCCTGGTTCTGAGGTGCTAAATAAACACTGCGGTGGTGGGCAAAACACTCTGGAGACACTGAAACAGCTGTCCTCCCATGCTCGGCTTTTTTCTTTTATTGCATCTTCTTTTCCACAGGTCTGTACAGTATTCATAAAAAGCGAGTCTATGCAGCCCGGCTTCTAACACGTCAGAATCTGCAGAGTCCCAAATCCAGGTAGGAGCTGTAGTCTTCCCTCAGCATGCAGGAGATAAAACATCAGTACCTCACTCACATGTATATATGCCACATCCAGGGTACACTTATGCACACACGTACTATAATCTACAGCATTCCAGTATCAAACCACCAAGTTGGGCCCAAAGTGTGACCTTGGTTAAAAACTATTCTAGTATGGTGGAGCATGCTTATTAATGCCAGTCCTCCACATTTACACTAGCTAACCCTCCTGCCCATAAAGAGCACCTCAATTTTTCCAAAGAGAGGGAAAAATTTTCAGGGCAAGAGATGAAGCTGACAAAGATTCCTATGCTAAGACTGCTAACAGTGAAAGTTAACAGCAACTGAAAACTCTGCAGGTAGCTTGGTGGAGGGGAGGGAAAGGAAGAGGACACATGACTGATATCTTTCTTTCAAGCTCTAGTTCAGTTCTTTTTTTTCAGTTTTATTAGTTCAGCTCTATGGTTATGTGTACAGACAGGCACCAGACTGCTTACCTGTGGAACTTGACCCACTTGCTTGCTGACTTAGAAAAAAATGCTAAAGAAATGGTTCTGTGGCAGTCTTCTAGTTCAGCTCTTGGAGCTGTAGAGAAGACCTACGAGACTGAGCCTAGTCATTTTCCAAAGGGATGTTCTTTTTGTTCTTTCTGTAGTCGGTCAACAATTTTCCTGAGACTTCACACCAATGGACACCAGGAATTGCAGTACCTCCCTGGAGACCACCTGGGAGTATTTCCAGGCAACCATGAGGACTTGGTCAATGCCCTGATTGAAAGACTAGAGGATGCACCCCCAACCAACCAGCTGGTGAAGGTGGAGCTCTTGGAGGAGAGGAGCACAGCTCTAGGTAAGAAGGGTCAGAAGGAGGGACTAGCTGCAGCCAGGATGTCTTCTACACAAATGCTTTTGTCAGTCCTTGGACCTATTCATCCGTTTCACTGGTGTGCTCTCATAAGCAGTGCAGGGCCAGTAGCAGTAGCTGTAGATTTCTCTCCGTGAAAGATTGGGTTTCCATTGGGCAGATCCATTATCAGCTTGTTCTCTGGGAGTGTGGAGCAATCAAAGCAATGGTTTCATGGGCTTGTAGGTTCTTTGGGGAATGGGGTTTTTGTTCCTTGTGTCAAGAGGCAATGACTGACTGGACATGCCTAACCTCTGAGTTTAGAAATAGGCTCGGTACCCCCATTGCCTTGCAATATGTATGAGCATCAGTCTGTGCAAAACAGGTAGAAAGCACTCTCTGTTCTAAAAGGTCCCAAGTCGGCAGCTAATGGAGCCTAAGACACTGTATTCTTTGTGTGTCCAATTGTACAAAGAGGGTGATTTAGCATCATGTCAGAGTCTTCTTTCCAGTTTTTCCTCATTCACTGTGTCATGTCTCAACACAGTTTGCATCTCAGTGACTTGCCCAAGGTGGGCTGTTAGGTTCAGCTGATCACAGGATTGTACACAATTCTCTCCTGGCAGGTGTCATCAGTAACTGGACAGATGAGAACCGCATCCCTCCATGCACCATCTTCCATGCATTTAAGTACTATCTGGACATTACCACACCTCCCACACCCTTGCTGCTGCAACAGTTTGCCTTACTGGCCACCAGTGACAGAGAGAAGAAATGTCTGCAGGTCCTCAGCAAGGTAAATCCTTAGATCCTTTTGGCATCTGTGTCATAGCGTGTGAGAGTTACATATCCCTCATGGCCACTTTTTCTGTGATGTTATAAAGCAGGCAGTAAGACTCCTCCTCTAATGTGCATTCCACCCACACATCCACCTTCGGTGAATCCCTTGGAATGTGTCTGACTGAGAGACAACTTATATGGCAGCTGATGTTGATGACTTGCCTCTTCACATGCTAGAACACTGTTCCTCAGAAGCAACTTACTGTGGTCCTGCAGCCTGTGGAGATGTCGCATCCCTTGAGATTCAAAATTCAGCTTTGATCAAAATAGCCTTCCCTACTGGCTCTTTTCCCTGGACCATTCACCTACTCAGTTGGCTCAGTACTTCAGCTGATACAATTTAAAATAGTGTCCCTGCACTGATATAACCCCCCTCCATGTGCTTTCTGGCCAAATGATTTAACTTCATATCTTTCTGGTTTGCAGATGAGGGCTCTGTTAGTCAGTGACTTGCCTATGTTCATGGAAAGATGATGCGGCAGAGTTGGGGACTGAACCCAGGTTTCCTAGGTGTTCTAACATCCATCACTTCCTTGCTTGGTGAATAGCATGGACATTTTAATCCAGTTCAGGGGACCCACGCTTGGGTGCTCCACTAGTGCTGTGTTTGTGCAGGAGAGGCTTCCAGTCTGAGGTGTTCTGCCAAAGCTTCCTTTCTCCTGCCCTGGCCATGCCAAGGGATTCCTACAGGGATTGTGCAGTTCTGATTTAAGGTGTCTGATTTAGACTAAGCAGATAATATAGCTCATTTTTCCTTTGCCTCTCTCGGTACAGGGTTTGCAGGAATATGAGGAATGGAAGTGGTCCAAAAACCCCACCATAGTAGAGGTGCTGGAGGAGTTCCCATCCGTGCAGATGCCCTCCTCCTTGCTGCTCACCCAGCTCCCCCTGCTGCAGCCTCGCTATTACTCGATCAGCTCCTCCCCTGACATGTACCCAGATGAGGTTCACCTCACCGTGGCTGTGGTCTCTTACCGCACTAGAGGTAATGATGTACCAGTAATACAGCAGGCTCTGCATGACGGTGACAAGCCAGCACTCATGTGACCATAAGGCTCTACACAGACCTGTGCCATCCTAAGATAGGGCTGTCCTGTTTGCTTGCATTGTAAGCAGAGGAGAATGGGAGCAGGGTGAGGAGCATTAACTGGGAGGAAGGAGGGTGTTACCTGGTTCTGTGACTTGTTCTAGCTAGGCTCCCTCTTAGAAGTAGGGAAGGGAAGTGGGACTGTCAGAGGCAGGAGCCTAAGGACTGTTTGTCTGCTACATGCTGGTGGGTAGTGGGGAGAAGAGACCTCAGCTCTGCCATTGCCACCCCAAGAATGAACTGTCCAGGGCTCCTCAGACAATCCTGTTCCTCTCCTGAATCACAGCCTTAAACTTGAACTGTTGAACTGTTCAGGAAGATGCAAGAAGTGTTGAATATCCAGGTTCAACATGACACCACCGAGGGCTGATGGCAGCTCGTGTTACAGAATGGAGCCCAACTGCTGCATTCTTAAAACATATGTGTGGTTAAAGCCCTGGCTAAGAGGGATGCGTGGTCTATAAACTGAAAGAAGCCTGTAGATGGAGTTGCTAAGTAGGTGCTTGCCCAGTTCAAGATAACTCTGAAAGGTCTACGTTGGCCTTGAGCAGGAAATGTGGCCATGGTGCTAATCATGGTTGTGTAAGCACTGAAACCAGTCACACACTGGCCTGCTCCCTCAGAAAGGATGCCTTTTTTCTTGCCTGGAAAGAAGACTCAGTACTTTCTGACCGACCTAGTCGTCCAGCCCTTCCCAACAAGAGCACCTTGACAAGCAGGACCGCTCCTTGGGAATGCCTAATAACTGTCTATGCCGTGGCAGTAGCAGGTTCTGGTACTGGACAAGGCTGAGCATGCGTCACCCACTCATGTTGGGGGTGAATCTGAAGCAACCTTATGGTGAACTCCTGGGTTTGGAATATGGTTTCAGTTTGCTCTGGGACCCACAACTGTGGTTCAGGCAAGACCTTAGTGACCAACCTTTCTGCATGTGAGTCACAGATTGGACTATGCAGGTAATGGTGCAGTAGTGAACACATGAGGAGAATAACTGGGTGCAGGTCGATGAATGACTGAAACACTGTGCAGAGATCCATTTGGTGGTGGTAAGTGCAGAGAGCAAACTGTCTTCTTTTGTCTTCTAGATGGGGAAGGACCAATACACCATGGGGTCTGCTCCTCTTGGTTCAACCGGATACAGCCTGATGAGGTTGTGCCTTGTTTTGTAAGAGGGTGAGTGACATGTGCCCTGCATGTAAAGTCCTGGAGAGACAGGAAGGGCTTGGAAGGGAGTGGGCTGCATGGAGACACCAAGAGCCATGCCAAGAAAGAACCATCTGCAAGCTCCTCACAGTCAAGAGAGTGTGAACTCCTGTTTGTGTAGTACTGCATATGTTTACAGCACTGAAGGGGTTATGCTTTGGAATAGCTGACATCCATTTCCATCGAACAGTTTGCCACATCAAAATATAGAATGTGGACTAAGATACAGGGTGCCCCAGTGCCTCTGCATAGCCAGGATGTGTTTGGAAGAGCCTGGGGCTATGACTGGGAATCCTTACCATGCACTGTGTTTGTTCTGTACTGAGATGCTACTCTCTGGAGCCTGACAGCACCTGCTTTGCTGTGCTACATTTCTACCTGATTTGGCTCCGCTAAGACTTTATTGACCCAGCTTTGGTTTTGCACCCTTAAGCCTTCACTGACTTTATCCATTGTTTGTCCAGAGCTGCAGGATTCCATTTGCCACAAAATCCCCAAGTCCCCTGCATCCTGATTGGCCCCGGTACTGGAATTGCCCCTTTCCGGAGTTTCTGGCAGCAGCGGCTCTTTGAAATCCAACACAAAGGTGGGCCTGTATTTCTGTTCCCCTTGCAAATAACTGGGTGTGAAAGAGGGGCAACAGGAGTCTACCCCTACCCAAGGGTAATATGAGTGGGTATATGTGGCGGGGGCACTGACAGGGGGAGTGCAGGTATGTAAGTTTAGCGTGAGAGGTGCTGGGCATAATCCCAGCTGATCGCTATGAAGTGTGCATGCATAAATCCCTGATTGCATTCTGTTGGCTTTCAGCAAGAGTGATGAGGTAAGTGCTATGCTCAGAACTGGTTGGAAACTTTCCTGTGTGCTTGTTGGAAAATGTTGTTTTTTACATGAAAAACTTGTGTGGAAATGTTTTTAATGCAATTTTATTCAAAGTTTTCCAGACTTAGAAGGAAACCAAAAAATTCTGGCAAATGTTACTTTTAGGGGAAAAGTATAATTCTTTCCCCATGAAAATTTTGGGGAAATGTTGATTTTTTTTCAGCTAGCTCTAATTACATGAGACCTTCGGTCCACATTTATGGGTTAGAATGGCACATGACCTCATTCTCCCCCGTTTCCCCAACTCTGTGCTCTGTGACCTTTGACCTTTACCCCTTGCTGTCCCAGGGAACAAAGCTACCAGAAATGTAGCCAAGGTATTCCCTGTCAGGATGCATCTCATGTCTGATTTCAGGCAAAGATGGAACCTCTGTTAAAGAGGCAGTGTGTCTGCTCCATGCAGATGGGTATGTATGAGCCTGGACAGCTTGTGATTTCCAGTTTCTCACTTCTGCCCTGTTTTGTTCCTCCAGATCTGAAGCCTTGTCCTATGATTTTGGTTTTTGGGTGCCGACAGTCCAAAATTGACCACATTTACAGGGAGGAGACCCTCCTAGCCAAAAACAAAGGTGTCTTCAAAGAGCTGTACACAGCCTATTCCCGTGAACCAGACAAACCAAAGGTAATGCCTGGATGGCACACTTTCCTCTTGCTTGTGCCCAGCCCCAAGTTGCCTTGATCGGTCTAGAACAAGTGGTGAAAGGAGCCCCACCCTGGTAACTTTTGATTCTCCCAGAGTGTGGGAAATGCCTGGCCAGCAGTAGCATCACCTGGAGGGATTTTCCTGCCCTACTGAGATTTTTGTTCAAGATTTTAACCCCTGATGAGACATACAGTAGTTTGGAATCCCCCATTCAGATACCACCCAGGGAGCATTGCTTTCTTGAAGAAAACACCAAAGCACAACAGCTAACTGGTGGGTCTCCAGACTTTTAAAACTTTAATCACTTCCTTTCTTTCTGCCTTTTCAGTGCGTTTTGAAGCCAAGGCTTTGAGCACTTATAGGCACTAACAGTTACCAGGCACTTTTCCCAAGCTGTATGCTAAGCACGCTGCCCTGGCTAAGTCTCCTCTTGCCTCTCAGTTCCTTGTGCCATTTCCATAGTGCGATCCATGGCTCTGACTCTAGAGCTCCTGGGGTCCCGCTGGCTGCTGCAAGAGCTAGTGGTGCTCAGCACTTCTGAATAACCAAGTCCTGATTGTCTTCAGTTTCCATCCCAAATTTTGTGTAGCTTGGATCCTCCTTGTTACATAGCTGCTGTGTTCCACCTTAGAGGTGGCTGAAACTGCACTGAGAGATGGATAGGTAGAGTGAGTCCTGTGGATAAAGTTGAGTTGTTGAGCATTTTGGAAGCTGCAGATAAGAGATGCCATTTAACCTCAGCTGTGGGCTCTTCCCAGAAATATGTGCAAGACGTACTACAGGAGCAGCTGGCCCAGGCTGTGTACAAAGCACTGAAGGAGCAGGGAGGTCACATCTACGTGTGTGGCGATGTCACCATGGCTGGAGATGTCCTCAAGACCATCCAGCGTATTATGAGGCAGCAGGGCCAACTGTCAGTGGAGGAAGCTGGTGTTTTCATTAGCAGGCTGCGGGTGAGTAACACTGCCTTGGTGGGCTGGCTGAAAGGAGGGGAGGGAAGGTTGGTGCCAAGGGCACTGCACCTGGCGCGTCCTTTAGCACAGTCAATCATGATGGGGACACTGCAGCTACAGGATCTGGAAACAGGCAGCAGGCACATCTCTCTCACTTCTTGCACTTACTACACCCCTCCAAGGTGAGGGATGTATTGTTTAACTGTCTCTGGCCAAAGCAGCTGGCTGATGAGCTCCATAATGGAGGGGTAGGTTAAGACTGCCATACTCTCTTCCTCTAGTCACCTTAGGCTGTGCCATCTAGACCAGAACTCTGAAGCAAACAAGCTCAAGAGCAGGAGACCATGGGCTTGGTATGAGAGAGGATCATATTGATGGAGTATATCTGAGGCACAGTCTCTGCAAAAGACTGATCTTTGGAAGAATTTTTGATCCATCTGGCCTTTGTACAACATATAAACAATATATAATTAGACATGAATTTTCAAAGCTCAGTCTTTCAGGAGGTTTGTTTAGTTTTTTAATACTGTGTTTTATCTTTTATAGAGCTTCCTTTTTTAAACTATTTATTTTCTAGACTTTCTACAAAATAGGGACTTATTTTCATTTCTTGACAATGTGTTTGGTGTTGCTTGATTTATTTTTCCTTTTCCTTCTCTTCTCTTCTGTCTGTTTGTGAGGTGGAAGATCTTGAAGATGAACTTTATTTTTCTGGAGAATGCCTTTTAGAATTTTTACTAAGGAGGATTAAAGAGTGTCTGTTATGTTTTGAATAGTTTCAAACACTTGGGAGTTTAAAATTAAGGGGTCTCTCCAGC
The DNA here is from genome assembly GCF_001723895.1 of Crocodylus porosus. Lineage (NCBI taxonomy): Eukaryota > Metazoa > Chordata > Crocodylia > Crocodylidae > Crocodylus > Crocodylus porosus. The sequence continues at coordinate 27,872,390 of NW_017728921.1, read as the reverse complement.
AGCAGTTTTAGCAATGGATTTATGTTATTCTTAGCACTGAAGGGTTTTTTTGTTGCTGTTGTTAAAGTGTTAGTTCACCATCCCGTGTGTTAATTTTTTTCAGGTTGACTTATTTAGGTTTCAGCTGTGGTGGAGGTATAGACAAATAGCATTTTAAGCTGTCTTCTCATGAGCAGTTCAGCTGGAGAGGGTTCCAGTGCAAGCGTTACTTTACATTTTAGCTGGGGTAGAGAGTGATATTAATGATCAGTGCAACAATTTCAGTCATACATCGAAAGCTTTATTGGGACATACTTAAGCAGTAACTTATTTACAACAATAATTATAGGCTCACATAGCCTTGGAGTCAAGAGAAGTCGGGTCAGCTGGCCAGGCGTTACCACTTCCTTGAGGATTCACGATGGCTGAAGATGCTCAGCTGAATCTCGAGTGATCAGATTGCTTGTGGCTATACAACTTCTTTATACTTCTGGCTACATGTTTTTAGTCACATTACACTATTTCATATTTAGTTAACCTAATTCTGCATCCAGTCAGTGCCTGCTGTCTTGTTCCCATTAGGTTGCAAAACACCAACCCTGTCTGGCAACTCAATGTTGCAAAATGCCAACCTGGCCCAGCAATGTAGTACTTGCTTAACTTAGTTGCATGTGTTTGCACCATCATGTTATTACTCTGGCCAAGCAGGGCTTGCCAGGCCTACACAGGTGGTGTCAGGAGCGCCAGTGTGGAGGAAATATAACAGCTTCCCAAGGAGCCCTGCTCTGGAGCCATCCCCCTGCCCCCAGCCTTTTCCCCACCAGTAACCTAGCACTGCTGCTGCTCCACTCACAACTCCCCTCCTGCATCCTTTTGCAGTCATGGCTCTTTATGGGTATGCCCTGGCAATGCTGTTCTCATGAGCTTGAGTTGACAAAAGCTTGTGCTCTACATATATCTTGTTTAGCTAGCCTGTAAGTAGGGACCTACTTAATTCATGGTGGCTGCCTCCAGATTTTGTGCTCCCAGCAGGTGCCATTTTCACAGTGGAGCATAGTGGGTCCTCCCATGCCTCTGATTGGCACAGTCATCTGTTAATCTCTGGGGAGGGATGGGACTTCTGGGGTCTTTCAGCCTATCAGAGGTGTTGGGGGAGCCCAGTGCACTCTGCTGTAAAAATCTCACTCCTCCTTCCCCCCTCCTCCCCATGCTTCAAGACACCAGGTCTTCCTGCCATTTTCCATTTGCAGCTCCTTTTCCCCTCCCCACCTGCCTTCCTGGCCATTTTCTCACTTTTTCACGAGGACTGGACTTTTTCACGGGGGACCTACCAAATTTGTGGTTTCCGCAAAAATTGCAAAATTGCGAATTTAGTAGGTCCCTACCTATAAGGTGCATGGCTATCCTGCCTCATGCTGTTTTTAGCCAGACAATGTCCTTTAATAAGCAGGAACATGTTCAAAAAGTCAGACAATGTCCTTTAAGAGGCAGGAACATCTATAAGTCAGCAATATCCCCCCTCAGTCCAACACACACAACAGATCTGGGGCCACCTGGCCACTTCATTGAATAGCAGGGAAAGCATGGTTGTAGTGCTCCATAAGCACAGGCTCTGACTCTTCAAGCTAGAAAGGCGGCTTTAATGAGCAATGTAGTGCCTAAGACATACAGTTAGATAGTTGTGATTCCCTCCGGTAGAGGACACAAACACACTAAACTGTTCACCGCAGAAATATTCCTCTGACATTGTAGTATGATCTCCAGTAACCTTGTATGTTATGTGACATAAGACACATGGACAAATAGCTAATTAGAGGAGTTACATATTCTAAGGCTGTAATTCTCAACCAGGGTGCTCCAGCACCAGGGGGTGCCATGGGATCTTTATTTAAAGATGCCAAAGAGTGCCACACAATATTAACACAGTAAAGTATGCAAACACCTACACAATTCACAAGATAAATCCAAAGATTTCAAAAGGGAATCCATAGGGTCAAAAACATTCTGACCTGTTTTGGTCTTTCTGAGTTCTTTGCAACAGAAAAATCGCTCTACTGTTATTCCGTAGTCAAAAAAAACAAGGGAAAACTAAGAGGTGGCATTTTCCAAGTGGTGCCTGGAGTTTAACAAGGAGTGCCTCCAGTTTGAAAAGGTTGAGAACTGCTAGTCTAGTGGATATAACACTGGAATGGGTAACAGGAAACCTCTGTTGAATTAAAGCTACTTCCCATCTGAATCAATGTTCATCTGCCCACCCTTGACTATTCAAACTGTAAGCTTGGAAGTAGGGGCTGTATCTTTCTGTGTTTGCGCACTGCCTAGCAAAACAGGGCCCTGAATGTCACTGCTCAAGCTATGGTAGTACAATAATTCTTAATACTGTTGTATGTGTCTCATTTCTCTCATCCTTCATTGCAGGATGACAACCGATATCATGAGGATATTTTTGGAGTCACCCTGCGTACATATGAAGTGACTAACCGCCTTAGATCTGAGTCGATTGCGTTCATTGAGGAGAGCAAAAAGGACACGGATGAGTGAGTTGACACGTTTATTTTAACCTGTGCTATTGTTTCTGAAGTGTGTGGGTTGTAGAACCCGAAAGGAGGCTTTTACTTATTCCCACGTATGAAACCTCTAGTAGCAGAGACAGAAATAGGAGTTTGGTTTTTTTTTTTCCATGTTAGCAGCAGACAAAGCTGTGGTGCTGTTTCTCTAAGACAATGATGGCTTCAGTAGGCTGGATCCACACCTGATAGAGCTACTTTGTCTTCCCATGGTATGAATTTAGCCCACTCAGCCCAGGATACCATATTACAACTGAAAAAATTTAAGGCACGAGTGAGTAATTACCATTAGAGCTGAAAATTATCTGACAGAACAGAGTTTTGTTGGGAAATGTCAGTTTGACATAATCAAAATGTTCGGCAGGAACAGTCTGTCAGTTGCATCAAAATCCTGAAAGAAACCAGGCAGGCAGCCTGGTTTCCTGCCCGCCCCCCTTGCCATCTGACTGGTGAGTGTCTCTCCGGTTCTCTAGAACCTGTTGCTCCAGGTGAGCTGCATCAGTTCCCTCAGATACCTGTGTCTCACCTGGTAGCAACATGGTAGCTGCATGGCCAGTGCCCTTTCCAGCAGGCACACAGGGAACCTGGGCCACCTGGGCCCTGTTTGATCAGAGAGCTGTGTGTTCAGCTCCCCCTGAAAGGCAGGAAGCTGAAGGCCCAAGCCACCTGAAATATTCTCCCCACTGCTCAGCACGGGCCTGCCCTGCCCCTCTTCTATTCAATGAAAACTGTTCAAAATCTTGACATTTTTCCCAGCCCAGAAGATCCTCTTCCTACTTGGCTCCAGTCATGAGCTCCAAGTTCAAATAGAAACAAAAGAAAGCTGATGCTTTGCTGCTTGCTTAACTGCTCAGACCCCTGCTCTACCTGCATTGTCCTACTTAAGCCAAGAGATCAATTAGGACAATCCCCCTGCCCCCAGCCTTTTCCCCACCACTAACCTAGCACTGCTGCTGCTCCACTCACAACTCCCCTCTTGCATCCTTTTGCCCCCGTGGAAACTGCTCAGTCTGTGTCTTGGGCCTTGCCACTTGTAAGTTCTTGTCCCTCTTTTCCTGTCTGAAGTGTTTTGCTGACTGTCCTGAGTTGGGACTCTTGGATTTGTGAACTGACTTTGCCCCAGATTCTCTGTGTGACCCTGAGCAAGTCGCCTAACCTACGCGTGGTTTATGATTTGTCTAGATTAAGGCAGTTTGCTTTAGTGCAGCCCCTCTATGTTTTGCAATGTAGAGAGAAGGCTTCAGTTCTCCGTGTCTATAATAGGGATAGCAGTAGTTACCATCCTACCTGGATGGGTGTGCGTGGTGTATGCCACCTGTAAAGGAATGTCGGCTGTAAAGCACTTGGCATTCTTTTATGAGAAAGGCCTGTGGGAGCAGAGATGGTGATGATTATTGCAATTAACTTGCTCTGATGTGTTACAATGCAGGTGGCTTAGACAGGAGACCACCATGGCTTCAACCTGGCTCCACAGACTTCACCCAGTAATGTCAACCATATACTTTATCCCATGTCGCACTGCCATCTGGTGGCCAGGGCTGCTCATTGCACTTACGTTGTCACATACTGATAAGGGACATGAAGTAGCTATCAACTCTTCTCTCTAAGCTTGTCCTTTCTTCACCTTCTCTTGCAGGGTTTTCTGCTCATAACTGGATCCTATTGCCCCAGATGGAATGCCAAACCAGTCACAGCAGCAGCCACCCCCCTCCAGCTGGAGGGTGCTGGGTTTTGTATTTTCACGGACACAGCAGCTCCTTTTCTGCGGGGACTGCCCATGGAACGTGCTCTGTCTCTTGTCCTGTTGTTGTGTCCTGATGATGATGATGATGATTTTCCTTCTCTCTCTCTCTCTCTCTCTCTCTCTCTCTCTCTCGTCCTGTGGCAGTTTCTTTTAACTTGTTTCCCTCCCTGGAGTTCCCTGCTGAAGTCCGATGGCTTTATAATCTCCAGTGGCTCTTATGAAACTATGTTTCTTCTTCTTCTCACGTTCTGACAAGGGCGTTTTGCTGCTGCATGAAATCACCACCTTAGCAATCATCTGCATTTTTTGGTGTTTCAGGAAGAGGGAAGGGCCAGGTGCCTGGGCCTGGGAGCTGGCAGTTCCTGATTAAAGCAGCGAGGAGTGGAAAGAAGCTGTTTCCCCAAGACCCCTTCCCCCTGCACAACTAGGACCTTGGCTGAATCACTGCATCATCCTTGCTTTCCATTAGACCATATGGGCCTGGCCCTCTGCCGAAGCTGAGCACAGAGGACGCACGGTGCCTGCCATATCAATGGACCTTGCTGTCCTCTCCAGAAAGCCTGGAAACACCAAAGCTTTGTTCTGTTTAAGGGGAGGGGTTTGTCTGCATTTAATAGATACTGGATTCACATAAGACTGCTCTGTGGTATATTCTAATTACACCATCGCTTCCCCTCCCCTGGCTTCACTTCCCCTGCAGCTCTTCCCTTAGTCCTCCTCTGCCCCCCAGTTAAGGGGCACCTTTACCCCCCTGCTGGATGAAGGTCATGGGGCATGTGCAAGCACAGCACACCGCGGCCTACGGAGTTGTCTGCAGCTGGGCAGCGTGTGGGTGGCATCAGATTGGTTCCAGGGAAGCCCAGGCCCTGCCCATTCTGCCAAGCTGCCTTCAGAGCCTTCCAGGCAGGCGATAGGAGCTGAAGGTTAAATGCGGCCAGAAAGCAGGAGAGGGTGACAGGTTTGCTGAGATCCCTGCAGGAAGGTTCTGAGCCAGGGATTGTCTGTCATGGAGCTGCGCTGAGCTGAGGTTCACACTGGACCCAGGAGCCCTCTCCAGCAGGGTGAAGGGAAATGTAAAGCAAGAAGACTGAAAGGGGAAGCCTCATATGCCCAGCTCTAGGGCATCTGCCAACAATAAAGGCTGATGGGAAGCCAGCAGGTAGCTTGTTCCCCCAGGCTATATTGCATGAGGTCTGCTAAAGCTATATAATGCATTCCTGACCCCAGCTGCCGGGTTCTTTGGGAGCCCCATTTAAATGAGCAAGAGAGGCTCTTGGGGCTTCAAAGGAGGGTAGCTCCATCTCATTGTGATTGTGTGACCTGTCCTTTCCCAGCACCCTCCCTTCACCCTTCCAGGAGCTCTGAAGTGCTCATGGCACAAGGCTGACTGCAGTGGATGCCTCCACTTGGCCAAAAAAAATATTCTGCCTGCTATAATCCCATTCCTGAACTGCATGGGGCATTTCTGCCAGGAGGTGTAGCAGGGGATGTAGACCAAGCTCAGGGACTGATGCAATGATCCTGAGCTCTGAAATGCTGCCAACTCAGGCTCAGTGCAAAAAGCCAGCCAGCCAAGTAACCTATGAAGGGATGCAAAGGGGACGTCAGCACCTTTTCTTCCAGGCGTCTCAAGCTGGTGCACAGTCCGTCTCTCTCCTTCCTCTTTTGGGAATGAAAACATCTCCTTGCCCCTCTCTTTCTCCAGCTGCCAGATTCCTTGGGCATGGGGAATGCTCAATATCTCCTCCACCATGCTCTACCCTACTACCCTGCAGGCAGCAGAGGGAGGCTGCTGTTTTCAGGTAGCTTTTGCTGTCCTTCCTTCCTGGGAACTCACAGTACTGGACCACTTCCCAGTGTCAGCATGTGTTATCACCAGAACAGGTGCAAGGAAGAGGGCTTTAACAGCTGTAACAAATTGTTTTGGCTTCAGAGACCAGGATCTGCCATACACTCCCCCAAGCCGCACTTGTAACAAAGCAAGACCCTCCAGATTTGAAACTTCCCCTGCCCAAATGCAGCTTGGTTGTTCTAGTTCAGGTCACATTCATTGACCTCTGACTATGTGGTGCTCACAGAAGTTTGATTTTGCTGCCAGTCTTTCCTTTATCCCTAGTCACTAGAGTGCACTGTCCTCTCCCATAACAGGATCTCTTCCTCAACTCTAGATGTGTCCTAGAAACAAAACTTAGGCCAAAAGGCCTCCAAGGCTTTGGGAAAGTTTGCATCCAGGTCTGAGTTTGATTGTTCAGATCCATCTCTTAGCCGGACGTCTGTTGCTGGTGTGTGTGTGGTTGCTGCCACCTTGTGGTAGTTCACAAGCTCTCTGAACTGGACAGCTGGCCAAATTTGTTGCCTCATGGGATGAACAAAGCCCCCATCCACACTATAGCTGGTGTTTTGTAACCATTTACAACTGGTTTACAACAGGGACTGCATCGGTCTCTGTACACTGTCTTGGTGGGTTTCGGGAGTATTTGGCATCTATCCCATAGTGCCTCTTCAGAGGCTACATGCCACAGGGGATTTGCACACAGAGCAGTTGGTGGAGCAGTAAATTCTGGGATTTTTCAGTGCACAGAGAGCAGGGAAGGAAGGGGAAAAGCCAGACCTCTTAAGATTTGAGGGGAGCTGGGGATCCTGTCTGCTGTAGCATCAACACTATGCTAAACCAGTTCCATCAGCTTCAGCCTCTGGCAGGTGAGGCAGTTAGTCATAGTGGTTGCTCCCCATATGGTGTGCCCACATAGAGCAGGCTTAGAGCCAGCAGGAGTGCTACTAACTAGTTATAGACTCAGTTCAAAGTTGTTGCCCAAGTAGGGCTGTAGGCTCCAGCTTACAGCCAGTACAATGAGCTCTCTCATCAGGAGCGTAGGGGCCCCACTCCACTATTCCCTCAACGTGAGGCTCATGTCCTGGCCCCAGAGAAGTAGAGAGAAGGAGAAGGAATGAGGAGTGTGAAAGAAGGCGCTGCATTTGGTAGAGACAGATTTGCAAATTTGGGAGATGAATGCCCAAGTCCTTCACGCCCCTTTGAAGATGAGTCTTAGAGAGGAAAATGCTGTTTAAAGTCCAGCCAGTTCTTACTGGATGCATCTCAGGGACAGGACAGGCACTGAGGGAAGAAATCAGTGGTGACAGGAAACTCCAGCCATTGCAGAAGGAAGTATATTAAAGAGCTCCTTCTCTCCGTCCATCTTGTTTTGCTGGGATCATTAGTTCATAACGTCCTGAGCTGACTTGTTTCTTAACTGAGCCAGTTCCTTTTGCTTTTGTAGACAATTAGCTTTTCTCACTTGCAGAGGTTTTGACCCCCCCCCACCCCACCCCGGTTCCACTTCCTCCTATGGCAAAGGGGACATTAACCTGCAGAACGCCTGTATCATTCCATAGTTACAGACCTTTCAGGAACAAGCCACACTGTTCAGCTTAGTGCACATGTGCTATGTGCATAGCACCTAAGTGGTGGACATAGCCATGGGATCAGGTAAAGAGCTGAATTCTATGTATATTTTTGTTTTTGACTGTTCTGTCTGCATTCAGTCCATTACTTCCCCTCCTCCATGACTACTTCCCATATTCCAAACTTCTGAGCAGCTTCAAATATCTCCTGGGCTTGTTAGATCCCTGGCATGATCCAGTATGGTAACTCCATGTACAACATCTATAATGGGTGGTTTTGGTTTCAGAGACAAAGACCTGCCATTGCTTTGAATGTCAAAGCCTGCTGCTACCACCACCCAAACACATCCCCAGCCCATTTCTGATTCCAAAGAGTTAAATAGCTAGGGAATCCTTACTAGACCTTATCAAGATTTATTTTTCCATTTTTTTAATTTCAAACTCAATGCATGATGAGGAAAAACCATGGGGAATATTCCCCAGTGTTTTCCAGCAGGCTCTATTCATTATCTTAAACTAATGAGGCATCAATTCACCAGAACAGGCATCTGAGTATTCAGCCTCAGTTCAATGATCACAAAAGCTTTGCCCCCCTCCCCTCCCCTCACCCCAATACAAGTTGTCTGGGAGTTTATTAAGGGGAGAGGCAGTATATATGCTATTCTTTATATGGCTATGCAGCATCCCAAATAGGGAGGGCAAACAGCAAAAGCAGATCTCCGTCCCAAAGATTTATGGTTGCAGCTGAGAGCATGCAGAGGCAGAAGATGAGGGAAGGATGCAGCAAAAACATTCTCTACTCATCTCCTTTCTTTTATTTTACTTCTAAAATATATTCAATACTAATAACAGCCTTTCTCCATTATTCTACAACCTTATTATTGCACATGAAACCCAAAGCCTATACCCAACAGTCCTTCTCGCATTTCCCTGAAGAGAATCCTGACCTTTTCTTCCAACTCCAACCTGCCCAGGCCAAAAGGGGCAACAAGTACTTCAGCTAAGGTTGATTTGTGTGACAACTTTGGAGCATGAAGTGATAGGAGGATGCTACTCTCTGGAGTCTTAACTGTAGTTCCCTTCAGCTGTTCCCCGCTCATGGGGGGTCAGGGGCATGGAAGGAAATGATAACTGTTGGTCTTAAAGCAGCTGCAGACCATGGAGGCCAATTTACATATTGATGAAGCAATGGGGATGGTCTTGCTGAGGCTTCAAAAACTAAGCCAAATGCATCAAGCCAGGTCCTAAAGTGTTGTCATCCAGGTAGCAGCACCAATCAAGTCATTACAATTGCTCCGATTTCTAACAGTGGAGCATCTAGGATAATATTATATCGCACTTACTTTCAAGCTTTATAGATGAGGATGTTACTAGAGTGACATGGGTTTGGATTGCTATTTCACTTTTGTAATTGCTTCTATTGTTCCACAGGGGAGCACAGGCCTTTACAGAATAGATGGAGATGGACAAGTGGAATTTTTCTGCAGTGTTCACTGTTGCCTTAACTGTATGTCCATTGGCAGTCTCATCAATGATACCTGATGGAGCACAGTTAGGCCAATACATGTGCTTTCATGCACAGTAGCCTATTTTAGCATGCATTAAAGCATCATGTTAAAAAACTATGCTAATACGCTAATGCACAGTAAAAATGGGCTGCTGTGCATTAAGCATCACTAAAGCATGCACTTTCACTACTGCACATTAGGGCAGCCTAATGTTCATTTATTTAGTACCTCACATTTAAGGATGCCTGTACACGACAGTGGAGGCTGCTCTGACGTGCTGGAATCACAGTGTGTCAAAGCAGACTTGAATAATCTTGTACAGAATAATTAAGTCTGCTGGAGTGTGGTAATTACCACACTCCAGCAGCCTCCCACATCTCATGTATCAGCGTCCCCACACTTCAAAATGGTGGCAGGGGCGCTTGAACTAAAGCTTGTCAAACAAGTTTTAATTAAAGCAGCTCTCAGAGCTGCTCAAGTTAAAGTGTCATCCTCCCCCAACTCGTGGAGCACATGTACAAGTGCCCAGAGGTACTACATTTAAAGCACAGTAGCAACAGAGCATTACTGAACCTGTAGACATGCCCATTGAGTACTTTTGATAATCCTATCAGGGGGCTGCAATCCAGAACTATTTAGATGCTTATAATTCAGATGATAAAGTCTGACTCCCGTGAGGTACTAAGTCTTCTCAGTGCCCATTGGCTTCAGTATGAGTTAGAGGCAGTTTCAGGCCCTGGCAACAGCAGTTACATGATAACAGTAGCTTTGCATGCACTAATCTGCACTTGCCTGCAATGCATTATTCTACAGTAATCCTGTTTGAAATCTGTCTTTGATTGTTGGATCTAAGCTCTGGCTTCTCCCATACAATTATATGTTAAACTTCAGGGGAAATTGCTGCTTTAAAGCATTCCAGTTTCTGGGCTCAAACAGGCCTTACTGGAGCTAGTGTTCTCTTGTTTTTATGTGAAGACAGCACGTGAAATATTTAAACATCAAAGCATGGGTCTTTCTTTTCCCTGCTGTACCAGCATAGAAAACAGGAGGGAGACTACCTGTACTCTAAAATACCCCACCCTATTAGTGTTGCCCATAAATGCCAATGATGAGATGTTGAAAGGGCCAAATTATAAAGCTGAAAAACCTCATTTCAGACACTGATTGTAATCTGTATCCAAGAACCAGCCACTCTTCTGCTGAGACCATTTCACAGCAAAGTATTGATCATGGGAGGGTGAAGATACTTTTTTTCTCATTTGTGTAACTGGGTCTTGGAGTGGTATAGCACAGGGGCTCAAAGGCAATGAAACCAGATGTGCTGGGGTCCTAGCCCTGGCTGCTACTCATGTAAGGAATTCCATAGGGCAGGGATTTGTACCTGCTGTCTGCATTGCCATGCCAGGGGGGTTTGGGACAGTGGTCAAGGGAACAGCGACTGTACAGGTACAAGCCTCCAGAAGACAGTGGGTGCAGGGAGTGGCCCATTCTAGGAAGTGGGAAGGCACTCTGGACTCTACGAAGTCTGGCTTTCCAGATTAGAGGTGCCTGTTTCTAGGGCTTAGTTCAGAACCATCCTTTCTCGGGAATGAAGTGGCTGGAAATATTTATGGTTGGAATTTCAATCCTAATAAACTTTGCCTAAAAACCCAAAACAATTTAATTTGGGGGCATTGGTTTGTTGAAAAAAAATAGCCAAAATCTCAGTTTCCCATAAAAATGCAGAACAACACCCTAACTGCACAAGCCAGCCCCTGACTGTGAACCCACTGGCTTCTTTGAAATCATGCTTCTAAAATGTTTTCTTGACCTTTAGCTCTCTGAGTTTGTGTAAATGGAAACTAGCAAACAGTTTGTGTTTTCAGCGGTTCCAGATCTATGTATGTATGTCAGATGCCTCAATCAGTGTCAATGGGAACCAACCACACCCCTCGAAGGCAGTGTTGCCTCAGTTAAATAACAAGTTCATACAATAGTCAGTCAATTTGTTTCACAAATAGCTACAGCTGGTTGGAAAAGACAGCTGAAAAGGATTGTCAACTTTTTGTTTCAATGTTTTACTTAAATTTTGATTTTTTAAAAATTTTAAACAGCTCTTTGCTGGGTACAAAACATGAAAAAAAATGTTCAAATGTCAACATTTTCACTTAAAGTTCAACTTTTTTTTAATAGCCATTGGAAAGGGAATTTCAGAAAATGTCGACCAGATCCAGGGGAAGTAAAACTACCTTTAAAAAATGTATCTAAATTCCTCTTCAAGTCACAGACCTGGATGATTCCAAATTGGCTCTTCATATTTATGTGTGCTTTAAAAAGACATAGTAACAAAATGCACTTATGGTAGTTGCCAGAGTGCCTCTGAAGTAGAAACGCACATTTCAGAATCTCCCTTAAATGAAGCGTACTGATGTATGGCATTGAAGCGATGGTTTGGAAGCCAAGAAAATTCAGTGCAAAAGTCCGTTTTGGTGGCAGTGCTGTAAATAGACCTGTGGCAGGAGCTCCCAAGTTTTACTGGGAGAATTTGCCCTCAGAAATTATGACTTGATGGCCTGAAAGAAACTCAGGCTCAATGAAGGTTGAGTTCACTTGGCCCCGGCAAAGTGAAGGTACTGGGCTGTGCATGATTCCCCAGGTAGTAGTGGGAGCCTAGCAAGATGTTTTTCAAACAGGACTTGTTACTGTTTGTCTAGCATCTAGTTAGAAATACAGGCAGAAAGTCTGCCGGCTGCCTAGAAGATCAGGGTACAGAATTGCAATGGATTTTAATAGGAATTGAGGTATTATATTCCTTTTGGGAAGATTCGAAAAGTTCAGCCAATAAAGTTTGTTTAGTGATCTTTTTGATGAGGAGCAAAAGTGTCCCAGTGAAAGGGGGACATGCTTGTGAAATGTGACAGAGATTTGGAGAGGAAAAAACCCACAAATTTAAAATGCTAGTGTTTTCTTGAGCCTTTGAATTCTGGTGGGTTTTCTCCCCTGCTGGCTGGAACTCCATTCTCTCCTTATTCTCCTGTCCTTGTCACCTTCCCACCTCCTCTTTGTGTCATTGTGCCTTCATGTTATTTTTTTAAATGACACCATGAATTAAGACTGGAGCATTGACTTGATTCTCATTTTGCATTTCCCGAGGTGGGTGGGTTGGGGTTGGTTTGTTTTGTAGCATTAAACGTGATTCAAACCTAGGTTTCTTTTGAGAAGGGGGGTTGGGGTGGGAGTGGGGAATGGGCAGGTGTTGTATTTTATCATACCAATGCTTTAAGCAGTCAGAAACATGGTTTCCCCTACCTCTGAGCTCTCAATGCTGCTAAAATCTCTGCCATTCGTACAATGTACTCCAGCACCTGTCTCATGGACTGACTCCCGCTCTGTTTGCGCGGTATCCACACTGTTCTAAAGCATGCACCTCTTTCTGTATAGTTCCAATCTTCTGATTTTATGGAATAAAATACTTATGCCTGTTTGCATTACAGTAAAAAATAAAAAGTGGACTAAATCTAGAGGCCTGTCCTGTTAGTTTGTTTCTTCTCTTCCTGTGGTTTCCTGACACCCAAAGTTCACCATATAGCTTAATATACCTCATCAAAGCTCTGTTTAGCTGACAGTTTGTTTTTAAAGCTCTGACATTACTATGAGATACAATGAGATAGCTTGCATTTCTCTGGGAGATATGACACTGCCTCGCAGGCTGCTTGTTTTTCTGACCATTATATCTTAACAACCTTTGCATTGCAGGCACATGTATGGTGGGAAAATTTAAGATAAACAGGCTTAGAACATGTCCAACTTCCAGTGAATGTTCAGATGCCTGGTGATAAAGAAGTCACTCACTCAAGTTCCAACACATGGACTTAGGTGTCGGACTTCTCACATCTTAATAAATCTGGCCTGGGTATAAGGGAAAAGGAGAAGGACCTTGTTCTCATAGGAATTGGAGGGATGAGATTGAATAGCCCCAGCTTGCATCTTAGGGACAGGGATCAATTGAAATGCAGCAGTCTCCTTGGTTAAAAGCTGTTCATAGAGGATGATTGCATTAATGGGTGTCACCAGCTTTCACTATTGTTCCTCTTAGTCGTGTTGGGGTGGGAGGAGAACCCAAACAGCAGCTGGAAGCAATGTAATATTTGTGATATAATACTGAAATTTCCCAATGCAGAAACATCTTCAACATATACATAAGAGAAAGTGTGTGTGTGTGTGTGTGTGTGTGTGTGTGTGTGCGTGCACATATGTAGACACACAGTACATGACAGAGAGAGAAATTGGTGACCAACCACAAAACCCAAGGACCCCTGGGGAAGTTCACTGAGTCTGTTCTCCTTCCAGGTCCAGTGTGAGAAATCCATATTGGTTTTGGCAGGCAGTATCAGTTCTGCCACTTAACATAATTTGTATAATCAGCCTAACACTTCAGGGCTTCAATCAGTCCCCTGAAGGCTCAGAAAGGAATTCTTCCCTAAAAAATCATAATTGGCTAGATGCTTTTTTTAATCCCCAGGTTCCTCTGAAGCACAGCTGAGGGCAAGACACCAGAAGAGAAAAGCCAATGCACAGCACAGCACAGCAAACCCTCTGTTCCTAAATCCTGGTGATTTGTGCTCACGTGATCAGCCAGTTTAAATCTGGAAAGGAATTTTCCCCTAGGTCACATCTCCTTTGTCTGTAGCAGAAGTGGAGTGGTATTAGCTGTTGGGCTCATCTACTCTGTCCCACCCAGTCAGTTTACCAATACTGCAGCAGTCTAAGGATTCTTGCCACTTTAGTTCCATCTATTCTCTCTCTGGCCATAATACTTGGTTTTCTTGAGGTCTGGAAAGCAGAGAAGAATGAACACTGGCTCCAATCTTGTCAAATATAATCCATTCAGGAGAATTCTGAAGCAAATTCTCTTTTATCTCTGGCTATTTATTAGATGGAGCCCAGAAACAGAGAAAGATTTAACCTGGATCTCCAGACAAGTCAGTGGCAGAAATGAAACAGGGTTGCAGAAGACCAGTACTTTAACACATTAGATTTTACAGCTGCAGTGCTGTTAACTAAAGCAGAGGAGAGACCAAAACAGCAAGAGCAGAGTGAGCAGCAGTCCCCATTAGAGCAGAAGGCAGGGGTGCAGCAACTGTCCAAACCCCAGGGAGAGGAAAGGAGGTTAGAGTAGCATCAGCATAAAGATTAGACTTAGCACTCAAGAGGGAGGCATGAAGGTGTGAATGCAGACACATTCCCACTGTCAAACAGTCCCACAGCATCCCGAACAGGAGAGGACAGGGACTGTTTACTGGGATCACTGGAAAATCTAGCCAATGCCACTGCCAGTGCAGCAGAAATTGTGGGCTTGGTGGTTCTCAATATTTTTTAGGTTTAAGGCACCCCTCCTTAAATTCAACGCATGTCTTGTAAAATGCCAACTCTTAGTTTTCACTCATTTTTCTGTAGTAAAAAAATAAAACAGCAATTCTTCTGTTGCAAAGAACTCAGAAAGATCATGAGTCAGAATGGTTTTAACACTAAGAATTCCTGTTTGAAATATCTGGGTTTACACACCTAGCAGTGCTAACTAACATTGCATGGTACCCTCTTCTTCTTCGGCAGTCCCTTATAGTCGAGGATGATTGTCTTCCATGACTCTCTCATCTGTGTGTCCAAAAATGGCCGATAAGGCCTATCCAGGATCGACAGACTATACTGCAGCCCAGACATGTTTCCATGTGGGGTGGGTGGCGCTGGATTTCTGCTTTGGTCCATGATGCGCTATTTCTGCCACTTCTGCTTTTCCATCTCCTGTTGTTGTTGTGAGGTTTCAAAGTCTTGAGATCCCTACAGCACCCTTGAAAGGATCTCAAGGCATCCCAAGGTACCATAGCACCCTAACTGAGAATCACTGTATGGGCTCTTCCTCTCTTCTCATTCCTCTCAGGGAAAAGCTCTGGAGGATGCTTCTTTAGAAAGGCAGGAGCATGGAGACTGTTTCTGTGTGCCTCAGTGTAGGGAGACCACCTCTTGAAAAGGCAAAAGCAGGACACAATGGCACAGCTGGTGAACTCAGACTGATGAGGTGGGTGAAGCAGCACACGGGAATGTGTGTGGGCAGGGGGAGGTTGCAGCCCCTCTGCTCCCAGCTGGAGTGCCTGGCTGGCTGCACTCCCATGTGCCTTTGCACCCCCGCCCACCAGCCACATTTCTCCCCTGCCCCCACCATGGCGGCACAGCCAGAGCAGAGGCAAGTGGAGTGGGGGGTGGATGGGAGCTTCCCACCTTGCTGCCTTTTCCTCGGGAGCCCTGTGCCAGCCAAGTGCCCCCTACCTGCCCAGTAGTAGCAGGGGGCACAACATGCCAATGCCATCCCTGCTGCTGCTGGGTGGGCAGGGGGTGCCTCGCCATGGCATGGCCAGTGCAGGGCCCCCAGGAGCAGAGCAGCAGGTTGGGGTGCCCCAAGCCCACAACAGACAGCTGGCATTTGGCCCTGCCCCATGCACAAATCTGGGTGGGGACATATCCCACCATGCCCTTTGCCCCTTGCCCCTTGCAGTGACCTGGCGGTGAAACCACACCCTGAATCATCTCCAGACTACTCAGGTGAAGCATTCTAGTATCTGGGTCATTCTCATGCAGATGGTCAGATCAGAAAACATGTGGTAGCAAAGATTTGAGAAAAGGGCTAGGCAATGAATTCACAGGTTGTAGTCTTCAACAGGGAGTTAGTGAGCAGACAGCTGGTAAATAGTAGCTTCCTTAGTAATTTATAGCGAAAGGGAATAAGGTGCCAAAGCTCTGTAGCATGTGAGCAGAGAGCTCCCTGGAGCACAGTAACTGAGAATACCAAGTGCTTTCCATCCCCAGGATGATTTAATGGCTTTTCCATGCCCGACCCCAAGCTCTGGTACTGTTGAGCTGTGAAGGAGACAGAAAGGTGAAGTGGTAGATTTGGAGGGCAATCTCTTGATGTGATGCACAAACATTCAGACTGGTCTAAGTGCAGTTTAAACCTGGAGTGGACACTCATCCAAACCCGAAGCGCTTTAGAATGGTTCAAAAGTGTACTTGGAAACTCAAACACTTGGAAGGAGTTCAGTGCTACATGGGAACACCAGATGTTCTGTGACACGGGACCAGTTGGTCCTCTAGGCAACCCACACTGAACCACCCCTTTCCTACCCTACTGCCACAGCTGGCCACTCTGGTATACAGCCAGAACTCGACTTCCTCTATCTTTCCTTTTTGTTGCCCCTTGTTCTCAGTGAACTCCTTTCCGCTGCTGTGCTGTGTCCTCACTCGCTCTTTGACCATGACCCCTTATCGTCCCCCTGAAAACTCCTGGGAACCCGAAAACATGAGTCCAAGCATGAGCAAGAGCAACCTGAGTCGGTTGATCACACTGCAGTTAGGGCTACTGAACTTCACTGAACTTCTGTTCAGGAGAGAAGAGAAAGAAGGAAAGTGAAAACACCCCCAGACACTTGGGCCCTGGGTGCAAGCGGGCACACTGGGCTGGGGGCCACCCCTCACACTGGTGCCAGAGCCCAGCGCGTCATGCACAGCTGTGAACCGGTTCCCAATCGGCGACATGAAGGAACTGTTCAGTTGCTTCGTGTGCCCACCCTTTTCGGAGTGGATTTGATGGAATAAGATGGGAAGGAGGGTTGGTCCCCAGAGACATGGCCATGCTGGGAGAGGTGGGTGCAGCGCCTTTGGAGCCAGACCCAAGGCGGGAGGAGGGTGCAGGGAACTGATCCCTCCCTATGGCACCTTGAGGAGTCTGCACTGGAGACGGACGGCGCCGTGGACTGTTGCGTTTCCTGGCCTTGAAGCCAGCTCAGCCCAAGAGGCAGCAGGCGGCCAGCAAGGCGGAGGGTGGTGTGAGCCCCGAAGCAGGCGAGGGGACCTGCGGTTCCCGTGGGGAGCACATCAGGGGACTTGGCGCCAGCAGGCTTTTGTGCAACTTGACGGAGTTGCTTGAAACCCGCTCTCTGCGTAGGACACATAAATGCCCTTGCCCTTCTCTCCTGGGGCAGATGGCCGTCTGGGCCTGGCAGCAAAGCCTGTCCCCACATCTTGGTATCGCATTGTGGTGGGCGAGCGCCCCTAGAAACCCAAAACATGAGTGCAAGCATCCCCCCCCGCCCGAGCAACCCGAGTCTGCGCGGTGTGCGTGCAGGGGTGGCCGAGGCACTTCGTAGACGCTCCCTTACTTCCCTCCACCCCGGTTCCTTGCGGGATCGGAAGCGGCGGACGCTCCCTGACCCGGGGGGCGGGGCCAGCGGGGCGCGCAGGTAAACAGCCAAGATGGCGGCGCCCGTGGCAGCCCCCTGCGCCCAACCCGAGGCGGAGGCGGAGGCGGAGGCGGGCGCGGGCGCGGGCGTCATGGGTCTCACGGCGCTGCCCGGGGAGCTGCTGGAGCTGATCCTCTGCTCCGCCGCGCTGGGCGCCGCCGACATCGGCCGCGTCTCCTGCACCTGCCGGCGGCTGCGCGACGCCTGCGCCCCCCGCGGCAAGGTCTGGCGGGAGTGCTTCCGCCTCAGGTGAGCAGGCGCCGGCACCTCCTGGACCCCCGGCTCTGGCCGAGCTGCCTGCCCCGTCCCGCAGGCCCGAGCGGGCCGCTCCGCTGTCACTTCCCTGCTCTGGTGGCGCCGCAGGCCCCGGCACTGGGGCGGGGGCTCTGCTGGGCCCCGTCTGCTGTCTTGTTCCTGATGGCCGACCTGCTCCCTCTCCTTCTCTTTCTAGTCCCAGCCCAGGCAGGTTGCTTTCCGTGGTGGGCTCGTGGTATCTTCAGCATAGCTCATCGACTGCCCCAGCTGGAGCGGCAGGAGCAAGTCAAGATGAAACCCCTGCAAGGAGACACTGAGGGCAGCGTTGCAGTGGGGGTGGCTGAGCAGCCGGAGGGTTTAGTGTCAGCGGCACTCAAGCGCCACAGGCCAGATGAGTAGTACTGGATTGAGCCCCATGCACCAGGATCAGGCCTCTGATGCTTCCACCCGGCCTCAAATGTACGAGGATTGGGCCCTGGCACCCAGGGTTGCCCTCATCCAGCCCCACACACTGAGACTGGATGCTCAGTTTAATGTCTAGAGCCGGGGGCCGCCCACAGACCTGGAAATTGAGCCGTGGTGAGGTGGTGTGACTGTTCCCTTGCCACCAAATGTTCAGACCTATGGGATCTGTCCCACCCACAGGCTGATGATGCAGCACCCGGGTCCCACGGGCCAGGGCTGCATCACCCCTGTTTTAAGTCAGATTTGGTGTCATTATAGCAATTGCATTATGGGCAAAACAGGCAAGGCAGTTTGGAGCATCTGCACCTGCCCAACTACCTTTGAACCAGTAGGTAGCTTCTGAGTTTGGCTTGAAAAGACCTCTGTAAAGTTCAGCATGAAAAGAGGGCCTCTGCAGCTTGCATGCAGATTTCTTCCACTGTACCACTGATGTGCGCTGGCCTGTCTTAGGTGCCCCAGGCACAATCAGTCTGGGCATAGCAGATCATGCCACACCTGAGCTTGTTAAACTGGCTTCAGAGGTGGTGGCAGAGCCAAAAAAACCAGTTTTTAATTCAGCCTGGCAGTGATATGGGAGTTTCTGGTAATGACAGAAGCCATCTTCTGTTCTCTCTGAGGCGATGCCCCAAGGTGTTCTCAGCTGGATGGAGAGGGTGCAGGACTGTCCATACAGAATTTCTGTAGGTGGTCTCAATATTCATAACAAGTGTTAACACTTGGTCACAAAGGCTTTAATTTGGTCACTAATCTGCCTGCTTATCGCTCTGGTTATTCTTCCATGGGTGTAGCGCTTTGCTGACAAATCTTCACTTTTTAGCTGCATCACCTTGAGAGAAACGCCAGTAGGTTCTTGTTGACAGGTTGCAGCTTTAGTTTTTACTTGAAGGGTAATCGCAAGGTATGGACAATGATGTAACTAAATCACGTATGATAGAACTGAATAAAAACTCAAACAGGATCATTGCTGTTCGTATTGTTAACACTACCTTCATATTGGTGTCTCTCGGAGAACAAACAATGGTCTGTAATTCACTGGAGCTACCACGCTTTTTGGAACAGGGTAAATTCATCTAGTACCATTTTGTCAGCATCTTGGCACAGAAGGGTAGGTTGTATTGCTTTCTCTAACTGCCAATTGGCTACTAAATTTTAGATTAGTTCAAATGAGTTAAATATTCCCTCTCCACCTGCTAAAGATGCTATTGAACAATAGCTGGTTCTCCAATTCAGTGAGCTGTGGCTTTGGGTACCTGGCTAGATATTTTCACCAATTCTCTGGTTCTAATTCCAGCAGCAAGCATGAATTTTTAAAATGGTACAGGTCCAGCCTTGAAAGTGATTATGGTGGGTGATTAGTACATGTCTCTGTCCCTGTCTTTGATAATAGATCTTTTGGCAAGAGTTGCAATATTGACCTTTTATTCCTGGCTGATTCTTCTATTATGAGTAATTACATTTAATCTCTGGAAAATTCTCACTCTAATTTCAGTTGGAGAAATTATTCTTTATTTACCCTCCTAAAATATATGCTTGTTAGTCTTTTCACTATGTGGCTGAATTCTACTGGTGAGAAAAGCGTCTGGACTCCTTCAGAATGAAAGTTACTATAACTGTAAAGTTATTTGGATAGTTCTTGAATTGCATAGCAGCAATTCAGGTAGTCTTACTTAGCCAATAATAAAATATTTATTCAATCACAATAGTTATATATGTTGGTGTTTTGGTAATAACTATTAAATAGGGATAAAACATGTCACCCTTTTCAGTATGTTAAAAAAAATTAACTTAAAAAAAATCCTGTAATTAATAAAGAAAAAAAAGATTTTATTACAGTAATTACTGTATTTATTACAGTAATTAAATTATTTTAATATGACCTTGCTTGCCACAACTTTAATAAAGATAAAGAAGATTTTATTACAGTAAAGTTGTGGCAAGCAAGAAGGCCATATTAAAATACTAATATTCTGATGAAAATTGGAAAATATACACTGAAGATGACAGCAAATTACAAAAGGGCCAGCCACTGTTTTATACAACCTTTTCACTCACACTTCCAACAGTATTTCCAACCATACCAAGTACAATTCTATTTCAACTTTTATACATCCTCATTAAGTATCTGATTTTTTAATCTTTTGAGTAGCTATTAATATAGCTGGCCTAGCATGTTCTCTTACATGGGGTTGCCATGCTGCAAGTGTCTTAAATTATGCCATTTTATTAGGAAAAAGGCTGCTGTCAATAGTAGCATTTGAAATATGAATTGAAGTTGCATTTTCAGCTCAAATGTACTTGACAGGTTATATGAGGAATGGGTCATGCTATTTTAGTTTTGACAGCTGTGCTGAACAAAACCAGTGTGCCTTTATTATGACCTGTGTAGGTTGTTGTGTATGTATAAAGTATTTTCACTTTAAAAGTAACCCATAGCTTTAAAGACCTGATTTTAAAATTCTGAGATTTTCCTATAACTATTTGTCATTTGCTGTGCTTAACACAGGATAGGGAGTTATCTTCTACTCACCCTTTAGTTAGAGCTGAGATGTAGTAAGAAGAACACTGGGCATGAATTCCAGACTCAATAGATGAGATCATTGTCTACTTGAGGCTGGTTTGTCTTTGGAACTGGAAAATTAATATAATTTTAAAACGGCACTTAGTCTCTTACTGACATTAAATCTTAATTCTGTGAAGCTTTAGAGGGAGATTTTCAGAAGTGCCTGAAGTGTTTACAGTCACAGGTCTTATAGAAAGATTGTGGGAGGGACTTGTGCTTCTCAGGCTTTTGAAAACCTCTTCTTTAACACTTAGTTAATGTTTAAAAATAAGTTTGTTTGCTACATTTTATGTGCAACCAGAAATAATTGTATGGGAAAAACAGGAGTTATGGTTTACTACATCAGAGTGAAGATATAATGTTTTGGCTTTGTCTCAGATACTAGAGTCACGTTGGTTAATTGCCTAGCAATAAGTAACATTTTGCAATATTAAGCTCTCCTAGTGGGATTGAACCATCAACTTTTGAACCTGTTCCTGCTTGTCTGTTACATAGGTGGCCATCACTACTGAAATACTACAACCAGACAGACGGTGTTAATTGGTTCAAGGAATATAAAGCACGCCGCAATGCTGGCTTAGAAGCTCGAAGAATTGTATCTTCATTCTCCAAAAGGTTCTTTTCAGAGCACGTAAGTTTTCGTATTTGTCATGTATCTGAAAATAACCTAGCTATTTATGTATCCGTGTATCTGTGTATTTCTGATCTTACTCTTTTCCTGCCTATGATCAAAATATCAGGATTGTCTTACTGACTAGTGAAAGGTAATATAAGTCCATCAGTTTACACAAGAACAGCTGTCCACTAATTTTTCCAAAATAGAAGAAACATTTGTGCTCCAAAAATTTAAAACCTGTAGACTTGAAAAGTCTCCAAGTGCTCCCTACATATATATCACATTTACCTGCAACTAGGAGCTTTACTGCATTTCCCAAAGTTCTTTACTCGTTACTTGATAACCAGACTTGAATCTAAAAATGTTATGATCCTTCAAAAGCTACTGTTTCACTTACCACCATTTTCTTGCATACTGCATGTCACCTAATAAAGCGTGCACCTTGTTTCTGGAAGGTAGAATGTAAAAAAAAAAAAAAAAAGAAAAGATTCTTCCAGGTTCATACCTGACTATGATATAGGCCTCTGACAGATATTAAAATAAAGGCATGATGGAATCTGAAGCAGGGTCAACAGTCATACTTCCTGCCATACTATATTGCTACTGCGGGGGGATCCTGACCCTGGGCTCCTCCTACACAGCTAGCTTGGCTCCCTGTGCTTCCCCAGCTGGGAGCCCCATTAGCTGATTGGAGCTCTCAGGTGGCATGCTTCCATGACTGGGAGTCCCAGTCATCTGAGGGGTGGTCCCAGCCTCTGGAGCACTCAGCAGTCTTGAAAGGCTCCTGTGTGCTCCCAAGGCCATATTGGCCATAGAGTTTAGCCATCTTGGAATCATGAAGCACTTGGGAAATGTGGCATCCCAGGAGACTGTATGGGTCAGGCAACAGGGACTTTCTGGTTTGGCAGGACAGCAACAAGGCTAAGTCCCAGACCTTTGCAAAAGCAGTAGTAAGTAAAGGTGCAACAATATATTGGTCCGATATTGGATTGGTACCAATATAAAGAAAATTGACTATATCGGAAATTGGCCTGATGTGGCCAATAATTTGGCTGATAAATGCCCTTGTGTGTGCGCGGCTGCAGCACAGCATGCATTCAGGCAGGCAGTAAGGAGCGCAGCCCGGCAGTGTGAACAGCTGCACGCAGCTGGTAAGTCTGTTGTGGTGAAAGGGGAGGGGTGGAGGGAAGGGGCATGGGGGGGTCAGATCATTGCCCCCTCCCTTCTCCCCCAGTGAGGGAGGGAGTAATGCTAGGGCTGAGGTAGGCACTGCCTAGTTGGGGTGGGGTAGGGTGGTGGGATGAAGCTGTAGCTCATTTGGAGGGCATGGGGGGAGGGCAGGGGCAGTTCCCACCGCTGCATGCAGTTCATCCAGCGGCTTGTCAGGTGGTTCCCGCAGCTTATCTAGGAGGGCATGGGGGGAGGGGAGAAGCATATGCCCCTGAATCTGTGCAGTGCAGGCTGGGTGGGCTGCAGCTATGGGCTGGGGCAAGGGGCCACACTGTGCTGCTCTCGGGGTGGGTGGCAGTGGTGTTGGGAGGGGGCTACAGGGGCTCTATATTGAAATTTGGGGTGAATGCAGCCCCCTCCCCTGTAGTGCCCTTCCCAGCATCGCTGCTGCCTGCCCCAAGTGCAGCTCTGCAGCCTGTTTGGCCTGTCCAGAGCAGATCTGGAGGTACATGCATGCCCTCCTGGATGAGCTGTTGGAGCAGCAGCAGGAGCTGCCCCTCCCAGTGCCTCCCAGACTAGCCACAGCTCGGTGCCCACTCTGCCCCACCCCAGCTGGGCAGCACCTTCCCCAGCCCCACTCCCTCCCCTTTCACCACAATGGACCTACCTGCTGGATGCAGCTGTATTGGAAATCGGATCAGCATGGGCTGATATACCTCCTTAACAATTAGCTATCGGTATCAGCTCCCAAAATCTGTATCAGTACACACCTAGTAGCAAGGGTGTTGTTTGTTTGTTTTTTACTATAACTAGTTCTTTATATAAGTTAATGTAAATAATAAAGTGTTATTGCCACATGACAAGCCTTATCAAGATACTAAGACTGCATACAACAGCTTACTTGCCCCTCAACTGTTGCTTCAGGCACAGGCTACAGTGCTCAGCCTGTACTTCAGATTCCTTAGCACCCATTTGGAGATTAACACTAAACTCTGTCCCCTTCTGCTTTCTGTGCAGAGACAAGCGGGAGCTATCTGAGCATCTGTAAGAGCATAATGTCTGTTTGCTTGTGTTCCAGTGAAGAATATTAGCTTAGCGGTAATATGCACTCCGGTTTTGGATGGCAGAGTTTTGGGGAAAGAGTGTGTGGTATGTGAATAAACACGGTATATGCATCAAATTCAGATAAACTTACTCTGCTAAAGTTTTTTGGGAGTGAACTGTTTTCTTCTAATGAGTGTAAAATGTTCAGTCTAAAGCATTTTGTAAGAAATCATATGAGTAAAATCAATACAAGGCAAAGGCACATTGCTTATTTTGTAGTTATGCAAGTCTGTAGACAGCCATATCTATAGCATCAATATCAAAGGATGTGCATATAAATTTTGGTGATGCATCTGCTACCTCCTAATGATTCTGTATTAATACATATGTATCAAGCCGCTACAAAGTTAGCCTTGTTTCATGCAGTTAGGGTAATTTTGGCTAAGTATGCCCATTCAGATAATCTGGAGAACTCTTCCAGGTTTTTCTCCTGGTAGAAAAAACTTACCAAGAGCAGTGTATACAGGCATTTAAATGCTGAGGTCCTAAAGAATGGAGAGCTTGCAGTGCTGATGGTATGCAGTGGAGGTAGAAGACTCTGTGCACACATCTCAGCATGCTCTACAGCCTCCCTTAGTTGGCCTGGAGACAGATGGCAACAATGCACAGGGCTGTACTGATTGGCTGATCCAGACTACCCATGGTCAACCTGTTTCCCCACAGAACAGTTTGGAGATTAAGGAGTAGTGTTCTGACACGGTCTCCCAGGGGAGAAGGGTTGGTGTAGGGCAGATGCTGGAAGATGTATGTTCTCTTCTGAGACAAGCCACAGAAAATGCAGGCATTTGCTGTCCCAGGAGACACTCTCCTGTGAGTGATTTAACCCTGAGTGTTCCCAGGTTATTTTTCTCCTGGAGTGGCAGTTTTTACTGTAGGAGAAAAATCCTAAACATCTGTATCAAACCACATCATTATTTCTCCTGGGAGAGCAACAACTTCTCCCAGGAGAAACTTGATTGTCTATCTGTGGCCTCAGCTAACTTGTATCAATCCAGGATCAAGCAGATATTATTGTTAAATCAAAATGGCTGATAATCATGCCTGAGTGGGAGTTCTGCCCCCTGTTTAAAGCAACTGAAGCATAAATTTTTCCGTACCATACAAGTCATTTAAGTATTAACTGTGTGCATCTCTGCAACTCTTGAGCAATTTTACATTTAGTGATTTAGTAGGGGTGCACCAGTAGAGACATTTTGGGCTGATACTGATGGCAGATTTTTAACGAGCCATATCAGCCAGTGCTGATCAGATTCCAGATATGCAGCCTGGCAGCTTGAAGAGCAGCATCCAGCTGGTAAGTCTGTTGAGGGGGAGGGACTGGATGGCGGGGGGGGGGCAGATTGAGGGCCCCCCCCCCCCAAGATGAGGGAGGGAGTGGAGCTGGGGCTTGGGCAGGCACTGCCCAGCTGGCATGGGGCATAGGGTAGAGCTGTAAGCAGCTCATCTAGGGGACACAGGGAGGGGGAGTGGCTCCTGCTGCTGCACACCTCCCAAGGGAGGCATGGGAGGCATATGCCCCTGGATCTGTGCATGGGGTGAGGGAGGGCTGCCACAGTAGAGTGGGGCTGAAGCTGTGCTGGTCTCTTCCCTGTGGGGGGGCTGGGGCAGGTGGTGGTGATGCTGGGTGGGGGAGCTATGAAAGGAGCTGCAGCCACTCCAAAATTCACTGTAGCCCTCCCCACTCCCCCCATGTACCTTCCCAGCACTGCTGTCGCCTGCCCTAAGCACAGGCTGGCTCAAGACTCCTGCCAGGAACAGCCTGGCACAGCTGTGGCCTCAGCCCACAGCGCCCTCGCCCTGTCCACTGATCCAGGGGCACATCTCCCTCCCCCATGCATCCCCTGGGGGTGCACGCAGTGTTGGAAGCCACACGCCTTGCACACGGCTCAGTCCTGTGCCCTGTCCTGGTTAGGCAGCCCCTGCCCCACTCCCTCTCACCATGGGGACCTTGGTCAACACCCCTCCCCCCCCCCCCACCACCAGACTGACCAGCCAGACCCGGCTGCAGTCCTGGCTGCCTATGTGCTGCACTGCAGCTGTGTGCACACACGCAACATTTATCAGCCATGTTATTGGCCACATCAGCCAAAAAGGTAATTGCCAATACAGTCAATTTTCCTTATAATGATGCTGACCTGATATGGGACCGATGTATTAGTGCACCTCTATGGTTTAGTTGTTTGTGGAGTTGCTACTGTATTCCGTATCTATTAGGTCCCTTGGCAGTTCATTTTCAGAGCTAGATTTTTTTTTTTGGCCAACTGTTTATTTGTTGAAAAATGGAAATGTGGCCAACATGAAATGATTAATGAATTCAGGCTAAATATCATAAACATTTTTGGTTCAGTTAGAAATTTGAGGCAAAATTCATGGTCCATTTTGTGAAACTAGTTCTTGGCTTGTATTCAAGATGCCTAAAATCAAAATGATTCATTTCAGTTGAACTGTTACAAATATTTTTCTTAATTCCATAAAATTTCAGGGGGAAGGGAAGGATCCTTTAACTGTACACAAGATTTATTTTTTTAGTTGGTTTTTTTTGGCTACTGAAGCAAAAAAAAATCAGTTATTTGCACAGTCTTTATGGTTTAATCAGTTGATCTTTTCATCAAAGCTGCAAGACAACAAAGCATCTCTTTGATTTTTTTCAAACAGAAGTAGCCACACAGTTGAGAGCCCTCAGTGGGAACTTGCAGCTGCCAGGTGTTGAAAATCCAATTTCAGTTCAATTTCACTGTTATAAGCAAAGTGCTAAATTGAGCTCTTGAGGCTGTTGTGAAATCACCTGTTTTTATTTGATGAAGAAAACTCCACTGTAGTTTATAACATGGTGTTCTGTTTGCCAGGTCCCCTGTGATGGCTTCAGTGACATTGAAACTCTTGGATGTCCAAGTCATTTTTTTGAGGATGAGCTGATGTCTATCCTTAATATGGAAGGAAGGTGAGCTTAGTATCAAAGCAGGTAGAAAGGGAAAATATTTATTACCTTCTTGCTGGGTGCTGGGAAATCCTATAGTTCTGACTCCATGTCCTTTTACTCCCTTCATGTAAAAATATTTGAGACCTAATTCATACACTCTATGTCCATTACAGTAACCTAGAGTTAGTGTGGATGGTGTTAGAAGAACTGCAGAGTACAAGTCACTTGGTTGAGCCCATCATGGGTCCTACAGAAAGAGTCCGCATGGCTTTCATAGGGTCGTGCAGAATGTCAGTGGCAGAGCAGGGAATTGAAAGTGGCCCTCCAGATTTCCAAGTGAGCACCTTCATCACTGGTCCATTCTTCTTTACAGAGTAAGGGCTCAATGTTAGGAAGCTTTTCTTGATAGTCATCTTTCTATCCCTCAGGTAGTGGTGGTCTGAAATTTCATAATAAACCTTAATAGCAATGGGAAAGGATTTTTGTGGGTGATGGGTATCTTTTATTGAGTAAACAGTATAGTTGGAATAAACTTAAACAAGCTTTTGAATGCAGTGCATTCTTCTTTAGGCAATATTTTCCTGATGGGAAACCATTTATAATGTTCTCCAGTGAACTTGGCTTTTGGCCTCAGTCTGCTTATACTGCATTTTGTTGGCTTCCTTGAAATGTCTTTGAAGGTGGTACAGCTTCGAAGCTTTTCTTCTGAAATGAGCTTGATTGACTTGTATAGTTATTATTCAGATGCAGATTTATTTGGTAAAGCATAATGTGGAGGTCAAGTCAACATATGTGGCTCTTGTCTGCATAAATTTTGGTTGCCACTGCTAATCTTGGTAGAAGTGAGGTGGTGACCATTGTCACTGAAATAAGACTCTGTCTCAGTGTCTGTTTGACAGTGGCATATAAAAATAGATTTTTTTTTTTATTTGGAACGAGAATAGAGTTCTCTTAATACAGCCCAGTAGCCTCTTGTCCCCACTTAAGGTACTATTAGAAGGTATGAAAAGGTATAATCCAGAATGAAAATATTCATATAATTTCTTTTTTTTTCCATATTCATTGTGTAACTCCTGTATTAAAGCTGGGGCTAAACGTTGCACATTGGGAGCTGATTAAGCACCATTCAAGCCTTTGGCTTAGCCAAATGCATCCCTATAAAGTAGAATTTATGCTAATTATACTCTGATTAAGCTGTAGTCATTGCCATTCAGTATCATTAGGCTAAATCACTTCGCTGGAAGATGTTCCAAAAAGCGGCTGTCCCTATTGAGTATCCTGAGTAATTAAAGGGCAGTAACATTATAAGATGTGATTTGTTTATCCATTCGGCAGGATGAAGACGACTTGTTTGGTTTGTGATTTGGGGGAAAAAGAAAAGCAAGGAGAAGGAATTATTTTCAGAGAAACAATTCAAATGCGTTCTAAGTAGCAGCAATAGGGTGTGATATAAAATTGTGGTGAAAATAAATGGAAATCTGCCTTGATACTCTGGGTTTGGGACCTGTGCATTTAAGTTCTCTGGAACTGAAGAGGGCAGTGGATGCATTTGGTAGTAAGGTGCTAAAGGCCAGTGTTGACCCTGTTTGGCAGGGGTTGTCAACTGGGGGTATGTGTACCCCCAGGGATACTTGGAAAGGGCCAAGGGGGTACACATAGGGGGCAGGAGCACCATCACCCGCCACCCTGTGCCGCCTTCTCCCAGGAGCAGGGTGGTGGGGATACAAGGGTAGTGGCTCCCCTCTGTGGGCTGCACAGCCGCTGCCCAGACTGGAGATGGGGTGGGGCTTGCACACAGTGGCCACCATGGCCATCTTCCATCCCATGCCGTCACATGCAAGCTTCCTCCTTGCCCCCTGCTCTGCCAGAACTACCCAGAAAGGGTACACTCCATAAAAAGGTTGAAAATCCCTGCTGTTAGCTATAGTTGTCATGCCTGTAAAACTGGGACTGTTGGCTTTTAAGGCCCTTAACTATGTATGCCCTAACTATATTCAAAATGACAGCCTCACCTCACCTGATAGGGCCTTTACTGTGGCAGGCTGTTGTGTTTTGAGCTCTGTGCTATGTTGTCTACCTGACAAATCTCTTCATACCCAACTCTTAAAATATTTATTTCAGGATGCTTTTCCTGAGAACTTTTGCCCCTTTCCCACCTCTGTTGTGGTGATTTTGTTTTTCTGTTGAAATCTTTGAGGATATTTTATTTTAAGAGTCTGTATTCTGTAGGGAGTCGAAAGGAAGGTAGTGATTTGTAAAGAAAATATTTGGTTTTAAACAGACATTCCGTGGAAATCTCTGACATTATAGCTGCCTTGAATGCCATCATCACAATATTTTGTCACTTTTGTTAAGTGGCATCAAAAGTGTTGCTGCCTATAATGAGTTTGCCCTAAATGTTTATATCTCTGCCTTTATCCTTAGATTAACACTGCTCCAGCCAACACCTCAGACACATCTCTGCCTTGCTTCCTTGGCTCTTGTTATAATATCAAACTTGTTCTTCACAAAACAAAGGACTTGTTGACACACTGTCCAGCTAAGTTGTGTTGGGAAGAAGTGCCGTGAAGACACCTTCTGCTTCCACTCCACTCATGCCAAAAGTTGAAAAAATGTAACCTAGCCACAATTGGAGGAGCACAGGGTGCATGTCAATAAGCTACCCAAGCCAGGGAGCATTTCTGGATGTGTGACAAAGAGCATCTGCAGTGCATTTTTTGGCATTTGGCTTGCACAGATTGGGAGTGAGTGGGCAGGGCATGTTTTCATTACATTGGTCTAAATTTCAAATCCCTATGAACTGTGAGAATCAGACTGAATATTTGTACTTAATGTGCTTGCTTGGCTTTCAGTACTACTTCTTATATTTCTGCAGGAAAGGGCTTACCTGGAAATACTATGCAAAAAAAATTCTATACTTCCTACGACAGCAGAATATTTTAAAAAACCTGAAGGAATATCTTCAACGGCCTGTGGACCAGCAGTCATTTTTGGAAGGTGATTATAGGACTCTGGCTTAATGAGACATTATTTAAATATGTGCTTAAGTTCATCCATATTCAGTAAAGGCCTTAGAAAATGTTTGAACTCAAGTACATTTTTAAATGTACTTGGCGAATTGAGCTAAACGGTTAAATTGATGCTAAGGTGCCTCAAAAATGTAGTGTCTTAAAGTTTCCATAGTCTAACAAATATTTGAGCTGGTGCAGAAATTTTAGAAAACCACCCACCTCCTCTTGAATGAAATAACATTTTTATATTGCCCTTCTACTACCATCAGGGCTGAAAAGAGAAATTGAGAAATTGAAAGTTTACATTTTTATATACGAAGTAACAATGACTTCTCCCTCGTTCCCCCTTCCTCTGTTTCCTAGATGTGTTTCATATGCACCTGGCAGCTCTAAAAGAGTTGATGCAAGACAATGACCAAGTCAATACTGCACAGTTCTTCCAGCATAGCAGTTTCAGCTAGATATGTGAATAGATCAGCCCCCCAGCTGATGTAACTTTGCTGGTTAAAATCCTTGTGTAGTCCCAGCTGTGCTGATAGAAGAAGGGTTTTGTCACTTTAGCTTCTCTCATTTGAAGAAGTATTATATCTATGTTGTGATATGCTGTTTCTGAATTTTGGGACCCTCTTTTCTGTGTATACCTGTTATATTGTAATAACTGGGCAAAGAACATGCACTTTACTGAGAATTATGGCTCCCTTTGCTGTTTAAAGACAAAATACCAGTATAAATATTAAAATATCAGTATTTTCACTTTGTCCTTAAATGTTGGTGTTAAAGCAGATGTTTCAGGCCATGTCTATTTGAATAAGAAAATAAGGATCCATCTTGAACATGAAAAATAATGGTCAAAGGACCATTATTGAATCCTTTGAAAATAAGGATCCATCCTTGGTTTAGACAGGCTGTGTATTCTTTAACATCTTTCTACATACAAATAAAATCTATTTTTATTAACTATCTTCTAGTTTAGTTCCTCATGATAATACCTTTCCAAAGGTACTTGCTGTTATTTCTGTAAATATTCAGACAATCTCATCTTTTTTTAAAAATGTTTGTTCACTACTGTCATCTTGAGAAGCACTCATGCTGTGCTGTGAGACTGGAGAAATATCAATATTTATCTAGTCTCACAATGATCTACTTCAGTACTCCCTTAGCAGCATATTGTAGAGAATTTATATGTAACAAACTGGTAGAAAACCTTGAGGACTCATAATTGCATTTGCTTTTGCACTCAGTATACTTCCTGAAATGTTTGGCACCTTTTTAAAGGTAAAGCATCTTTTGTATAATTCTTGCCTTGGAAAATGTAGAGTTTAAGTGGTACTGGTAGACAAGTAGCTTACTCTGGAGAGACTAGTTTTAGACTATGGAATATATAGAGTTCTCCCAAGGTTTATGGAAGAAGTAGTTGGTTTTGATGTGTACCTTAAAACTGCAGGAAATTGAGAATTAAAAAGTGTTCTAGAATTTACTTTGCTTTTATCCTACACAAATCTAATTGTGTTAGTAGACATCAGAGAAGGTAGCATGTGGTGAAAGGAAATACAAAGGGTGCTACTTTGTGGCCTTTCTAGGTCGTGCTCTGGAATGGATATTAACCGGTGATCTTCATTATGTACATAGTGAGTTGTAAACATACCAGAGTGTCTCCAGTACAGTTGTCAGCTGGATCCATGAAAGTTTTAATATAATTTAACATGGATAGCAGCATCAGTTAAAAAATGGCAGCATGGGGCTTTACTCTGAACTAACCACCTGACTATAAGCCTGCCGTGAGCTTTTACTTAGTTAACCAGCCCAATCTGAAGCCTAAGCTGTACTCTTACCTAGTATCTAGTGTAGGTTTGACTGCCCATATTCACACTTCCGGTTCCAGCATAAACCTAAACCTACCTTGTGGCATTTTATGGAACAAGGAAAAACAGTATTTGTCCCTTTTTCAGAGATCTTAGACTTGAGTATAATCACCTCAATAAGTTGAGTCATAAGGAGGTTTTAGAAAGACAAGACAACAAAGAAGTCTTGGAAGAAGTGTTTTGTTTGGGGTTTTTTTGTTTTTTTTTTATTATGATAGGGTTTGATATATAGAGGACACTTGGACCAAAAAAAGGTAAATTGTTCTGGTGTAGCAGACATACTAGGTGAAGACTACTAAGAGTGGTATGAGTAGATGAACAAAGAAATAAGGAAAAGGATTTTGGGATGAGCAAGAGTGGAACGAAAGAAATCAACAAAAGCAGAAGTGAGATTGAGACTGTGTGGTCTAAAAGAGGAGTAGGTAGAGTTAGATATGATGTGAGAAGAAGCTGCTGTAGTTTTTCAAAGAAAAGAAATGGCTTATGGCAGACCTAATCTTCTTTAGGCTTCTCTCTTCTGCCTTGTATTCCATTACTTATATTTTCAACCCAGTGGGGGAACATATTGTGCTTGGGGAAAGCAGGAGCCGTGTGCTTGAGATCTGAAAGTCGGTCTGAGATGTTACAACAATTGTGTTGCTTCTCTTAAATAAAAAGACCTGTAACATTGCTGTCGGCATCTCTTTATTTTCTGTGTTTATATATGACTTTTTCAGAACCAATGAAAATTTTAAAAGGAAGCCTTACATTTAACCAAAATCACTTACAATATTAAAAGTAGGCATATACAATTAAATAAGTAAAAAAAAAAAAAAAAAAAGGAAATCCTCTGTGTGTGTGTGTGTGTGTGTGTGTGTATATAATATAAAAAGTTTTTTTTTTTTCCAGGTGCTGTCTTAATTGATCAGTACTGTAATCCACTATCAGACATCTGTCTGAAAGGTGTCCAGGCCCAAGTGGATGATATCACGGATAAAGTTCGCAAAGACCTTCGGACAAAAAACCCTAGACATCCAAGCTTGGCTTCAAAGGCAGGTACTGTATAGAAATACTTGTTTTAGTTAGGTCGTCTTAAGTGATACTAAATCTGCAGTTTTTATTTAAGTGAATAGACTTACTGGATTTCACAGTGTGTAAGTCGAGGTTTGAAGCCTAAATATTGACCCTTAAATTTCCACCTCGATTTATACACCTTATCTAGGGCCCAGCTTGGCAGTATTCTGCTTCTCTGGCATCCAGCAGCTCCTAGTCTCCTTGCTGTAGTGCTCAGGGCATCACATAGGGAAGTGGCCGGGATGGGGGAGCTGGAGCACAGAGCAGAGAGCTGA
Organism: Crocodylus porosus; assembly: GCF_001723895.1. NCBI lineage: Eukaryota > Metazoa > Chordata > Crocodylia > Crocodylidae > Crocodylus > Crocodylus porosus. Next base: position 27,839,629 of record NW_017728921.1, on the reverse strand, counting down.
GACTGGCAGGAGTGCAAAGCCCATGTTCAATGGGGTGGTGGGGGCGTGGAGCTCAGGTGGGCAGGGTGTGGGTGTGGGGGAGGATGGGGGTGTGTGGGGTGTGAGGGAAGGTGGGGGATGTTGGGGACAAGGCAGGCAGCAGGCCCACGCAGGCGCTGTTGCCCCATGGTGTGCAGTGGCAAGGAGTGCAGCCTGCCCAGCCCACCTTTGTTGCGCCGCTTGCAGGGGCTGGGGCCCCGGCAGCCAAATACTGAGCCTGGTCCTGGCCCCTGCAAGTGGAAACGTGTGAGACCAGCATCACCCCTCGGGTGGCCTACCTGCAGTGACAGCATGCAGGGGCCCTATGTTTTGACCCCGTATTTCCAATCCAAAAAGTTAGGTCGACTTATACACCAGATCTGTGAAAATCCTAACTTTTGAATCAGAAAAATGGGGTGGGCTTATATACCACATTGACTTGTACCCTGTGAGTATGGTATTTGGTTCAACTCCTTTTCTTTTTAGTAGTCCTACCATAGAACTAGGGAGAGTATTGGCATTGGAGGCATCCTCCTCTTCCTTGCAGAACTTACAAGTCATCAACAGCCAATCCACCACATATTTGAGTAGCTCCTAAAATCCAAGGGAAAGGAGTATGTCTTACAAACCTTGAAAAGTTTTCTTTAATGTTTGTTCCCTTTCAAGGAGTGACCAACCCATCTATTTTTACTGTCACTTAGGCAGAAGGTAGGGCAGAATGGCACCTTAGAAACTAAGTGGTTCAGAGAGGCATAGGCTTTTCAAGTAGGCTGTTGCCTATGAAAGCTCATACCTTTCTGAACCAGTTAGTGCAGAGTGGCGCTTAGAGACTGCTGACATCACTAACTACCTCTCTGCTGTTAGGTAAAATATTTTTCTTAATTATATGTTTTAGGAGAGGTCTTAATGATTCCTGAAGTGGAGCTTCAAAGGCAGGTACTTGATGCTATGAACTGTGTCCTGTATGAACAATTAAAATACAAAGGAAATGAGATGGACTACTACAACTCTCTGAACTCATATATTCACCAGGTAAATGGATGTGTAGTGAAGCAGATTTTGAAGCTGCTCAAATATACAGTTCAAGGAATTCTACTTATTTTGTCATGTTTGCATCAATGTAGTTGAATAAGTAGGTAGAATTAAACTGTTTGCACCTGCATCCCAAAGGGGAGATTTGGATACATTTTCTAGTATAGTAACTTTTTTGTGCATTTGCTGGTGGATTTTGAGGCATGGTGTGAGTTGAATTAAAAAAAAAATCATTTATTTTTTTTAATACACGGATTAGGATTTTTAAACCTCCTTTTTGATTCAAGTCTTACTTTTCAGGTTTTGATCCGCAGGACTGGAATCCCAATCAGTTTATCTATTCTCTATTTAACAATTGCCAGGCAGTTGGGTGTCAAACTTGAGCCAGTCAACTTTCCTAGTCATTTCCTTTTGAGATGGCGTCAAGGAAAAGAAGGGTGAGTTACGTTTAGTTCCAGTTCACTTCTGAATAGTGAAGGCCATAAACCATTTGTACTTCTTGTGTCTTGCTATGACAATTATAATTTTTTCTGTTATTGCACACATAATAAGACCTTGTCTGTGGCACTGGAAAAGTGGAGATTTGGAGCTGGGCTAGATTGCCCTGTGCCTCATCTGCGTATAAGTTTTTGGTCATTTAATGCTTCAGATTTATTTTTCCTGCTGTAGCAGTGGGAGGGGGGCAAATTTAAGGCAAACTTCCAATTTCTCTACCTGGAAAATTATAATAAATGTTTTATAAAGAGAATCTAATTATGAGGGGGATCATCTTATATTTGAGTAACTACAGTATTTAACCCTTTCTTCTATTACAGTTAGACAATAGTTAGTTTAATGGTAAAACAAGAAACATTTTCTGAGGTCACTAATACATGCAGGAGCATCTTGTCCCGTATAGACCTAAGCAATCAAATTAATCTGTTGGAAACTCAAAAGTGAATTTACTCAAAGAGCTCGGAGAATAGCTTTGCATCTAACTGAACGGTGAAAGATTTTTTGCGAGTGACATAGAGCAGTAGTCACTAGCAGGTTTTTTTTTGGCTTTTCATTATGGCTATTTTAACTTAGTTTCATTTAATACTGCAGGCAGTGCAGCTGTTAGAAATGTATTATATTGTACCCTGTACCTGCCTCCCTTCTGAATCAGTATTGGTAACCTGTCAAATCACATTGGATTGACTGTTGGCAGTGGTTTTATTCCCAGAAGTACAAAATTCAGGGGAAACTGCAGTGATATCATTTAATAAAATTAATTTGGTAACATATACCTCTCATGGGAATTTGACTAATATAGATAGTCTGTGCTGCAGTAGTTTTCTATTGTATTGTAATCTCTGGTTAACCAAGTATAGCTTTGTAAAATATCTGAGCACTAGTGAAGCACCCATGGAGATAGCTCCTTTTTTAAGGAAAGAAATGGCACAACTGATAAATTGATATGTTGTTCAACTTTTCAGCGTATGTGTTGAAAGAGAGCAGATAGGAAGAAATTAACTTTAACCCCTGTCACAAAGAACCTGAAGCTCTGATACTGTTTACTTTAAACTCAAACTGTAGCAATAGGTCTGTGAAGAAGACAGAAATCTGTATTGTTATTTAGCTTGAGACATCCATCATTTCCATTTTACTTCTTTGATGTTTTATTAGAAGCACAGATATCTTTGACTATACTTACATAGATGCCTTTGGAAAGGGAAAGCAGCTCGCTGTGAAAGAATGCGAGTACCTTATTGGCCACCATGTGACTGAGGAGTTTTATGGAGTGGTGACTTCAAAAGAGGTCTTGCAGCGTATGGTGGGGAACCTCTTAAACCTTGGAAAGCGGTAAGACTTAATTCTAAGTGTTATGCAGAATTTAAAGCCTTAAGTAAATGAGGAGCGAATCACACTACTTTGATCATTGATTCTTTATGGCAGCCATGAGCAAGTGGCTTTGTGAGGTATGTGAACTTTGCCATTTATTTACTTGATACTTCTGACCATCATTTTTGTTGCATGACCTTTAATCACTCCAAGAATATGTCTGGTTAGAAAAAATACTGGGCAAAATTCTTTTCAAATAAGCAAATGAACAGATATTTTTTTCCTTTTGGGGCATATTGGTAGGGATCTTGAGAAGCTTCCATTATCTCCTAAAGAACTATGATTTTTCTTTATGAACTGGTGCATCTCACACAATCATTTTGCTGTGAACACAGTGGGTTTGTCACCAGTGCACCTATGATCCTTTTTCTCTTTGTGTACCTTCACATTGCTAAAATGATGCCCATTGTTGTAAGAGGCCAAAATCCACAGGCAAAAATAATTGCTACAGATCACTTGTAATAAACAAGACGACCAAAGATACATTAAGGGCAAGCAAATCTGGAACTTAATGAGCTCTCAAAGGGAGCACCAAAACTCAAATTTTATACTTTTTTTAATGAAAAGGAATAGCGTTTGAAAGGGTACTATCTAGTGCAGTCCTCCCCAGTGGGTTAGTGGGTGGTATTAGTAATAAATCCCTCAAGTCACTGCAGTTGGATGGTATTTTATATTGTCTGTATTGATAAATAGCTCTGTACATTTGTAATAAAAGGAAATGAAGTTGTAACATTAAAACTAAGTTTATTTTTTGCTTCTAGAGAAAGTACTGATCAGTCTTACCAACTCCTGAGGGACTCTTTGGATCTATACCTGGCTATGTATCCAGACAACGTGCAGCATCTAATGCTCCAAGCTAGGTTATACTTCCACCTGGGAATCTGGCCAGAAAAGGTTTTTTTTTTTTTTTCATATGCTTTGCGATAAGCTAAGCTATAAAAACAGTTAGCTATTGATTTTTTTGAGGGGGGGGCTATGACAGTTTGTTATAGTCAGCCAAGATTTTTTCCTGTAATAAAAGTAACTTCAAGGAATGATCACGTTCCAAAATTAATATCTGCTGAATGTAGAAGAGATCTTCCGCTTGGTGTTTCCCCACTGCATGCCTGTGGACAGTTTTTGACCGGAGTCATAAGTTGTTGTTTGCTTTTTGTGGCAATATGTTTCACTGTAACATTAACTAATAGGGGTTTGTGATATATTTTAGTACCTTATCTCTAAACTGAGACGGTCTGTTTCTGGAGAGACTTCAGTAGCCTAAAAGCTGTAGGATATGAAATAACTCTTATTTGGTTTGTGCATGGTTTCGGAGAGTAGTAGAACTCTTACTGGGGTGAAGAAGAAAGTTACTTAGTCAGAAAAAATCTTGGAAATTCTCTTTTACCAAGCTTTGTCCCAGAGCTCTGGACACATTACCACTGACTGTGGCAGGGCACTTGGGGTTCCTGCCACTTTAAGAGGTTAGGTAGCCTGCAGAGCCTCAGGCAGATGTGGACCAGGCTTGATTGGGAGTCAGCTGACCCAGGGAGCCACGGGTGAGGCTAAGCCTGATTGGAGGGAGTCAGGAGGAGGGCTGGACTTGGAGCAAGTATAAGCCCAAGCCCAGAGAGGAGCCTAGCAGTAAAATCGGGAAGCTGCAGAGACCACCACCCCCACCACACACACATGCACAGACTTACCCACTGGATGCTGTTCTCCACGCTGCTAGGCTATGGTCCTAGCCAGGTGCATGCTGTGGCTGCATGCATACACACAGCATTTATTGGTGACATTATTGGCATTTTTCTAAAGTGAGGTTTTGCATATACTTTAGGAAATTCATTTCATGTTGTTGTAGGGGTTATCCTGTAAATTCAGACCAGTGCAAGTCTTTACTCAGCAAGGTCTTAATATTAAATTTTCTCATAGAATTTTCCCTGAAGATTAAGCCAGGTGTTGCCTGAAATTCCTGAATACACATAAAGAAGTAAAATTCAGCATCCTGCCTGCCATTGGACACCTTGAAGTAAACAACCATCCCTCATGGCCTCCCATCTCCTACCTTCTGGGCCCTCAGTGCCTCCCCCACTAGTCTCCTAAGCTCAGTGAAGTTAGCCCTTCTGAAGTCAAGGGCTTTAGCCTTGGTGTGAGCCCATGACGCCCTGCACTGGATGGTGAAATCTATTAGGTGATGATCGCTATTGCCCAGGTGGTCAAGGACCTGCAGTCCCCTCACCAGGTCATCCCCCATGGCCAGGACCAGGTCCAGCAAGGTGTTACCCCTAGTGGAGCTGTGCACTTCCTGGATAAGGTGAAGGTCCTATAATACAGCGAGTGGTCAGACCTGGCTCTCTGCTCCCAGCAAATGTCTGCGTAATTTAGGTCACCTATGACAATAACATCCCTTGACCTAACTGCCTCCATAAGCTGACTGGAGAAGTCCAGCTCTTCCCCCTGGTTGGGTGGTCTGTAGTAAACACCCACCGTAAGGTCCCTTCCACCACACCCCCCTTGAAGTTTGACCCATTGTGTCTCCGCCCGACCCTTCTCTAACCCAAAGCTAATCCTTGATGATGTGAGGTGCTCGACGTAGAGCA
>NW_017728921.1:27832680-27834040 GCF_001723895.1 Crocodylus porosus | reverse complement strand
CTTCTATATAGGGTGTATCCCCGAATGCCCACCGCCCAGTCGTAGGTAGGGTCCCACCAGGTTTCTGTGAGCCCTACTGAGTCTGGGTTCTTACTTGCAATCAGGAGGCACAGTTCCTCCTGCTTACTTCCCATACTATGAGCATTAGTGTAGAGGCACCTGAGGCCTCCTGAGGGTGCGCATGCCTCCCTCCCACTCCCAGGACAGTTGTGGCCCCCTGCTCCCTGGACATTGATGCTTACCTGGGCTTCCCTTCCTCTTGTCACCCTGCATGCTGGTGAAGCATCCTCTCTACTTGAAGCGGCCCCTTCCCCCAGCAAAGGTAGTTTAAAGCCCACTGTACAAGATCAGCCAGCCTAGAGGAAAAGATATGTCTGCCCTTAGGGGAGAGGTGAAGCCCATCCCATCCCAGCATGCCCTTCTTACAAAAACATGGGTCGTTGTCAAAAAACCCAAAGCCTGCCTCGTGGCACCAGCTCTAAAGCCACCGGTTAACCATGTCAGTGCAGGCCTCATGACATCTACCCCATCCACTTACCAGGCCTCATGACATCTTTCTACTTCATTACTCAGAAAAGAAAAAGTTCCTGGAGTAAAATTCTGCCTAAGCTTCAGGAAGCCTGGTGCTGTAACTGAAGTAAATGTCTACATTTTATTAAAAAAAAATCACTGAGCTTGCTGCTGTCTAGATTGAATGTCAGACTTAGAGATTCACCCACTAACAGAATAGTGCACATTAATGAAGTTCTTTGTGTAAAGATCCTCAGATAGAAATGATAGATGTACTTCAACAGGGGACAGCATAGTGGTTCAGAGAGCTACCTATAGTAAATTCCCCAGATGTTTGATTTTTCTCTTTGTCACATCACAGTGATTTGAAGGTTAATAAGTGATTTACTTTCCATCCCCACTTTACATGCCTGCAATTTGTTGTCTTTAATGACAGATGATTCTTTATACTGTTAACACACACCTTCAAATTGCCAAAAATACTGAAGATCTGGTGTCAATTTAATGACCGCTAAGGATCCCTGTACTGTATTCAAGTGTGTATGGATTAAATTCAGAGTTCTGAAAATTGTGTTTTAGGATTGCGGAAATAGGATTCACTTAGTGGCATACACGAATGACTAACAAAGAACCTACCATCTTTTCCCACTCAAATGTGTTTTTAACTATTTTGTATTAGGCTGAATATTTATTGTAAGAGCTCCCTTTCTGCAAAGTATGAATCAAGTGTAGAAAAAAATAAACCAATAACCAGGGTGTCAGATTTGGTAGTGATTTTTAGTATGGAGCTAAGCAAAGCTAACAGATATTTGCTTCTATCTCTTAAAAGTCTATCTTTGCAAATAATTCT
>NW_017728921.1:27823585-27832580 GCF_001723895.1 Crocodylus porosus | reverse complement strand
AAACAATTCTACTTTATCTTCAAAAGCAAAAGATACAAGACAGTTTTGATCATTTTGTCAGGGCTTCCGCATTTCACTTTTTTTTTTTTTTTTTTGACTTTCTTGAGACACTAAATTATAAATAAGACTTTTTGTCTCATGTGGTATGTTGGACTTGGGCGGAGTATTCTGAACTGTGTAGCACTACCCAAACCTTCTCTTCGTTAATTACTTTATGCTCTTCTTCACTGCTTCTATTTAGATTCTTCTTTTTCAAGCTCTGGGTCTCAACTACAGGCCAAACAGGGTAGGGCTTAATCAATTACTCTTTGTGCTCTCACACATTTGCACTGTGCTGCAGCTTCTTGTAACAAATGCACATGTAACCATTTTGTAGAAATTGTCATGGATTCTGAGAGAAAGCTGCCACATCCCTCAGCTGTTCCTAAGAACTGTAAGGCTGTATTGGTTTTTAGCAACAACACAATGATTGAGGCATTTGATACTGTGATTAGATGCATTTTCCTCTCTTGCTACTTTTTCTAAGTCACATGGGGTTGGGGCTAGAATTTTAAATTCACATTATCTACCTTCGCAAACTTTCATAGCAGCTAGCCTGCCCCTGGTTGACCTTGTTCTTCTTGCTGTCATTATACCTGACGGTGATGGAGTATGTTAGCTTGGTATTTCCTGAAATGATTGGCAAGAAAATAATTAAGTCTGAAATCCCTTGAGGATACTTTAAAGGTTAGCATTGTTTAACCTCACTGAGATGAATGGGGTTCATGTCTATTAGAGTCGTTTCAGGTTGTCTGCAGACTCAGGCACATTCATTACATCACGCTTTCTCCCTTCTCTCCCTCAACCATAAAGGCTTAAGGAGTTGATATTTTTAGAAGAAAGTTTAGTTTTCAGAGCACAGTTATGCAGAAATCTAGAAAAGGCTGTTTATATTGCTCCGTAACTCATGCATGGCCTCCTGGCTATAAAGGTGGCTGGACTACTTAACAGGGCTCTGGCCTCACTTAAGTATCTCTTTTTCCCCTTTAATAATACACATCTCTGTAACATTTCTCAAATAGTCTTGTGATGGTAGCCTGGAAATCTGGCAACAGCATTTGCTTAAGTTCTTGAATCCTGAATCTGTTTTTTAAGTCGTAGCCACGGGAGGAGTTTAGGGTAATAGCTGGTGCCCTTGACTCTGCTTCTGGGAAATGAGGAATTAAGTTAATTGGCTTTCAAAGGAACATCTTTAGTTCCTTCCAATCTAAACAGTGCTATGGAACACAGAAGTATTTTTAATTAAAAAACGAATGTGATGGGTTCTTTAGGACTAGAACAAAGATTTATATAGAGCAGCAATTTGTGTCAAGCTGACTGGCTGCATAGATTCGTAGATTGTAAGGCTGGAAGGGACCTCGGAAAATCATTGTGTCCAGCCCCCTGCACCAGGCAGGAAAGACAGCTGGGGTCCGGTGACCCCAGCAAGGTGATCATCTAGTCTCTTCGGGTCCAGGTTTCTTATTTTTGTTCACTAAAAGGCGATGGAAGTGCTAATGTGTTTAAATATTTTCCTAACATTATATTTCCAAGTAAGTAATTACAGTAGTTGTTACATGGATGTTATGTTGTACTGAATGAAAGGAGAGGTTGTGTATTAACGTGAGAGGATAATTGATTGACAAGATTCTTTGCATTAAAATATAGTTGTCACTATGAAAATGTTTTTGAAAAACCCAGTCCAAAAAAAAATACAAATTTCAACAAGCTTAGGTCACTAGTAGGGCAAGTGCTGTGGGACCAGGGACCAAAGGTTAAAGGTGTGCAGAAAGAGTGGTTGTTCCTAGAGGACACGATCCTTGAAGCACAAAAGAAGTCCATTCCCATATGGAGAAAAGGTAACAGAAGGGCTGGGAAGCCATCTTGGCTAAACAGGGAAATCTTGGTCCTCTTAAGAAAGAAGGAAGAGACTTATAAACAATGGAAGCTTGGGGCGGGCCCCAAGGAGGAATATTCAATGACAGCCCACATTTACCAGGAACAGATGAGACAGGCTAATGTGGTGACCTAACTTAGATTAGCAGTGGGAGTCAAGGACAACAAGAAGTCCTTCTTTAGGTACATAGGAAACAGGAGGAAAACAAATGAGTGTTGGGCCATTGCTCAGCAACTTAGGAGAGTTTGTTACTGGTACCCAGGAGAAAGCTGGACTCCTGAACAACTACTTTGCCTCGGTCTTTCACCGGACCAAGGAGAAAACCATGCCAGGTAGAGTAGACAATGAGCACAGTAGGAATAATTGCCTTCCTACTATTGCCATAGAATTGGTGTATGACAAATAAAAACAAACAAACAAAAAAAATTAGATGTATGCAGGTCATAGGTGCTGGATGGTCTTCATCCAAAAGTGCTGAAGGAGCTGGCTGAAGTCATTGTGGAACCCCTAGTGAAACTCTTCCACAACTCGAAGTGCTCTAGAGAAGTCCCTGAGGCCTGGAAGAGGACCATTGTTGTACCCATCCACAAGAAGGGCAGGAGGGAGGACCCACATAACTCTAGGCCAGTCAGCCTAACTTCCATCCTAGGGAAAATCCTAGAAAAGTTCATCAAGGAGTCTATCTGCAATAAGCTTGCAGAAGGTAAGATTCTGAATGACAGCCAACATAACTTTATTACAGGCAGGTCTTCCCTTACCAGCCTCGTCACCTTCTATGACCAGCTAACTCACCACCTGGACACGAGAGAGCGGGTTGACATTGTATACCTAGACTTCCAAAAGGCCTTTGATCTAGTATCCCACAATGTCCTCTTGAGAAAATTGGAGGATTATGGGCTTAATTCCAAGACAGTCTGGTGGGTGAGAAACTGGCTGCAGGATGGAACCCAGAGAGTTGTAGAGAACAGAATTGTGTCATCCTGGTGAGCAGTGGGCAGCAGTGTCCCGCAGGGGTCAGTACTCAGTTGAGTACTTTTCAACATCTTTATTAGCAATTTGACCTGGGGGTGATAATAGACCACAGTATAAATATGAGCCAGTAGTGCGATGCTGTAGCCAGTAGAACAAATAATACTCTGGCATGCACCAATTGATGCATCTCTAGTAAAACCAAGGAGGTGATTCTTCCGCTGTACGCAGCACTGGTGAGACTGCAGCTGGAGTATTGCATCCAGTTCTGGGCACCACACTTTAACAAAGACATGGACAAGCTTGAGAGAGTCCGAAGAAGAGCCACCTGTATGATCAGAGTCTTAAAAAGCAAGCCATATGTGGAAAGGCTGAGGGAACTGGGACTCTTCAGCCTGAGGAAAAGAAGGCTGAGAGGGGACCTGGTAGCAGCTTACTGCTACACTAGGGCAGTACATCAAGGGCTCAGTGAGCAACTGTTCACCAGGGCACCCTTGGGGAAAACCAGGAGTAATGGCCACAAACTCCTGGGAGATTGATTCAGGCTCAACATTAGGAAAAACCTTTTCACAGTCGGGGTGTCCAGACTATTGACCAGGCTCCCTCCAGAGGTGGTGTAATTGCCTACCCTGGAAATCTTCAAGAGGAGACTGACTGGACAGTCGCCTTGCTGGGGTCATCTGACTCCCAGTTATCTTTCCTGCTTGGTGCAAGAGGCTGGACCGAGTGATCTTCCAAGGTCCCTTCCAGTCTTACAATCTATGAATCTATGAAAATATAGTGGACCTTTACAGCTGTACACTTTTATCCTATGAAGGAAACTTTGTTTTTAACACAGCAAGTTGCTTAAAAAATGAGTTTTGAACAGCTTTTTTAATCTTTCAATACTGAAGGTTCTGGACATCCTGCAGCATATTCAGGCCTTGGACCCATCTCAGCATGGAGCAGTAGGATATTTGGTTCAACATACCCTGGAACATATTGAACGCCGGAAAGAGGAAGTGGGGCCAGAGGTGAAGCACCGTTCTGATGAGAAGCACAAAGATGTTTGCTTTTCCATTGGGTTGATAATGAAACACAAGAGGTGAGTGCCTCTTAAATCTTTTACACTACTTGCAGGCTGCACTGGAAACTTGTTCTGTCGAGTGCATATAGAATGGATTTTTTTTCCTTATTCTAACTGAGTTGCATATTTACTACATGGAAGAAGAGGACTTTGAAAACCATCTGAGGAAGAATGTGCTAGCTTTATTGCATATACATTGTGCATCACTCTGCCCTTGCTTTACTCCAAAGGTGGGCAAAATATGGTCCGTGGGCCAAATCTGGCCTGCAAGGCCATTGTATCCAGCCTGCAGTGCCCCTAAAAAAATTTAGAAAATTAATATTTGTCTGCCCTTGGCTCCTGTCAAAAATGACAGGAACCAAGGGTAGTAGGACCCAGGGGAAAGCTGGTGGGCTCCCATAACAGCAGGGCCCACCTGGCCCTGCCCTACCAGCCAGAAGCCCCAGAAGGGGCTTCTGGCCTGGGAGCACGTGGTTGCCCTGCACTGGAACTTCAGGTAAGGGGGGAGGGGTGGGTTGAAGGGCAGGGGAGGACCCTAGGCAGGGAAGAAGCGCAGGGAAAAGTGTCCCGGGGAAAAGCTGAGCGCAGGTGGGGGGAAAGCGGCCCCTCGCCTGCTCCGTGCCCTACACTGCAACCGCTCACAGCCTGCACGGGGCTGTCCGGAGCAGGCACAGGTAGCCCCAGATGGGCTGCGAGTGGCTCCAGCAAGGAGCGCCAGCCATGGGCTGAGTGAGGGGTCGCTTTTTCCCCTGCGCTCAGCACCAGGTTCTTTCCCTGCTGGTGAGCAGGGGGTTGGGGCTGTGTGCAGCCCCCCTCCTGTACTGCAGGTTTGGGGGGCATTGGGAGTGAGCAGGTGCAGGAGCATGGGGCCCTCACTGGTGCCCAGGAGCCAGTGCCAGCAGGGCCCAGAGCAGGGTGGCAGAAGCACAGGGTCTTGGCTGGCAGAGGCTCTGTGGAGCGAAGCCAGCTCCGCACTCCCTGCTGGTGCAGCCCAGCCTGACTCCGCAGACCCCTGCCAGCCTGTGCTCTGCTTTGGGCCCCGCTGGTGCTGGCCCTGGGACATTGGTCCCAAAACATTGGGACACTGGTGCCAAGATGGTGACCAGGGATGGGGCACCTGTCATGGGGCGGGGCTACCCATGTGGTCCTCGACAGCCTGCCAAAACTGTAAGTGGCCCTCCACCCAAAATAATTGCCCTCCCCTGCTTTACTCAGTGAAAGAATCATTAAGCTGACCCATCTGAATCTTGATCCCCAGCATACTGGTAGAGAGATGCTCCTTCAGCTGTCCTTCTAACCCACTAAGTGCATCAAAACCAGATTTAAGGTCATGAGGAGAATTTTGACCTTTCAGTTGCTGCTGTACAATTAATCACTTATCAATAGGCTTAGTAGGATTAATTTTTTCTTGATGAACATCAATTTCACCTGTCACTCAGACCGATGGAAAAATATTTTTGTCTGTAATAATCAAAATGTTATAGAAAGTGTGTGTATATAGAAAAAAATGTCTGGGACTGGGGTAAAGAAATCCAGGGCAGGGGGTGTATGCAGTGCCAGCTGCAGATGGGGGAAGCGGAGCCCTGACTGTGCCACCTGCGCACTGCTCCTCTGGCAGTGGCTTGGGGAGCTGCTGCAGAAGCTGGGGCTGTGCTGGGAGAGGAGGATGAAGGAACAGGACTGTTGGCAGCCAGGAAGCTGATGCTGTTGGCTGCTCACTCTGCCTAGATCCCAGCTGGGAAGTAGGTGCCAACTGCTGCTGAGCTGCTGAATTTGGCCCTTCCCCTGCATGATGGGGCTCAGTGGGAGTTTAGCCCTTGCCCCAATTATGTAGGAGCTCTGGGAACGTGGGAAGAGGCAGTGGCTGTCAAGCCTGGGGTGGGAAGCAGCTCCCTGCTCCTTGCAGCCCTTTAGGGGGTAAGCCCTGTTTGGTGGGCACCAGCAGAGGGGCAGGCCGGCTCTGATGTCCATGGCCTCCTGCCTCTCTGGGTGGTGTAGGGGCAGTGGCTGGGCCTTGGGGGCACCCTCACACATCCTGCCCCAATTATTCACACTGCCTCTCCCCATATTCCCAGAGCTCTGGCCCAGCTCCTCTTGCTTGGGGCAGGGTACACAGGGATGTCCGTGGGCCAGCCAATGCCCCTGCACCACCCAGAAGGGCAGGAGGCCATGGCCATTGGAGCCAGGCCACTCCTCCATTAGTGCCTGCCAGGTGGGCCTCACTCCCTAAGGGGCCACTGGGAGCAGGGAGCTGCTTCCTGCCCCTGGAAGCCCTCCTTTTCTGATCCCTGCCTGCCTGGCTCTTTCTTGAAGAATAAACAGAATGATTTCAAACAGGTATGATTGACTGATTTATAGATGTTTACTTTTATATATTTTAACATAACATATTTTAGAAATGTTTTTATATATTTTAACACAACATATTTTTATAAGGCTTTTAACAGTATACTATTGTTACTCAATTGTCTGTCCTCTACCGTACTAATTCTGTGCAATCCTAAAAACTTAAATTGATAAACATTGAAAGAAATGCTTATAAATATACATCAATTTTGGCCATCGAAATTGAAAAAGTAAAATAGAAATTGGACTCTGCCAGCCTACTTTTAAAAAATAAATAAATAAATAAAAGGACTTTGTTTCTGGGATTTTCACCAGAATGCTGTGATCACAATGTCAGGAATGAACAAAATTGCCCACTCAACAGAATGGTCACCTTGTTAAAAAATCAGTATAAGCTAAAGGTCAGTTTGCATTTTAATAGCTTGACAGAAAATTCTCTTCGCGTATTTGACTGGGATTATAGCAAATAAGTTTGCATTTCTTCTCCACCCCTCTCCCCCACAATTTTGGGAAAACACAAGTTTTCTCCTTTCCAGCTATTAACATTTTGTTTTGATTTGCTTTGTTTTTCAAGTTCACTGTAATTGGTGCTAGATACTGTTTGTAGTTGTCCCTAGCTCATATTTGTACTTGAATCATGTAAGGATTCAGTTTGTTTGAAAGAAACTTGACAAAACCATTACAATTGTGTAAGTTGGCTCAAGCTATTTGATAGCAAACTATTTGTTACCCCAGAAGACAGAATTAGGGCTAGCATGTGAGGCTATTACAAGCTTAGGCTTCACTGGTTAGACATTCTTGCAACCTAAGTCTTCAGAAGATACTGTTTTAATTGGGGGTTGTACTTCTCATCTTTGACCAACAAGCTGTTTCATAATCATGTGCAGCTGACAGAGCTCTGTGTTGCAAGAGTTGTGGGTTACTGCATGCTATGCTGTTCTGTTCTGTTCTGTTCTGTTCTAGGTGCTGAATACTGTAGTGAAGGATAGGCTGGGGCTGTTCAGCCTTGGAATAAAAAGAGAGAGGTGTCAGCATCTCTGAAGTGATTTAAGGGATGGGGGTGAGGCAGGAGCAGTGGTAATATTGCTTTTTCAGCCTTTGAAGGGAGAATAAAGCTGTTTGGTGCAGTCAAGAAAACAAATGTTTTCTTTATTTTAAAAAAATCTGTTCGTTGACCACTAAAATAAAATAGAAGAAGTTCCAATCTGCTGTCACATTAGAGGGAATATTATTAAAGGATCTCTGTCATGAGAAGTCTGTACTTGCCAAATGGATAGGATCAAAAATTAGCATCATAATATTACATACTAGCATATTCAAAATGGCTTTTCAGTGGCTGTCTCTCCAAGCTTAAGGTGGAACACTGCAATTCTTAATCTTCAGCAGTCGGTGGTGGGCTTAATATGTGATTACCAAAAAACCCGCACTGGATAAACACTGCTTTAAGGCTGCAAAGCACTCAGAAGTTGGGAAATGCCAGTTAAGGTTGTCTTTGCATCCTTAATTCTTCCCCAGCTGCCCAAATGTATATGTATTACAATCGTAGTTACTTTTTATTGTACATTAGCGTTACAAATATTTGTTACCTAGTTACAAGTAAGTAACTAGGTAACAAATAATTAAATTACATTATAAAGTAACTGAGTAACACGTGATAAAATTACAATTTATGGCGTTCTTTCTCCCCACCCAAGAAGTCCCACATCATTCACTGCACAGTCTGTACCTGCTCTAAGACTGAATTGGTTATGAGGTAAAGGGGGCTCTTGATATGCAGGTCCAAGGTGTTTAGTGACAGTGGTATTGTAGAAGGGTACTCTATAGGAAAAAAAATATGTGACCATATAATTGTATACAACAATGTTGAAATAAGTTTGGATTAGAACTAGTTTTTCTTAACAATAGAATACTTAATTTAGCACATGTAATGTTCTTTCAGACTTGCCATTCTTGTGTGTGTATTCATTCCCTTTTAACACCCCCCCCATTCCATCATGTGACAGCATGTGATGTTTATGTGTACTGTCAACAGGATTGTCTGGCAGATTATCTACCAATTGAGTTAACAGGGTAACTGATAGCAGTACGTGGAACCAAGATTCTTCATATCTTGATTGTTTGTGACCTGCTTAATTCACAGCAAGATGCCAAATTAAGGACAAGCTACTCAGCTGTTTGCCCATCTTCAGAGAGGGCTGAGGAACCAAACCTCGTGAAGAATCTGAGTTCTGCTGTAGTATTTTTTTTTTTTTAATCTTCTGTATGAGCCAGCATTGGATGGCATACTTTGTCACTTCCATATTGTTTAGTGTCTGTCCTGGTCTCTTGGGAATAATATCTAGCTGTGCAACTCTTCTTTTTTTATATAGATATGGCTACAACTGCGTGATATATGGCTGGGATCCCACCTGCATGATGGGACATGAATGGATTAGAAATATGAATGTTCATAGCCTGCCTCATGGTCCCCATCAGCCTTTCTACAATGTGCTGGTGGAGGATGGATCCTGCAGATATGCTGCTCAGGGTGAGAAACTAAGTCAGCTTGAGAAACTGATGTGTTCTTTTATTTGCTTACCACATGTGGGAATGATCTTGCTGCTCCTAATGCTTGAAGAAAATTAATGTTGCAGTATTATTTGTTTTTCATAGTTTTTATAGTTGGTTGGAAGGGACCTGGGCAGATCATCAAGTCCGAC
>NW_017728921.1:27814102-27822760 GCF_001723895.1 Crocodylus porosus | reverse complement strand
ACTGTGTAAGCTTCAACACCACAGTTGCCTAGTTTTTTAATGAGACTGGGGTGTGAGACGGTGTCAAAGGCCTTCCTAAAGTCCAGAAAGATTATGTCCACTGTGACACCTGCATCCCAGGATTTGGTGACCTGGTCATAGAAGGCCACCAGGTTGGTCTGACAGAACCTGCCTCTAATGAACCCATGTTGGTTGCCCCTAAGCATGATCTCCCCTGCTGGTCCCTCGCAGATGTGCTCCTAGATAATTTTCCCAAAGAGCTTCCACAGGACCGAGGTAAGACTAATGGGCCTGTAGTTTCCTGGGTCCTCCTTCCTCCCTTTTTTGAAAATGGGGGCTACATTGGCCCTTTTCCAGTCATTTGGCACTTTGCCAGAGCAGCAGAAATGCTTGTAAAGCTGTGCCGGGGGCCCCGCAATGACCTCTGCTAATTCCCTCAGCACTCTGCGGTGGAGATCATCGGGACCTGCTGATTTGAACACGTCTAGTCCCACCAGAGGTTCCCTGACTAGGTCCTCGTTGACCCTGGGCCTGGCTGTGCCTCCCCTGGGTCTGTTGGGGATGCCCCGGTCCCTGCTCAAAAAGACAGAGGCAAAGAAATTGTTAAAGAGATTAGCTTTGGCATCTGGTGTGACCACTAGATTTCCTAGCATATCCTGCAGAGGCCCTATGTTACTTGGTACCTTCTTTTTACCCACTACGTATTTAAAAAAGACTTCTTGTTATCCTTGGTTCGGGTCACTAATCCCAGTTCCATCTCTGCCTTAGCCTTCCTAACAGCCCCCTTGGTGATGGCCCTTCCCTTCCATTGAGTGTACACCTCCTTTTTAGCTTTGAGACATTCCTGTATGCTTTTGGTAAGCCATGGGGGCTTTTGAGCACTCTTTCCGCGTGGTCCGTGTTGGGATTGTCACCCTTTGGGCTTGGAGGATTGTCTCCTTAAGGAATGACCACTCTTCCTGGACTCCCAACTCCCCTCCCAGACCTCATTGCCTCCCCAACTAGTCTCCTTACCTCATTGAAATCCGCCCTCCTGAAGTCTAGGACTACTGCCTTGCTGCAGGCCTTTGACACCCTGCACTGGATGGTGAATTCCAGTAGGTGATAATCGCTATTGCCCAGGTGGTCGAGACCCCACAGTCCATTACTATTACATCAACTACTCAAGATTGAAACAGGAATGAAACTGATAATTAGATCTTATGCTGACCTACCTCACTTCTGGGGCGTCCACATAATTCCTTAGTGAGAACAGTGCTATCAAGAATAAACTCAAAAGCCAACTTGAGTGTAGCCCACAGCGCTGTAAAAATATTAGCAGTCAACTTTTTACCATGTAAACTTTTGCTACATTTAGGGGAGTAGGTTCCATTTTTGACTGTAATCTGAAAGACCGTCAGTAGAGTTGTGAACGTATAAAAGACCTTTAACAGGGTCTGATTTCGTATCACATGGATTTCACTCCATAGGTACAATAGCAGAAAAATGAAGTGCCATCCTTATCGTTGAATTTCCTGACTTTGCATATTGTTTCTGTTGCTTATAAAGGGAATTGGAAAAAAAAACACTGATAGGAATAATCGTATAATGGAGTTATTCATTTTCCTGCCCGCTGACTTGCATTGAACTTGTTCAGCAGTTCTCTAATGCAGTGCACTAAGAAAGGAAATTTTCTGATGGTCAGAAGGTCCCATCTCCTATTTCTGAATTATAATCTTTCCTTTGACGCTAAATTCCCCTCCTCTTCTGTGGCTGACTTCATTTGTCTCCATTTTCTGTGTGTTCAGTAGAGATTCAGTGTCTGCATCTTAGGGCTGTTCTGAAAATTGATTCTGGGTTTTTTCTTTTACTTTAAGAACTGCGTATGAAACTTGACAAGCAATATTATTTTGACTAAATTTGATTCGGCTCTTTCACTAGAGGGTGCTGTCTAACATAATTTTGTCACATAGTATGTGAAAGCAAATGTTAAATAACTTTAAAATTGAAAGAGAACTTTTTTTAAAGGTCAGTAGGTGTAAAATGTAAAGAGATTTGGAGTTCTTGATCTCCCAAGTATTTTACTTTGCATTGAGCAGTCTATGCAAGCATCAGAAAATATATCCACAGCTATACTACTGATTCCAGCGCCCAGGTTCTCCTAGCTACTCTGCAATCTGGGCAGTCTTCACAGCATTCTGTTTCTGTTCTGTTTTTTAATTTCGGAGCTCAGAATCAAATTTGTTGCAAGGTAATTTTGTCCTTTCTTGCAATTACCTACTTCCTCTGGGCCTGGTTGTCCTGAACTGCTTTTTTCAAACTACATGCAGATTTTTTTTGCATAGCTTTCAAATTTCTGCTCTGAAGAGGGAAGGGTGTTGGGGGAGAGCGGGTTTGTACAGGGAGAATAATGAACACATCTTGTTTTTTAAAATGTTAGCGGATCAGACCAAAAATAACTTCTAAACATGCTATCAGTAATTTTGAGTGGGTTTTGCTGTGCTGCCTGTGAATTATCAGTTTAGTTGCTGGTTTCAAAACACCTGCTCTGTAATGTGGTATTTTCGGTTATCCGAGTTCTTCCCTCTTGTCTTCCACTGTATTTACTTTGTGCCAGAGGAGGCAAAATGTTATTTCTCTAAAATTGTTGGTTAGTATTCGTTCTTAACCACCCTGTCTAGTAGTGAGCTTTCTAGCTTTGTTTTTCTCCCCATCCCTCAAATCACCCTTATATTTTATTCCCTCAGGTTTGAGGTTCTGCACTGCTTACTGCACAGCCAAACTCCCTTAGTCAGACTCTCACTCAAACTGAAGTTGCTCAGTAAAAGAAAAAGATACTTTGTTGGGCAGTGTAACAAAACCACCATGCCAAAGCCTTAGCTCTTTGGTGAGGCAAGGTATAAAAAGTGATGGAAAGTTATGCCTTGCAATAAGTAAAACAAATAAGTTAATTTTACTTTTAAATGCTCACTTTTGTAAACTGGATTTGCCTTGAGGGATGAATGGCTCATTTCCTATGTGATCGTCTGTTCCCAAGGAAGCAGTACAGATCAGCCAAATCCAGTGCTGTGTGCAGTTTGTATCCCTGTTCTCCCCCTCCTCCCAATACCAGTTGGTGCCAAATACAAGTTGCAGCGCTCTGGCCCTCCACGGGGAGTGTGCACTAATTGGTCACTACGCAGCAGTGCTGCATTACACAAATAATGAGAGCTTTTCATCTAGCAAAGCAAAGTCAGAGTCATTGTTTCATCTTCTAAGCATGGGACTGTTGTTTCTTTTTTTTTTAAATTTAACCTGGTTGTATGCAGTGGTTAACTGGTAATTTTTACCAAGAGAAAAGGGCATGGTGCAGTACTTTGGTACAGAGTGAACATTTGTTTACTACATGCTTATTCTGAGAAATTTATATTTAAAAGTTCATTTTGGCCTGCTATGCTTACCTCAAAAACTCACCGTGTACCTCAAAGGCTTCAGAATGTAACTTCATGTTCTTCCTCCTGCAGTTTTAATACATTTGGCTGCTGCTCTGACCCTCAGGTAGCTTTGCAGTGTATAAGCACCCCTCCTGGGAGCTGGTCTGTTGTCTGTGGGGGACAGGGCCCAGTTCTGTAGCTTCTCCTTGCCTGGAGAACTTACAGGATTGGGATTTAACTTACAGATGTCCTTGTTCTCTCTCTGCTTTGAACCTAGATGATGAACTTGTCCCTTCTTTGTCCAGAAAAGTGACACCTAGAAATAAGGACCTACCAAATTCACGGCAGGATTGGGGTGTGTGGCAGCTCCTTTAATCTTGCAGGTTCCCCTGTGCGCCCCGCAGCCCCCATCGATTGGTGGAGGGGCCCGCTGCTTGCTGCCCACTGCTGATGGGGGCAGGGGAGGGTGTGCAAAAACTGCACTTTTAAATATGGCACCATTTTTTGCTGCTCGCTTATGATTGACTGAGGGACCATGGCAGCCACACTTTGTTGCTGACCAGACAGGAGACAAAAACAGCACCACATTTAAAACCACGGTTTTTGCCTCCCCACTGATGAGGAGTGAGCAGAGGGGTGCATGGTGACTCCTTTTATTTTTCAGCCCCTGCTCACTCCTGATCAACGAGGAGGCAAAAGCTGTGGTTTTAAATACGGCGCTGTTTTTGCTTCCTAGCCGGTCAGCAACATGCAGCGTGGCAGCAAAAACAACGCTATATTTAAAACGGTTTTTTGCTGCCTCTGCTGATCCAGAGCGGTGAGCAGCAGGGCACCTCCACCAATAAATGGGGGGGATGGGACACAGGAGAATTTCCAAGAATAAAGGAGCTGTCGCGCACCCCGCTCCCGCTGTGAATTTGGTAGGTCCCTACCCATAAATGACATCAGAGCAAGAGCCAGTCAGCATTGTGATGCTCTGCCATAATTCTAGATAGCTCTGTTCTTAGGCACAGTTGTTTATCAGTGGTATCAAAACCAAAATAAGGCTGTTGAGAGAACCAAGTGGATGAGACCCCAGAGATTAGCTGCAGTAATTTGCACTCTTTCTTTCTTTGTTTTTAGTTTCCAGGGTCAGGTATTGTAGCTGTTCTTAGAACGTCAGGATTTAATGGATGATGAAACAGAAGCAGAAGCAAGTAGCCTTTTCATTTCAGCAAATTCATGTGGTGTCAATTTCTTTTTTCTTTCGCTGCAGAGAACCTGGAATATAATACAGAGCCTCATGAAATCCCTCACCCTGATATTGGCCGTTATTTTTCGGAGTTTACAGGCACACACTACCTAGCAAACACTGAGCTGGAGATGAGGTATCCTGAGGATTTGGAGCTCACATGTGCAGCAGTCCAAGAGAACTATAGCTCAAGCAAGGAATGAGTGTTAACTTGAACACAAGGACAGAAAATGGTTTATCACAGCTGCTGTATCCTCTTTGTGGATGGGAGTATGAAGCCAATTTTCATGCTGACCCTCTGGCTTGGTACACCAAGAATTGCATTGCACTTTGTAACATGTGATATAGTATATATCCAATAACTACTCAATTACCATCTGCCTACACTAGTCCAATTAATTTGGGATATATTGGTTGTCAAGGGCAAGGCATTAATAATCCTGACGTGACAGTCACTATATAGAGCGTGTTGTCTCTTAGGTCATGCTTTTACCACTAGTGTGGTAATGTATTTTCCATATTTAGGATATAAGCATATTACATCTCTAGTCTGAAATAACCCCATTTTATGGATAGGAAGGTTGGTCACAATTTCAATTTTTGTATAGATATTTTGTATATAATAGTTTTAATGTCTCTAAAGTTCCATGATTGTTACCTGTATGGTAATTGTTTCCTGGGTATTCATGGTAGTTGGCATTCCAATTAACAGCCTTCACAGTGGCACTGGAACTTACAAAAAAAATTGCAAGGTTCAGTATGGTTGTAGGTTCAACTGTAATTCCAAACAACCAGCTAAAATTAATGCTTTAGGTGTCACAGATACAGAACAGAATCATTTTGAAGGTGACTTCCTAGCTATTTTCTGTTTCTCCTAACTATGTCCCCAGTAAACTTGTTGGGCCCATGTTCTAACCCATATTTTTCTTCCTATTATTAATTGGTTCCCTTCATGATGTTGAATATGTGACTTGGTCATATATGTTCTCCATGTCTTCATGTTGTTAAAACTTTTTTTTTAACTTTTAGTTTGCTAATGGAACAGTCATGCACAGGTGACAAACTGATGAAGGTTATCATCAGTGATCTCTAGTTATGTTTAGTGATCAGGTCAGATTGTGCCATGAAAGCCAGCAGGTACCCAAATCTGGGAAACAAGGCTGGTGTTTCCTGTATCTTGATGTCTTCTTTCTTTCTGTCAAAAAAAACAATGCCCTTGGAAGGGGAAAAGGAGACATTTGTCCAGATTCTGTTGCCTGCAGGAATTCAAGAAGCCTGAGTTGTAAGGAGACTGCATGGACAGAGCCTGCAAAGCCTAGAAGGGCGCATTTACATGAGACCCTGACTGTGCAGTAGTTGAATAATACTGTGCAGTAGCACATCACAACATCAACTAATATGCTAATATGCTGCTGCACAGTAGCATCTCATGTAGACGCATGCAAAATGTAAAAAAACAGTATATGATTGTTTTTCTTTTAAGTTTCCGTAGGAGTTACATGTGAAGTTGCTGAAGTATTTATAAAGGTATGAAAAATACATACAGTAATTTAGTTTCTAAATTGATAACGCTGAACACGCTGCAATCGTTGTGTCTAATTACTCTGTGGTTATAGAGGTGAGACCTAGTTATCCTACCCTGTATTGTAAAATGACACTATTACTGTACAATTTTAAATGTCTCTGTACGTTAATCTGTGCACACTTCTTTTCAAAGTTATCATTGATCTGCATGCAGTATTTTTCTGAATGTTTAACAAGTGCCCTGTGCTCTTACACAGTGAAGTTCTGGTGATCTTCCAGGTTCTCAAAACTTGAGGATACAACAAAGGGAAGAACTGTGTGGTTAGTGCTGATGACGAGGAATGATGACTGAAACAGCACTATGGGAAATAATTTCTAATAAGCCCAGTCTGAATGAAGTGGGGCGGGGCAGGAGATGCTATGAACCTGCTCATAGTTGAGAGCAGTATAGTTAAATAGTTTTTGCCAACTGTGAAAAACTGAGATTTAAAAGTCAAACTCTCTGGTTTGGAGGGGTTGAATTGTAAATTGTAGGATATCCTGGACAATTCCCGTATTTGGAGGGATTCTGCCAGCATACATAGAAACACTGTCTATTTGGCTTTAATCTCTAGCCCATTGTGCATTTTACCTTTTTACATAGTAGAGAGACAGTATTAGCAGTCAGGATTGCTTAGTTCTCTTCCCAGCTCTCGCTCTGTGAAGTTGTATAAGCCAGTTTGCTTTTCTCCACTTCATTTTTCTTTGGTACAAAATGAACAGTCTAATATTTGGGTGTTGATAAAAATGGTTAGCAAAGCACGGAAGTTCTCAGTCAAGGTGATATAAATGCCAAGTATTATTCTGCTGTTGAATATCTATGGGATATATAACCAAGCCCCTACATAAGCTCCGGTCATATAGGGATTTATTTCAGCCACCTCATCCAATGCTGTTTGATTTTTCCTCTGCTTTTAAAAAATTATCAGCCTCCTTGGATTATGATTGTAAATATGTATTTAGATTGTTTTTAAAGGTGTTATTTATTCAGTGATGCTTAACAGGCTGTTGTTGCCTGTTATGTAAATCTTTATTTTGGCACTTTATATATTTTAGAAAGAATGGATTTTGGATCAGATAGATGTTTGTGACTCTCTTTTCACTGATTTTTTGAAAATTGTCCCTGGTTACACTTGCTGTAATATACTGCAACGTTTTCATCTTACAGACTATTGCAAGCGTACACTAAAATAAGCTGTGTAGTTAATTTCTTCAGGCAAAAGTTATACATTTCATCCATAACAGAGTATAGATTGACCTTGTCTAGACTATGGATGTGTGGTTTGGAGAATATTATGTACACATAGCTATTTGTGATTTTTAGGACTCTTAGAATGTTTCTTCTTGCCCATGAATGGCTGAAAGGTTTCTCTGAATATGAGAAGGAAATGGTCCTATGGTCCTATATATGGTGAGATTTAACCCAAATTATTATGGTTCTGCTCTGCAAACCAATTCTATAAAGGTATGGCATTGTATATAATCATAGCTTCCTTATCGTACGCATTAAGTTTATATGAAACAGTTACATTTTTCTGGTTGCCAGTCCTGCAAATTCAGTTTGGGATCTGAATTAAATTTGTTTGTTTTTTTTCCTTTTACATTGCCAATAATAAAGGTTCTTTAGGAGCATTTACTGTCTTGGTGACACCTGTGCAGCTCACCTGTTTTCCATAGTTTCAGAAATGAAGCTGATAGGAGCCTAGTAGACAGCCTGGTTGCACAAGAAGGAATTGTTTGCTTGCTAACAGGACTAAAAAATAGTAGGAACTTGTGATCAGAAATGTCAGAGCTGATTTCTACCTAGAGAAAATCGATCTGAAGAGTGCAATGCCATTTTCAAAATCACTTCTCGGAGTAGAACAGTACTTTAGCCACAACTTACCATCAGTGCATGCTACCCCAGGAAGAGTAGACTGTTGACAGTATTACAAGATGTCATTTAAGTCAAGCATACAGCCAGAGCCAAATTTTTCTTGAGTTGTTTTAGCCTTGATTAAAAACCTGCCTTTAAAACCATATTGGTTTTGACCTTCCTTATTTAGGAGGAGCCTTCCAAGTTAAAACACAGCCCAGTAAAGTGAAGTGTGTCCTGTAAAATGATTCATAAACCAGTTTTAATTGTATATAGTGGTACAGTTATTTTTTCCCCTAAAGTCCTTTATGGAGTTGCCATTCCAAATTGAATTTAAGCATATTGTTGTGGTCTTTGTTCTTGTTGTTCTGAAGGCTTGTAATTACGTTAAATATTTCTGTAGGTCCACCATGTTCCATTTTCCTAATCACATTTTTAGTAGCCCGTATCTAAACCTTTCTGTCTTTTAATAAGGGAAATGAATTTTCCATTTGCCCATCCATTTGCAGATGTTAACTCACCTTCTATAGCTATCTGCAAACTTTTAGCAGAACAGGTGCAATCCCCCCGTGTCCATTGATCACATAATGTTGGTGTGTGAGGAACACATTTCACTA
>NW_017728921.1:27799849-27814002 GCF_001723895.1 Crocodylus porosus | reverse complement strand
AATAAATTCCAGGTGGCTTTGTAAAAGAAATTATTTCAAGGCAAGTAAGTATTTTATTATTGGGAGGTAAATCTGATTTTGAAGAAATGCTTCTCCAGTTTTGCAGATATTTTGCAAAGGTGACTCCTGTTTCACTTGGATCCATACACTTCCATCTCTAGTCCTTTATTTGTGTGCACATTTTGTAGAATTGGCTCCAGTTCATACTTTTTTACTTTAGGAGGCTATTGATCCTGGATCTTCTTTATTTCCTTGAGCCATTGTGTGAGCGGATCTAGCCAATATGAACATAGAAAATATTATCTACCCTGGTTTAAAAATAATGTAGCCTGTTTTCCAGAGAAACTGGAAGACACAGTTCCTCTCTTGTCATGGACCTCTGCTTAGTATCTTCTCCACAAAGCAAAGGGGATGTTCATATATGTCCACTTTAGTATCAAATTCCTCTTTTCCACACTAAGCATATAGGCTACTTGCATATGTGGGGTGGGGGGGGAAGAAAAAACAGCATTTTAAACTCGGTCCACTCCCATGCCGAGCCCAGTGCATGCCCAAAAGAGGTGTTGTATTAGTTGAACCTGGCTTTCCCACTGTCTGTATAGATTAAGCGCTTTAGTGGGGATTTTTGGCACTTTTTTTTATCTAACAGCTGATTCAATCAGCTGTCAGATAAAAGCATCAAAAAGCCCTGCTAAAGCATCCAATTTATACAGATGCTGTAGAGCTGGGTCAAGTAGCATGCTGCTGCAGTAAAACATGGTTGTTTTTTTCTTTTTCTTTTTTTCCAAGTCTGTCAGTGCTATACTGAACATTTTGTGAAAAAAATTGTACTTTCTGCTGCAGCTAATACCATTGTCTTTATCCTTTGTCTCCAGAATAATTAATGTCAAAGGCTACCTCCTGTCTGTCTTTTAGGAGTTCATTGGAGAGCAATAGTGTATTTAACTGTATTAAAAATAGCAACTTCTAAAGCTTTTGTCAGTGGATAACGTGCAATAAGACAAAAGAGAAAGAAATGGGAGGAAAATTTGGGAGATCAATATATATTAGGCTTACAAAATATGGAAAGTGGATGATAAATTAGACTGGGCTCCCTTAAAAAAAAAAATGGCATAAATGATATGGCAGTATAGTACTATTCTCCTCAGTTTATCAGGCTTGTTTCAAGTACAAGACTGATCAAGACAAGGAAGCTCCTGAGCTGCAGGCATATCTGGGAATGCTCACCTATTCCCAGGTGGGTCTTAAGGGTAAGCATCTGTTACAGAAAGTATTGCTCTTTATCCCCAAGATCAAAAATAAGGGCTTTCATCCAGTTTCCTCCTCAGAAACACTTTATTCTCCCATTAAATGGACATTCCAATCCTAAATTTTCTGGTTTACCCTTGTATTGATTTATTCAATTGGAGAGGGCAGTGAATGCTCAATACTGGATGCCAGCATTCGGTTTACTTTGTAATTTATACTTCATATTCATGATGGAGAGCAAATGTATGGCTGTTGTGACTCAACAGTCTTCTTGATCCTGCCTGTATTTCACTTGTACAGTTCTGAAATGCTGTAGAATTGGACAGCTGTCTTATAACTGAGAGGGGGAATGTTCAGTCTCTAATGACTGGCATGGTTTTCGAGGTGCTGTAGTTTTTCCCCAGTTGTGTTTATCCTGCAATACTTTTTATTCAGTGGGTGGGCACCTTTGCCCCCAGGTGCTACGGCTCTCTTCTGAGTTTGAAAATTCCAATAAAATAAATATTGATAATAACATACAGCTTTTGTTTTGTTTTGTTTTCACTTTATTTTAAAGCAGAAAATCAACTGTGCTACAAACTAGAAGTCTTGTGAGGTTTTCATGCAGGTACCTTAGAGCTGTTGGTAGAACGCATTTGTCAGAGTGAAGAATTCCTGCAGTCATAACTAATCTCCCTTGAGCTTTAGGAAGTAAAGTAACCATCTAACCTGGTCATGAGTAGTTGTCTAGTCTGGTCTTTCCATGTTCTCTAAATAAAAAATGGACAGGAGTTAAATTTTAATGTTTGGTTTTCTGAAGTGTTCACCTCAAATCCTAAAGACTACTTCTTACATTGGCATGAGAGAGAACCTAAGTGTCATACTGAGTCAGACCAATGATCCATCTGATCCAGTATCCCGTCTCTGACAGTGGCAGGAGTGGATGCTTTAGGAACGGAGGAGTGGCAGGAGCATTTACCTGTACTGACATCCTGGTGATGGGCTACTCACACCAGCTTTGCAGGCTGCACCTCGTTCATGAGCCAGCAATTGAGCATCACTGTTCTAAGCCTTTTTTGAACCTGGCTATCTTATTTGCCTCTGCAACCTCCTGTAGCAATGAGGTCCACAAGTTAACTACAGGCTGTGTTTAAAACAAAAAAAACTTGCTAAGTTTTAAACCTGTCTCATGAATTTCACTGTAGTGCTAGTATTCTGGGACCTGGTGGATAACAGTCTATACCCTTCATGAGTTTATAGATCCCTTTCAAATTCCTCTCCCAGCCCCTCCAGTCTTCTTTCCAGACACAAAAGTCCTGGTCTTTTTAGTCTCGCTTGATATGGCAACTGCTCCCTACCTCATCATTTGTGGTTGCCCTTCTCTGTACCTTTTCTAATTCTGTATCCTTTTTCAGATGGGACCAGAACCACACATTGTATTCAAGATGTGGTGGGTATACCAAGAATTTATACCCTAATACGACAGTGTTCTCAGTTTTGTTTTCTGATGATGCCCAATACTTTTGTGGCTTTTTTGGTTGTCACTGCACAGTGAGCTAATATTAGACAAATATCTACAATGACTCCAAGGACTTTCTCCTGAATCCTAACAGCTAGTCATGTACATATAATTGAGCTTACTTTTTCCATTGTGCATTACCTTGCACTTGTTGAGGTTGAAGTTTAATCTGCCATTTTTTTTGCCCACTCATCTTGGCGAGATCTTTCTCAGCTTCTCTTTATTAGCTTGGGATTTGACTACCTGGCACAGTTTAGCATAATCTGCAAATGTGGAGTTCAGTGTAAACTTCCATTTCCAGATCGTTGATTTAAAATATTGAACAAAATAGGGCCCAGCATAGATCTTTGTGGGCCACCACTTTGTTTACTTCTCTCCATCTTGAAAAGTGGCCATTTAGCCCTACCCTCTGCTTCCTATCTTTTAACCAGCTCTCTCAATCCATGAAAGTGTTTTCCCTCCAAAGTCTTTGAGAGACCTTGTTGACAGCTGTCTCAAAGAACTCCAGCAGGTTGGTGAAGCAAGGTTTTCCTTTACAAAAACCATGCTGGTTCTTCCCCAGCAGATCAGATTTGCCCATGTGACTGATTTTATTCTTTATTATAGTTTCTACCAACTTGTCAGGGATGGCAGGTGAGACTCACTTGTCCGTAGTTCCTAGGATCACCTCTGGAGCCCTTTTTGAAAAGGAGCGCTATGTTGGCAACTAGGCAGTCATGTAGCACAGAGACTATTTATGTGTAATGACAAATTACATACCGTTGTCAAAAGTTCTATCATTTCACCTTTTAGTTCCTTCAGAACCAGAACTCTCAGGTGTATTCTACCTGGTCCTGGCCACTTTAATAGTATTAAGTTATCATTTTGTTCTAAAACTTACCTTGTCTTCAGTGTGACCCAACTCTTCAGACATATCTACTAGGGAGGGTTGATCCTGTATGAGAATCCCCGCCACAGACATGCACACACTCCCCAAATTAATTTAGCTTCTTGGATTTATCAAAAAAAAGTTTGCTTTTATGTTTGACCTGCCAGAGTTTGGGAGTTTTCCTGGTTTCTATATCTTTTTTTTTTTCTTTTTTGAAGGATGCCTTTTTTTTAGCTTGGATGGCCTCCTTAGTGCTGTTACTATACCATGCAGGGTTTTATTAGATCTCTTGGTACCCCTTTGATTTTCAGTATACACTTTTTTTCTGAGCATCTAATGTGGTGTTTTCAAACAACTCCCAGGCTGCCCGCAACATTTGTGACTGCTGTTCCATTTAACTTCCTTCTAACTACCGTCCTCATTTTTTGTGTACTTTTCCTTCCTAAAGTTGCATATTGGTGTGATGTTTTTGGCTTATTCCCTCCCACTGGGATGTTCATTGTTTATGGTCACTGCTAGAATGTGGCTCACCTTTTGAACCAAGTCCTGAATGCTATGTAGAATTAGTTCTAGACTTGCTTCTCTTGTGGGTTTCTATTTGTTCTAGAAAGCAGTCATTTATTGATGCTTTGAGTAAGGGGGTTGGACTAGATGACCTCCTGAGGTCCCTTCCAACCCCAGTTTTCTACTATTACATCATTTATTACATGGCTATGATGGTATATAATCTGTAAATCCTCAGTAATTTGGGCTCGATTTTTGTAGCGTTCCTCCCTCATCTGCTCATTTTACTGGCAGTTGGGCCCAAAAACTAGTTTCCCCTGCTGCCACTGAGCCCGAAGTTTGGAATGAAAGCCTGTGCTTCTGGGGGCCTTCATTTTCATTTGTGGTTCTTATAGACTCTAAGGCCACCCTTACTGACATAAGTCAGTTTATTCTACTTACCATCACAATTTTGCAATCTTTTGTTCTGAAATTGAGTGAATTTAGACTAATAGTCATTTTACAGACAATTGAATCAGGTGCAAAACACTTAAACTGGCAAGGAAATGGCCATTTGCCTTGCTCTTTTATACACCCAGTGGATAAATAGATTAATGTTTTGCTTAACAAATGAGAAACCATATCTATAGAAAAAATCAGGCCAGGTAAGGAAATATAGGGCTTCTGTGACTGTTTTATGAGGTTTTTTTAATGCTTGCCTCCACCTCACTTCCAAGAAATTTGGTTACAGTGATCTGCTTTTATAACCTTTGGAACAAATTAACATAACTCACTGTATTTAAGCTGTTGCTTACAAAAGCTTATGCATTTCTGCAATCGTCTGTAAGATACAACTCTGCCTGACTTTAGACTAAAACATCTAACTACTCTGTGTGGTGGAAGTAATGCTGCACTTGGCCTGCAATATGACTATCAACCTTATTTAAAACAAATAGCTGCTTTTTAAATACTTTATCCTTCATGCTGCAATCCCTTCTTCTGGTACTTGGGACTTGTTTCATTAAGTTTTGCACTGGTCTAGTTACACAACCAATGAACAGGTTTGTACTGTCTACTCTACGCAGTACAAATTACCTCATACTACAGCAAAGTGGCTTGGAAGTGGGGTAAGTAATTGCAATGGGTATTTGCAATGGTGAATTGGTGCAAAAAATCCTTACTGTAGACTGCCTCGTGTCATATAAGCATTCTTATATACATGCAGTTCCACAAAGGGAACTGTGCTCCTCTGGAACGTAACTTCTGATGTTCTAGGCCAACCACAAAGGAATCGGTGAGTCATCCAAAGTTTGTCTGGGAGGCCAGGTGGTTAGATTCATGCAGAATCTGGCTCCTGCTAGGCACATTGTAATATCCTTTGTTTGAAGAGAGCTAAAACCTAAATGGTGGGGTTGGTGGCACTCTCCCTCCTCCCCCCCCCCCCCCAAAAAAAAAAAAAAAAAGTCTATGGGGGGGGGGGGGGAAGAGCAGAGACCCCCATGAAGTCTACTAAGAGCACGGTGCTGACACTAGTTATATGGTAGTTTACCAGGACCTGGACCTTTAATATCCTTCAGACTTGTCTTGATGGTAACTTTCATATCCGTACCTGCAATGTTTTTGCATGTGTTGGTACCTGCATGTAAACACCCCTTTCTTCCTCCTACATTCGCTCACTTGTCGTAGGTTACTTAACCTTTACAAACAATTGTTTGATGTCTGGCAGCAGTTGTGGGTGGACATGTTGATGCTGAGCAACAAGCACTGGATTTAGGTTTGAAATTTGTGTTCGATAAAGAGTCCCAAAGAAGAGCGATTTTTATTCCAGAAATGTCATGGAGGCGGACGAAAACATACCAGTGGCAACTCCTGCACGCTAATGGAGGGAAGCAGATGGCTTTGGGGGGAATGTTTATTACCCATGTGCATTGCCATTTGGCTGCCAGTAATAGTTATGTCTAATTGTTGCTGTCTAGGTAGAGCACAATATGCATGACTCATTCAGATTGGTTTTGGAAACCAATTATAAGGACTGGAAAACAGCTTTGTAAGGATAAGTGTGTTCAGCTCTGGATTTCAGAGGTTGTTGCATGCCCAATGCACATTAATTTGACTTGCGCTTACATCTGGGAAGGGTGTGGAGCTAGATGGGAAGAACCTGAACTCTAACTATACCTGTAGGTAACCAGGCTGTTGGCTATATAAGATAGAAAATTAATTCTTTATTTTTGTTCCCCCCTTAGCCCTGTGTTAAGTTGGGATGTAGGTGTGAAGAGAAGATTCTAAAATTATGAAGCTGGAGGCATATGTAATCTTGCAAAGTTTTATGTTGAGTATTGGGACAAAACAACATAAGGGGATTTGCTGAAGCCTTGTGCAGGTTATATTTTTCTTCTTCCATTACAGTCTTTTTGTCAGGAATAATATCAGCCCATCAGCGCAAACTTGGTGTTGTGTTTTGTTTTGTCATTACTAACGAAGGAACTCTGCCTTACTCACTGCTGAGTAACAAGCAGAAATAGTGGATTGGCAAGCCTAGAACTGGAAGTCCTTTGGTCACAACATGACTATAATATGTCTCAGCATTGCCCCGGCTGTGCTCGGTCCAGATCTGAAGGGGTCATTTCAGTTTTTCAATGATGGTCTGAACCTCTTGCAAAAACTGGAAAGTTTTGTGAGAATTTTCACCTAGTCAGTTCCAACTTTCATGGGGGTAGGAGAGGAGGATAATAATATTTTCAACCAGCTCTAATTTCAAGAATTTCAAAGTTTAAATCATTTATACATATTTAAACCCTCCCCAAAACTAATTGGCGTAATTGTTATAGCTGTACCAGTAATTACTTTTCTCCCCTGCTTCCTCTTCCTCTTCCCCTGCCACTCCCCCACATCTATACACTTGCATTTCTCCTTTTTGTCTTTTAAAGGCCAAGGTTCCTTAGGAACACAAGTCTATAAATGATAAAGATAAATAATACCCCATCTTTTAACACTCACTTAAATTACTTCTATCTAAAGCTTCTCTTTCATATATGGCTGACATGGAACACTTGAGTAGTAATGCCTTGTAACTTTTATCGCTGCTTATTTATAAGTAAAAAGGTAAGTCCTGTTCTGAATTGACGTATGGATATGAATTCAAAATATGCACCTCAACACCTGATCAGCTTCTTTTGCAATAGAAGGGAAACAAGATCCATC
The DNA here is from genome assembly GCF_001723895.1 of Crocodylus porosus. Taxonomy (NCBI): domain Eukaryota; kingdom Metazoa; phylum Chordata; order Crocodylia; family Crocodylidae; genus Crocodylus; species Crocodylus porosus. Next base: position 27,806,704 of record NW_017728921.1, on the reverse strand, counting down.
TTTCAGACTGATGGAAAACATTATCCCTTTTATTTTACGCCTCTTCAATTGGAGGGTGTAAGAATCTTTGAAGCGTTGGACGCTGGTTCCATTGCTTTCTCTTTCATGGGTGTGGACTCTGGCTTTCCCAGATGCCAGGCATGGTGTTTAGGCCACAACCTGGAGAGTTCTTAGAAAATATATTTTCCTTCTCACAGCAATCCCACCTGCAGATCTCCCTTGTTCTCTCTCCATCTCCTGCACCAGTCACAGTTGCACTCCACTTTGAGAGTTTTCACTCAGGGTGGGCTGTATCATACGTCATATGAATCTGCATCTCAAACTTTGTTTTCTCCAGTCAATTTTTTCTGGTCTAGACTGTTTTCCCCCTTCCCCTATTGCTTGTTGAGACCTTTACAAGCAACTGGGGAATCTAATTATATAGAGAAACGATGAAATTCACTATACACGACACACTGTCAAACATACAACATGAAAGAGAACTTACTGGTATTTCCCTTCTAGTAACCTTCAGTTATTGCAGTAGTCTCAGAAGTTACTTGTAACAACCATTGCTATAACTTTCTCCACACAAGAAGGGTCTCTGTTTCTCCCCATTTTCCTTGGGAACTATGATGGTTTTTGGCATTTCATTATGGGAAAGCTACCACTTCCTACGCAACTTTTTTTCGAGGGAGGGTATGGTGGGAGTGTGTGTTCTGTTTGAGCGGCTTTGGTTGGCTTTGAAACCAATCCTACATGATCCAGTTCTTCCTGTTGCTACCTCTGGGCTAGGGACAGACATTCAAAAAGCCTGAGCCTGAGTTGATTCAATCTTTGCAGGTTAGTCTAACCTGGCTAGGCTAAATCAGTTTTGTAACCAGACAGACATCCCAGAAATGCAGGCACATGCCTGCAGTGGCTCAGGCTAGAAGCCAGGGGTGCCTCAGTCCTCCCTTCCCCTCAACAGGGCTGAGCTGAGGGGGGTTGTGGCCAGGCCTGGCAGGAGCTCTGATTAGGGAGGGGTTCCCCACCCCCTTCTGCCCAGCCCAGCCCAGCCGGGAATATTTACCACCCCAACTTAGTGTTTATTAAGAAAACAACAGAGGGACATTACCAGTAGGGCTGTGCAAAATGGCTGTTTCGATCTGGTTTTAGATTAGACTGTTTTGGAGGACAGTGATTTGTTTCAGCATTTTGGATCACTGTCCTGTTTCGTTTCGGCCAAATCTGTTTTAAACAGGCTGCAAGGGAAGCTTTGCACAGCCCTACCTACCCAGGTAGGGTGGGGTTTGGGTCAGGACAGGGCCATGGGTGGCTTGTCCAGGGGAGGGGAAGGGTCGCTGCACTCCATTCGGGTGAGGAGACCCCTGCATGGATCTCTGATCCCTGTCATGCCAGGTCGTGGGGCAGGGAAGCAGCACAGTGTGGCTAGTAAGCCTGATGGTCCCTGCCATGTGACTCGGCTCCACAGGGAGCAGAGATCCATAATGGGGTCTCCTTGCCACCACTGCCTGCCCTGCTCTGCCCTGGTGATATGGGGCTGTGTGGGGCAGGCAGCGGTGGGAAGGAGACCCTACACCACTGTGCTCCCTGCGGAGCCAGGTTGTGCAGCAGGGCCATGCTGGTCCCTGCCACATGACCTGGCTCTTCAGGAAGCAGAGATCTGGGGCTGCATGGGGCGGGCAGCAGTGGGGAGGAGACCCCAGCGCAGATATCTGCTCCCTGCACAACCAGGTTGCGCAGCAGGGATTCCCCAGCCCCTGGTTTGGTTCCCCAACTCTCTAATCATTCCCCCAGCTCTTCCCAGGGGGTGTGAGCCCCCGGGTCTGTGCCAGGTTTCAGCAGGCTGCTGCTGCAGGCTGGGACCAGTGGCAGAACCGCAGTCTCCCTGGCACTTGGCACAGGCTGCACCAAGTGGCTGCTGCTGGCCCCAGCCTGCAGTGGCAGCCTGCTGAAACCTTGTGTACAGATCAGGGGCCTGCACCCCCTGGGAAGAGCTGGGTGAATGGTCAGAGAGCTGGGGAATCAAACCAGGAGCTAGGTGTCAATATCGGAGCAGTCCTCCCCCCGCTTCCCCCCCTTCCCCTTCCTCTTCTTCTTATTTTTCATTTCCCCGCAAGTCTGGCTCCAAAACTCTGAAATTCGCTGAAACGTTTCCAAAATGTTTTGGAGCCTTCCGATTCATTTTGAAGCTGTTTCAGAGCCTTCCATTTCAATTCGGATTCAATGTTTTGGGCACCACGATGGCCCAGAACAACTCTGAAATTAAATGGCTGCTGAAATTTTGCACAGCCCTAATTACCAGCTATCTGATGATTCTGCCTTTGTCCTGTGTGTCACGTCTCAGAGGTAGCCAATAAGGCTGCGCAAAGCTTCAGGTGCTGATTCAATTTGGAGAAGATTTGGCCCGATTTGGTGACTGAATCTCTGAATCCAAATGGAGTCGGAGGACCAATTAAAACTTCCGAATTGATTTGAAGCTCTCCAGATCAATTCAGAAAAGATGTGAAGAGCTTTGGTGATTTGGGCAGTCTCTACCTGCTGCAGCAGGGAGCTGGACCCAGACTCCATGCTGGTAAGCAGGGACGGGGGAGGTGACCATGGGGGGACCCTTGCCAGGCCCCATGAACTGCCTGCTCCCCCTGGCCCCCCATGGCTGCCCCACCCAGGCCCAGCTCCTGTCTTTTTTTAAAGGCCCCAACTCACTGGGTGTTGCCAGGCAGGGAGGTGATCCCCATTGCCCCCCACTGCCTCACACCATGTGGGGGGCTTTGCCATGACCCCCCTCCAACCTCTGCCTGCTCTCCTAGACTGCCCCCATGGCTGCCCCACCTCCCCCAGGTCCCGGCCCTTTAAAAACAAAAACAAACAAACAAATAAAAGCCCCCACTCTGGCTGCTGCAGGAGCTTTGGGGCTTCTGGGGGCTCATGGCAGAGTCCCTCACACAGCATGGTGCAGCAGGGAACACCCCTTCTGCCTGGCACCTGCTGAGTGGGGGCTTTTTCTTTTTTTCCAAGGAGCCAGGAGCTGGGGCAGGTGGGGCAGCCTTTCAGATTGGGCAGGGGATGGACCTGTGTGATTCAGAGATTCAGCTGATTTGGCAGCAGCTGAATCTCCAAATCGGATTCAGCTGAATCAATTCGGGACAGTGATTCAAATCACTGAGTCAAATCACTGTCTCCCGAATTGGCCAAATCTGAATCCAAAGTAAATACTAGCTGTTTCACACAGGCCTAGTAGCCAGCATGTGGTCTGCTAGCTAATGCTGAGGTGTCTGAGGGACAGGCATTGCCTGCTTAGCGGGGAGGAGCGGGAGCCAGGCAGACGCCTGCAGAGACTACCAGAGCTGGGGCCAGCCCTGCTGTGGAGCAGGGATCCTTGCCCAGCCCAGAGGGGATGCTGGGGCACTCTGACTTCATTTAAACCAGCAAGAACTGACTGAGGTTTGTGCCTATAGATAACCCTTCTGTTTTCCAGTTTATAAGCTTCTTAGTTTCCTCCTAACAATAGCCCCCCCAGACTCTGGTAGCATGTCCTGCTCTCTTTGCAACTCTCACTTAATTGCCTGCAACAGAAAACATTGACCAAGTTACATTGTGTAACTCCAAGTAAATTACTTGAGATTTCAACATTGTGGATGTAACAGTTTGTAGAATGTGAATTTACAGGAAAAGGAGTCAGCCACTGCCTTGTGTTTTATGGATTAGATGTGAGCAGTAAATGCAGAGCCAAAGCTGTTTTACATTGTTTTCTGTAATATATTTAGAGCTTGGGAAAGTTTTTGGACTCTTGACCCTGGAAACTGATGTTTCCTTGGTGTCCATATTGAGAGAGTGTACAACTGAGAGTGCAGAGCTGTCCCCTATACCCTTCTACCCTGCAGAAATCTGGTTAATGTACCTCAACCTTGACTGGGAGACAATCACCCCTAGATGTAGACAGCTGGAGACTTAATGGCCTTTCACAAGCATATTAATTATTGATTGTGCCCAGGTTTCTATCTCTAGGGAGATGTCTTCAGAGTACCAGCTCTCCTCCCTGGGTCTACCAAGTAGCTGCTATGTGGTGACATTTGCTAAGTACAGTATTGACATGGACCTAATCAGAGGGAGTCATTAACCAGCCTATTTAATTTCTGTTTCTCGCTTAAATTCAGGCTGTCTTAGCTTTGACAGGGATCTGGGTCTGTTGTGGAAGTGCCAGTTCATTTCAGTCTCTTGATTTATATTTAGTCTCTCATATATCTATCACAATAATAACTTGTCTTCTTACAGAACCGTAATACAAATCATACTTTTATTAATATTTATCCTCTTAACTAAGGAAACAGCAAAAAGGACAGGAAGCCTGCTCCGTTTAATCATGGAGGCAATACTAATAGTAGGACAAAAGGAAGTGAGTGACACACTGAGGAAAAGAAGTAATAGAGCTCGAATATGCCAAGAATTTGGTGTGAAAGTCAGTGGCTGCCTGCATGTGCAGAGGATGTGGAATTGCTTTGCATGCTGATCAAGTGATACAACAACATAATGGCACAGCATAGCAACCACTAAGTGCTGCTTCTGCTTAGACATGGTGTTTTGTATTTTCAAACAACCTGTCTGCAGAAACATCATGCTGTCATGATAGAAGTTTCTTTGCGGACAGGTTTTGATGTGTGCTTGTATATTTTGTCCTTTCTGATGTTTTGTTCCAGAGTTTGCTGTCATAGGCGAACTTGGCTTCCAAAAGACCTGGATCATTTTATTACAGATCTCATAGCATATGATTATGCAGGCAAGGATTAGACAAAACAAATCTCCTCTTCAGGGCATTAGCTGTTTCAAAAAAAAAAAGGCAGCCACAGAGGTAAAAGAAGTTTCCCCACAACCACTAGCCATTAAGGTGCTATACAAATAGCTGGCTACTATGTATTATTAAGGAGCTTTGTGAAAGGAAGGAGGGTCTGTCGGCCTCCCTTGCAAGCATCAAGTAGTAACCCTGCTGGTAGCAGAATACTGGACTTAATGGGCCACTGCTCTGACCCGGTGTGACAAAGCTTCACAGTCACTTCTACCAATAAGCATCAATAAACTCCTCTGTTGCCCCTGAGTAACACCATAATGAAGGAGGGTGACTGGGGCATCAGCCTCTGGTATCAAAGTGGGATGGGGGCAGAGGGTCGGCCACAAAAATAGCAGCAATTGCACTGCCAGCTCAGCTGCCACCACTGCACCAGCAACACAGCCACAGATGCTGCCTGGTGAACTGCAGTCACCCAGAGCTGTCAAGGGTCTAGTTACACCTCTGTCTACCCAGTGGCCACCTCTTTGTGTAGTAAAGCTGGCTCTGCTCTTTGGAAAAAGGGAAAATCCTCTTCTCTCCTTCTCAGCAGACTTGCCCACTCTTCCAAAGAAGCGTGCTTCCTGGCTTTCCTGATTAATGTTTTATGGTGTCATCCTGTTCTAGAAAGGAAAATGCCTTTCAAACCTAAAACCAGGCTCTTCTGAAATTCCAGCTGCCTGCTGTTTTCATGCCTGTCTTTTAAATACCAGCTCTAGGGGTGTTCTTAAAAAGGTTATTTTGACACTGAGCTGTAAGAAAGCTGTGAAGCCTTTTTCTGCTTGGCCTGCTTAGATTTTTTTATAACACAGTTGATCATAGTTCAGGGCTCACTGCCCCTCTGCTGCCACCTTCTACCTCTCCAAGTGCAGCCCTTGTGGGATGAAACCTCATGTCTCAGCCCCTCCTCCCTGCTAGGGGAGGGTCCCAGAAGTCCCCCCTCCTCAAGGAGGTGCTAGTCTGAATTTTCGTACTCTGCGTGTTCACGTTTTGTACTCTACCGTGTGTTCACATTATACTTATCCCCAACGGAGCTGCACTTAGTTCTTGCTTTCAGGAGTTTTTTGGCCAGTTACAAATATAGTGATCCAAAAGAGCCCTCTTCACAAAACTGCTCAATCTTCCCAACAGGAACAAAAAAGAGCAAGAGAAAAGGATTCTTAAAACAAAAATAGTCAAAAAGCATAAGAACTCTTACCTGGGTAGGCCAGACCCTGGCAACTCTTGGGTATCCGTCTGTTCCCTATCAGGTTCTGCCTCAAATCTCTACCCCCTGTCATTTAAGGCTGCAGACAGACATGCAGCTCCCCGCTGTAACTCTGAATACTTTGCAGGAAGCGCTCCAAGTTGCAACAATCCCCAGGACCAAACAGAAGTTACCTGTTGGTTCCAGTGGGGAGGGGAATCTAGCTGCTGGCTGGGAGCAGCCGGTTTCCCACAGGAATGGCACCTCCTCCCTGCCAGCCTGTGCTGTTTTCAGAATGGGAAGGGGGGAAGGGAGCAGAGGGAGCTACTTCTAGGGGTTCCCCAGCCAGGGCTGGAGGGTGGGATAGGTAAACTGGAGCTCCCCCCACCTTGGATCCCCCCCACCCCCAGTAAACCAGCAGGGGCTGAAAAAACCTGAGACCAAACTCCCTCCACTCCCTTTCCCTGCTCCCTTTCTGCAAACAGCTAGAAGGCTAGCAGGCAGGCAGACACAAGTTACAGAAAATGCTCTATTTTGAAATGTCTTCATCTGAACCCTCATTGCATGAGGGTTCAGATTTTCACACAATCAGCCACTTTTTAAGTAGTTTGCAGCTGTGTACATGTGTTTAGTCACATAGACTGTTTTCGGTGGCCAAACCAGGCAAAATATTGTTTGCATCCTTAAAGGCTGCCTAAACTACCTTCTTTTTTCTTCCCTGGGTTTCTTGAATCTGTTTTAAACTGGTTCAGGTAGCTCAACCAAGGTGTCAGAGAGAGACTGATACGGGTTCATTGTCCCCGTCATGAATGAGGATTCCTTTCTAGGTGGAGTTCCTGATAACCCTATTTGAGAAATACCTGTA
>NW_017728921.1:27788746-27799838 GCF_001723895.1 Crocodylus porosus | reverse complement strand
TACAAATAGCTGGCTACTATGTATTATTAAGGAGCTTTGTGAAAGGAAGGAGGGTCTGTCGGCCTCCCTTGCAAGCATCAAGTAGTAACCCTGCTGGTAGCAGGATACTGGACTTAATGGGCCACTGCTCTGACCCGGTGTGACAAAGCTTCACAGTCACTTCTACCAATAAGCATCAATAAACTCCTCTGTTGCCCCTGAGTAACACCATAATGAAGGAGGGTGACTGGGGCATCAGCCTCTGGTATCAAAGTGGGATGGGGGCAGAGGGTCGGCCACAAAAATAGCAGCAATTGCACTGCCAGCTCAGCTGCCACCACTGCACCAGCAACACAGCCACAGATGCTGCCTGGTGAACTGCAGTCACCCAGAGCTGTCAAGGGTCTAGTTACACCTCTGTCTACCCAGTGGCCACCTCTTTGTGTAGTAAAGCTGGCTCTGCTCTTTGGAAAAAGGGAAAATCCTCTTCTCTCCTTCTCAGCAGACTTGCCCACTCTTCCAAAGAAGCGTGCTTCCTGGCTTTCCTGATTAATGTTTTATGGTGTCATCCTGTTCTAGAAAGGAAAATGCCTTTCAAACCTAAAACCAGGCTCTTCTGAAATTCCAGCTGCCTGCTGTTTTCATGCCTGTCTTTTAAATACCAGCTCTAGGGGTGTTCTTAAAAAGGTTATTTTGACACTGAGCTGTAAGAAAGCTGTGAAGCCTTTTTCTGCTTGGCCTGCTTAGATTTTTTTATAACACAGTTGATCATAGTTCAGGGCTCACTGCCCCTCTGCTGCCACCTTCTACCTCTCCAAGTGCAGCCCTTGTGGGATGAAACCTCATGTCTCAGCCCCTCCTCCCTGCTAGGGGAGGGTCCCAGAAGTCCCCCCTCCTCAAGGAGGTGCTAGTCTGAATTTTCGTACTCTGCGTGTTCACGTTTTGTACTCTACCGTGTGTTCACATTATACTTATCCCCAACGGAGCTGCACTTAGTTCTTGCTTTCAGGAGTTTTTTGGCCAGTTACAAATATAGTGATCCAAAAGAGCCCTCTTCACAAAACTGCTCAATCTTCCCAACAGGAACAAAAAAGAGCAAGAGAAAAGGATTCTTAAAACAAAAATAGTCAAAAAGCATAAGAACTCTTACCTGGGTAGGCCAGACCCTGGCAACTCTTGGGTATCCGTCTGTTCCCTATCAGGTTCTGCCTCAAATCTCTACCCCCTGTCATTTAAGGCTGCAGACAGACATGCAGCTCCCCGCTGTAACTCTGAATACTTTGCAGGAAGCGCTCCAAGTTGCAACAATCCCCAGGACCAAACAGAAGTTACCTGTTGGTTCCAGTGGGGAGGGGAATCTAGCTGCTGGCTGGGAGCAGCCGGTTTCCCACAGGAATGGCACCTCCTCCCTGCCAGCCTGTGCTGTTTTCAGAATGGGAAGGGGGGAAGGGAGCAGAGGGAGCTACTTCTAGGGGTTCCCCAGCCAGGGCTGGAGGGTGGGATAGGTAAACTGGAGCTCCCCCCACCTTGGATCCCCCCCACCCCCAGTAAACCAGCAGGGGCTGAAAAAACCTGAGACCAAACTCCCTCCACTCCCTTTCCCTGCTCCCTTTCTGCAAACAGCTAGAAGGCTAGCAGGCAGGCAGACACAAGTTACAGAAAATGCTCTATTTTGAAATGTCTTCATCTGAACCCTCATTGCATGAGGGTTCAGATTTTCACACAATCAGCCACTTTTTAAGTAGTTTGCAGCTGTGTACATGTGTTTAGTCACATAGACTGTTTTCGGTGGCCAAACCAGGCAAAATATTGTTTGCATCCTTAAAGGCTGCCTAAACTACCTTCTTTTTTCTTCCCTGGGTTTCTTGAATCTGTTTTAAACTGGTTCAGGTAGCTCAACCAAGGTGTCAGAGAGAGACTGATACGGGTTCATTGTCCCCGTCATGAATGAGGATTCCTTTCTAGGTGGAGTTCCTGATAACCCTATTTGAGAAATACCTGTATAAATGCTTATAGTAAACAGTTCGGTAACCAGCATAAATGCAGCAGTCAGAAATTATTCCAAACTGCTCCAAATCTGTCACACTAGCAACAGGATGTTTGCCAATCTCCTGCCATATGGCTGGCTTTTTTTTTAACTGCTTGGATTTTAGATGACCGATTAGGCTATTTCTGTGCAAAAGCACATCAACTGGAATAGACGTGTGAGAAGGGAACACTCCTAACTGTCCAATTGATGAAACGTGCAGTTAATATGAATTAGAGACACAATGCTATAAGTCACTGCTTGCTGCAGAGCTGTCCTATTTGAGTCATGCATTACTATTAAGAAACACAATATTAACAGTACAAATTACACTATTTGACTTAAGGCACTTTCTCATGTTCAGTCACTCACAAAAGTTAAGTACTGAATTCTCTATTTCCGTTATGGAGTTTGATATGGTCTGTTTGGTTCCCTAGGCCTGCATTGGTTCCCTAGAGGCTGTATCACCCTCATTTTTATGCACAGAAATAATTTTGCACTGATGATGTCTTTTGCATCAAGTCAAAACACTCCCAAAAATTTCAGTGGAGCATAATCAACGTTTTGACATAAATATGGAAAGGAGACTGAGCTCCCATATGACCTCCTGTGGATTTTGTAAACTAAGATTTAGCAAATTCTGTTGGATGATTTGACATATTTCATAATATTGGGAGAGGGGTTTAAATTGTTGTTGGACTTTGAACTCAGGGGTAATGTGAGGATCTCTTACACCATAAAACCAAAAAAACAAACAAGTGAATTTCTATAACTGGTTTAAGTTCTGTTTAGTGTCTATAATTAGACATCAATGCAAAATATTTTCATAAACAGAGCGGTCCAGAACTCTCCAAGTTCCCATTGGAAGAACAAATACTGACTGCAGCATTCAGGCCAAAATCTAACAAATCAATGGGAAGAAGTCTTAGAGAAGTCCTGCAACCCCAGATGTGGGCCTGTGATTTTAGATGGCTTTATCTGTCCCTAGTGTATGGTAGCTAATTTGTGTGGCTTCAAAGTCCAGTTTCCTAATGCCTTGAGACCATGGGTGCTAAGGACATCAGTGGAGAATCTGGCTTTGTCTCATTGCATTAGAAATCATGCTTTGCAAAATACGAAGAGCCTGATTCCCACAAGGACACTTGACACTGCACGCATGGTCCCATTACTAATCAGAGTGAGGTAAAGAAAGAGACCTTAATGTAAATAGAACCGGGCTCCAATTCTCTCTTACATTTCTTTAGTCTGGGGCTTGAATTGGGTCTACTTCTGGTGACTGTGCTTCAGCCTAGTTTTTTTCCTTGTACTTCAGAACAAAAGCCCCCATTTAAAGATTAAAATGGAGTTTCTAGCGATTATAACTGAACGCATGAACAGTGTGTAAACCAATGTAAAGTTAACTTGAGTCTGCAGGCAGCTTAAAACAAGATCTCTGAGTGTGGAGTTAGATGCCTTCTGCTCTGCTCCTTGCTTGTTTCCATTGTTAAGATTCAGAGTAAACTTAACTCCATCTGTCACTGTAAAGTACCTTGACATTGGTATTGATTAGATGCAAATCTTGGGGATATTGCCATTCTTCATGGCATGTTTTCTAAGGAGATTCCTGTATCCTCCCTTACTGAAGGGGCCAAAGGCAGAGCAGTGTTCTTTCCTTGTTACTTGTGCTGTGTTAATGGGAACGTAAGATCACTGCTGACCTAAATCCAATGGATCTGAAGACATGGGGGGTTCTTGGACCCTGAGGAAGCCTACGTGACTCTCCCTCCCCCTCTCTAGCACAGTATTATAATTAGTAGCTCTTGCTTCCTCAAGATTTAAACCGATGAACTGTACGGCAGTCCCCCTGGCACTGCTGAGTCGGCTTCTTAAAACACTCCCTTAGCAGGTCTGCCTTCTCCCTCCTCTATGTTTAGCACTGGCCTTGGTAAAACAACTTTCCTCTTTCCCTCTGACAGTCGCTACCTGCAGCATCCGTCACAACCCTGGCCCCTAGTTTGGGCTCGAGGGAATTTTGCCCCAGCTGTTTCAGTTCAGTGCTTTATCCTAAGGGGATGGGTTCCTCTCACTCCATGTCAGAGGAGATTCAAGAACTTGCTGAGAAGACTGGCTGTGAGTATTATTTCATGCTTAGTTCCTTTGTTGCCACTGTCTTATTTTTAATAATTGCAAATGGTTTACGGAAGATCTGACAGGCTACCTTTCTTTTTAATGCATCTCCGACTACTGTTTCTGCAAACATTGCACCAAGCACAGAGCTTGTGATAAATGTGGCTTAACTGCAAAAATGATTTTGGGCTTGAGGGTTGCTCTGTCTTGTTGCAGTTTATAGCAGCTTTCAAAACCTTAAGCAAGTGATGACAACTAGATGACAGTACTTGGTTGGGAAGGAAGGTTGTGAAAGTGAACTTAAAATACAGTCTGCTCAGTTTGCGCTGACAATTCAGCCCTTGGATGAGACTAACTGCAGTTCTGAGAGCCTTGCTAGTAGCTGACTATGATGCATGGATTTGCAAGGAGTCCTGAGAAACGGAATATGCAAACCTGTGTAACAGATGGGTGACCTTGGGACAACCATAAAACCATCTTTTGCTTCAGCATCCCCCTTTGTTTATTGGAGATAACACCAAATACTTACAGTAAAAGGATTACAAATTACCTAGCACTGCAAATCTAGGAGTCTGTATAATGGAAAGACATCCCCTGTACCCTAACTGATTTCTTACCCTTGTAATCTACCAGCATCCCTAATGAGCATGGGTTTTGAAGCTACAACTGGTTGTAAGAGATGTTGAAGTTTACTAAGTTGGCTCACCTTAGGAAGTGTAAATGCATGATCCACTTGAATTCATGTACATTTTTCATGAGCATATTTTTCAATTTAGGCTACTGTAGTTATGGATCAATGAGAGGTTTCCATTTATACCTTACAATTGGGAGTGATTTTAAACGTATACCACATGCTTGCCAAAACCTGATCCTAAACCTAGGATCTAGACAATCTCAATGCAAGAAGTTCATAATCCTTTCTCTAGTTCAGCCTCTTCTTCCAAAGCTGGAGAGTGTTTGAACCTGGAGTTTCATTTTGAACCTTGCTATAAAAATACAAGTTGTAAAAGATATGCATCTGCACCTAGGTTCAGATCCTGAATACCGGAACGCTGAGTTCCGGGGTCTTTATGAAAAGAAAATGTGTATGCGTGTGTAGTGTATAGATGCCCACAAACATGTATTTTTGGGCATAGGCTAAGGTAATAGAGTTTTTTAAGATCTGGATTGTTTGGGGTTTTATGTGCAATTCTGAACTTTTAAAGGTAAGATTTTTGCCTCTTATTCACAACATAAAGCTTATTGGAATTAAATATTTTGTAGTTTTTATAGAAATGCTCTTAATTAGAACAGGTGGCAAGCAAGCATGTAACATGCGTGTTCTAACATGTAACTAGGAAATGACCAACTGCATATAAGGGACCAGGTTGGAAGATAAATGTTACTCCTTCTAAAAGATTATATTCACCACAGGTCTGAAGAGCCACGATGCCATGGAAGTCACTCAAGTTAATATTATTTTGTTTGTAACTAAAGAACGAATGTATTCAGGGTACATAATCTGACATGGCCTCTTGTTTTCTTTATTCCTGATGATAGAAGGGTTGACATAATGTCATAGTCATCCTCCTGGATTAAATATCCTGAACAGCCTGAAAAACAGCGTTAAAGCTAAATACTCTGAGCAAAAAGTATGAGGAACTTTCCATCACCAAAGCCTTTTAACAGCATTAAGCATGTCTCTTTTCTTCCCTAGTTGCATTGGCATTATTCTACTGAAACCATAGACTGGTTTTACCCTGTGCACTTCTCAGCTGTGTGTTTTACCAGATGGAGCGTGTCCAGGAAATAAACTTCCCCAGTACGGAGGGGAAGTGCTTGGGACCGGGGCTCTGTGGTATTCTCCCCCTTCCTTGCACCCCCACCCCCCAACTGTGCAATGTTCTTCTGCTTCAAGGATTTCTTACTAACCTGTCTGAAGCTTTGTTAGCTTAGAGTTTAGATTGATACGACCTCATGCAAGATACAGCCTTGCATGATTTCTATGGGACGCCAGGTGACGGCTGTATCAGCTGACTTCTGGGATTGAGAGAAACTGCTGCCTGTCACTTGGCTTCATGTTGAAACCATAAATTGCATGCAGTTTCAACATGAAAACTGGGTTTCAGCTTATGCAAACCGTATTCAAGTGAGTTCAGCATGTTGAAAACAATTAAAGGAATCTAAAGTAAAGCTTGCCATGTAAAATGGGATGTCTCTGAATTGCCTCCCTTCCCCCTAAAAATGTTTACCTGGCATGCTCCCTGGTTCCCATCCCACAAGCCTCAGCTGATGAGTTTCCCCTGAGAGATTTCATATTTGAGCTGTTGCAGTGGAGGTCCCACAGGGACTTTCTAGTGCCAGCGCAAGAGCATTTAAAAAAACAACCAGCGAGTTGATGTTCTGTTGTTAATTGTAATTTTCTCTCTGGGGATGAAACCTGCTTCACTCCTTTTGTTATACATTTGTATCCTAAAGGCACCAGCAAGCAAATAGAGGGCACGTAGGCAGGTCTTACAAAAAAAGCTGATTGCAAGCAGCAGGTTGGCTTCTGTATATATAGGTCTGATTCAGCCTGCTTTTCATTCTGTTAAAGAGAGCTGGGGAGCATGTTCATTTACTTCTGAAACATTCCCCCCACTTCTCTTTTCAACTCATGCCCCAGATGAGTCAGTCAGGTCATAGGATTAATACAGCCTCACTTTCATATCGATGTTGCAGAAGAAATGGCTAATGTTCAGAAATCAGTCACTTGTCATTTGAAACATTTGTTGGATCCATTAATCAGCCATTGGTTTTCTGATACTATGTGCTTTGACAAGTTGGGACATACTTGCAGTAATATCCACCTAGCCTTTAGGAATCTATCACAAAATGGAAAAAGGTTAAATGTGTGACCGCACACATGCATATACACACGTACCCCCCTACAAGCACCTTGGATGAGTTTGTTACACAAGTAGAAACCTACACAATATTGAGGTTATAAAAGTGCATTTGAGTATAGTGTTCAGATATTGTATTGGGGAGTACAAATGCTGGGACAAACAGTACTTCAGAGTGTCACCAGCAAGGAATGAGTTTGTCATGGGAATAAATTCTCTCTCTTCTAACTTGTTTTATTTACAGTGAGTATTTATTTGGATGCAATGATTAAATCAACTCACAGTTTATGCATACTGTTTAATTTTGCCAAGTGTTTTTTCATACAAATTGGTGTCACAGGCTGTTTTGCAAAGTTAATGTGATTGTGGAGTTGAATAATACATGATGGAACCAGAGAGGAGAAATGACGTGGAGCAGAGCAGAGCTTGTTCTTGCCACCTGAGATTTGAAATGAGAAGGATAAAAGGCTGAGAGAGACGGAGCAGATCTTACAGGTGGAAGGAAGGACCTTCAGAAAGGAAGGCTCTTGGTCTGGCTGTGTGCAGAGAGAGAGGCAAGGCCTGTGCTAAAAGAAGGGAGGAGTGTTGCAGAGACTGAAACAGGCTAGGGTTATCTCTGTGCTGACTTCTGTATTGTTTTGAGTATGCAGGAGGGTGCTAGATGCTTTACAGGAATGCATGAAGATACTATCTACCCCAAGGAACTTCAGCTTACAGCGTCTTGCTGCACATTGCAGCAAGGCAGGGACATATATAGAGAAGAGAGAAAGGCAGCGCATCCTGGTGTGGGTAGGACACTGGACTAGGACTTTGGGACGCGTAGTGTCTAGTCCAATTTGCAACACTGACTTGTGGCCTTGGGCAAGTTGCAACTCATCTCTTTGCTTCTGTTTGTCTCCTCTCTCGAGAGCAGAGCAGGGAACTTCTCGTCTTGTGTGCCTGTACAGCAGCCACGCACTATGGAGATGTGATCTCAGTTCCAGCCTCCGCAGGCTACCATAAACCAAATAATGATGGCAAGTGCCAGCCTTTGTGTTAAGAACCTAATGCCAAGCTGGGTCAAGGTGCTTTTGCCCTCCATGATCATGTGAGGGTTGACATGTGCACAGTGGATCTCATGCTGTTATCAAAGCCTGCTGTCAGTTATAGTAAGTGGCTTTGGCATGCCTCTGAGAACAAAAGTTCCCAGCCACATTCCAGTGAGAAGCTATATTGGGAATACTGAGCCCACTCTCCTGTGATCTAAGCATGCTTATTATGGTTGACTCTGTTCTAATATAGTAATGGGTTATAATGATGAGCTACTTTGGAAGCATTTGAAACATCTCTGCTTGCAGACAGGTAGGAAGATTACCCTTGGAGATGACTCCCCTTCATTTTCTATTAGATTAACGTTTGAGCCAAAGAGGCTGGAGCCTCTGGTTTTTCTCATTGTCTGAGCATGGGTCTAATTCGCATCTCGGTTCCACCCAATTGGGAAGGGACAAGAACATATTTCATGTTAAAATAAAAACCAAAGAAGGTCAAAGCAAACTAATGAGGAGAGAGAAGTCTCTGAATTTAATCCTTCTTTGATAATGCTCTGGGCAGAACATTAAACTCTACTTAATGCTGGAGACACGAGACTAATATTGCATGATGGAGGTTTTATAATGGTTAGTCAGCCTTTCTTGGTGTCCTTGAGTGTGCCATGTGATGTCTCCTGAAATTGCTACAAATAAGAACCCTAAAACATTAGTTTTAGGCCAGTCTGGCAGATCATTGGCAGCTCATTTCACTGTCTCGCTGAGTTCACTTCACCCAAATTCTCCAGGGGCCACCTTTATGCTCCCATTTAAATGCCAAAGCTCCCAGGGATTGCAAAAGAAGCAAATATTAGGGTCACTGTGCAAGCAGAATGCTGAATGCCAGATGTTGATTGAGGGGGGCTTTTTCCTTTCCTCTTCAGTGACCTTCCTCTAACCTCATTCTTCAGGGTGATGTTTGAAGCAGCACTAAGCCTAAAGGAAATGGACTCCAGCTATCCTCAACCACATAGCTTGCTGTCAAATACCTGGATTCATTGGCAGTCAATATAGCTAGGCCTTAAAGCAGCGTGTCCATGCAGAGCCTCATGTTTGTTTAATCTCTTCTCAGTGATTCGGGGACATGGAAGGTAGGACAAGCATGGAGAAATGGGTAAAGCCTCGAAGGCTCCCAAATTCATTGGGTTCTTAATATAAATATTTCACTTGCAAACAGATAACTGCAGGGCAAAGCAGAGAGAAGATAGTCCTTCACTCCTTACCCTCAGACAGAAGCTGGTCAAAGCTCAGGTCAGCATATGACATATGAAATGTTTCGATTCCAGGGCCCATGGAGGGCTGATGCTCTAGTCTGAACTGACAGCACACTCCAGTCTCAGACGGGTCCCATGCTGAATTAACCCTTCATTAGAAAGAAATGACTGCAGGATTTCCCTACCCAGAGGGGCTGGAAGGATAGAGCTGAGAAAAGATTAACTAAATGGCAACATAAGGGTGGATGTGACAACTGTCAGGAAGTAGTGGAGGAGTCTGAATGCCAAAGTGAGAAAGTGATTCTTGGGGTGTCAGTTTAAAGGCCATTTGAAGATGCAGACCTGTGAGCATTTCCTCATGCCGATGTCTGTCAGAGAGCCTCCAAAGGAGACTTGTCATGTCACTGGAGCCCTCTGCAACTGGGCTATGTTGGGCCCTAGTAAAAATACTCTAGGAAACCATCCTGCTGTGGTTGGGGGTAGGACTTGATGACTTGGCAAATCGCTGACTTAAGTGAACTTGTGTGTGGTGCTGATAGTGTTCCTGGAATATGGGAGGCTTACCTAATCCTTCCCTCCCACGAAGCAGAGATCTGGACCAGAGAAGGAGCACTCATTAATTACACTTCCCAGCAAAAGTGGCAAACTTGCCTTTGGGTCCATATTCTTATCTTAATGAAATCATAAGGAGTTGTCACAGGAATTAGCAGGACAGAACTCAAGCTCTTAAAGAAATGACATACATATAAGCTGTAATTATGTACAAACACTCATTAAAAGCAAAAATCTAGTCATTGTGCCTGCTTCCCAATTAGGAGAGTAGGCAAGTAGCTAATGCACCTGGCATCTCTATTTCCTTTCCATGCAGAAAAGATTTCAGGTAGTGTTATACCCTGCCATTGGCTGGAGGAGACATCTGATGATTTAAGGAAGACTCAGAGCTGTGTGACTGAAACCATAGCTCAGACAGGCCAAGACTCAGGAGACAAAATATCCAACTACCACCTGAGAAGTTTCATGATTCCTCTGCCCAGGTGGGTAGACACAGTAAGTGACTGTTCATTACCAGCTGTCTGGCCTTTGTGAAATGAGTTGATCATTTTAACTCTGTTCCCAGACAAAGGTGCTCATATCACCAAGCTATCTAGCTGTCCCAACAGCCCAGTGTTTGCCTGGGATTGTTTCAGAGAGAGACGGTCAGTCATCTATCTTCCATCAGCTCTAGTATTCACTTAAGCAAAACCAAAGCTGCCCTGAGCTTTATCTCTCTCCTCCCTATATATGACTTCTGCCTCGCATAGAATCATAGAAGTTGGGTCAGAAGGGACCATGTATGTAGATCTTCAAGTCCGACCCCCTGCCTGGGCAGGAGAAAAAACTGGGCTCAAATGATCCCAGCCAGGTAGGCATCAAGCCTCCTCTTAAAGACCCCCAGGGTAGGAGCCAGCACCACTTCCCTTGGAGGCTGGTTCCAGACCCTAGCCGCCCTGACCGTGAGTATAGTTCTTACGGATGTCTAATCTAAACCTACTCTCCAACAACTTGTGGCCATTATTCCTTGTCATGCCAGGGGGTGCTAGGGGGAACAAGGTCTCTCCCAAACCCTTCTGGTCCCCACTAGTGAGTTTGTAGATGGTCACCAGGTCCCCCCTCAGCCTTCTCTTGTGAAGGCTGAACAGGTTCAGGTCCCGCAGTCTCTCATTGTAGGGTCTGCTCTGTAGTCTTTGGATCATGCAGGTGGCCCTCCTCTGGACCCTTTCAATGTTGTCCACATCTCTCCTGAAGTGGGGCACACAGAACTGGACACAGTACTCCAGCTGTGGCCTGACCAGTGTTGCA